>NW_028258381.1:13914444-14215555 GCF_053883595.1 Heterocephalus glaber
TACAAGCTTTTTATTCATGAATAATTTCTTGAATTCTAGTTTAAATTTTTATTCTGTTCTGCTCTGTTCTGGAAATACATATGTGTTGGATAGTCTTGCTCTATAGTCCTCTATACCAAGGATGCCAGCCATTCTCTGTAAGGATTTTAGGCTTTTCAGGCTCTATTATATATTATATATAAATATATTAATATATAAATGTATTAATATATTTATATATTATATTTATCATTGTCTCCCTCATATCCCTTCTCTTCTTCTTCTTATAACTTTCACAAAGTTAAAAATCACTTGATTATAACAGAAGTCATAACAAAAGCAAGCCACAAAATAAAACTGATCTGTAGTTTGCTGACCTTTCTTCTATATTTATAAATTTATTTAAGGATTTAAATTTTTTTCTTTATTTCCCATACTTTTGTAGGTTTCCTTCTAGGTTTTTTCTTGGTTTATAGGTGGCTACTGTCTTGCTGTGTGCTCACATGACCTCTTCTTTGTAGAGAGGGAGAGGGGAAGGAAGAGAGTGAGAAAGAGAGAGAGAGAGAGAGAGAGAGAGAGAATGAATTTTGGCATCCTTTTTTTATAAGGTACCAGTCCCATCATGAGGATCACAATCCTAATGACCCTATCAAATCCTAATTTGAGTGGGACACAAACTGTTGTCATTTATCTCCTCTTGAGCCATTTTCTAATTTAGTTTCTGAATACATGTATTGCTTTCCAATCCAGTAACACTGTTTACATAGTCTCCATTTTGCAAAATTATTACTTTTGGAGATTAACCTTTTCTGAAATCAGTGTCTGAATAATTTCTCTGCTTTGAATTCACAGAGTTTCCAGTTTCAGCCCTCAGCAGTCTGTCTTCAGAGTATTCTGCGGCATATTTTTGGGACCCCCAAAGTCACTCCGGCCCTGGTTTTTAGAAGCTTCCTGTAAACTTGTACAGGTGTCATCTCTGGCAGCCTCTTCTGGTGCTCTGTTATTTTCACCATTACAGGTTAATATTCCAAATCAGGAGGAATTGTGTATCCTGGGATTTGTGGCTTTAGGTGGCAGTGAACACCTCCTTTCCTCTATTCCTACTGCTTTTCCTACACAGCTGCTGATCCTGCATAATATCTCCTGGCCCAGCAAGTTGAACTTGAGCGCCCCTGTTCAGGGGATGATGACAATTCCTCACTATGTTCTGTACAGTTATTATCTATGAGGTTTTTCATTAGGCACTCTGCTTATGTATGTGTATTTTTAAAAGAGGGTGTGTGTGTGTGCGCACATGTAAACTGGTCCAAGTACTCTGCACATTCTCTCCAGCCCTGGCACTGAATGATCCATGATGTAGCTTTTCTGGAGAATATGTAGGACATACGCTGTCCTTTTATACAGCCTTCTTGGAGGTGTGTCCAAGAGACTCTGCCTCCCTCCTGGAACACCACTAGGTACCACTGCCTGTTGTGTGGCTGAGAGTGAGACAAAGTGACAGGGTCTATGCTGGCCCACAGCCTTGAAAAGGCAGCTATGTATTCCCCATGCTCTTTTTCTTACAACACAATGAATGCAGATGTTAATGATGCCTCAGAGAGAGGTGGGACCCCAAGATAAACAGCCCCAGAATCCCTGAATCCAACCATGCGGACAACCATCCACATCCACTTTGACAACTCACTATGTCACTCTGTATCAAAGAAATAAGAATAATTAATTTCTTTAGGTCACACAATTACATACATTTTGGGGTCTATTTGACACAATAGGCAATATTATACTAATTAATATACTGGCAGTCTTTGCGAATTTCCTTTATCTAACAACTCTTAATTTATGTTTAGGAAACACAGGCTGTATTGAACAGGAACCTAATTCAACTATAATTATTTTAGTTACTTTCTTATTATTGGAACAAAATACCTGCTACCCAGGTTTCAGTCCATAGTCTGCTGGCTGGAAGGCAGGGCAGAGTGGCATAGTAGAGGAGAAACAGTCCATGGCATGGCAGGTAGGAAGCGGCAAGCCTTCCTTTTTCTTTCCATTGTTATTTACACAGGCCACAATTCTATTGGTTGATGCCAACCACACCCAAGATGAGTCTTCCCTCTTCATTCTAAATTTATCATCCATATCCAAAACTATGTTAAACTAACCAGTGAACTAATCTAGTATCATACAGCCATGATCCAGTATCAAATACCCATGATCCAGTCACTTCCTCTAAACCCCATCTGTGAGTGTATGAGGCTTTGGGGGTACATCTAGATATAAGCCATAACGATAACTAAGATTCTGTTAAGATTCTAATAAGATTCTTAATTATAACAATAAATAAAATTCTGTGTTTAGGAGCCAAAATTAGGAAAAAAGGTTATAAAACTAATAAATCATTGAAATATCACATTGTGCCCCACAATATCTACAATTACTGTTTCAATTAAAAATTTAAAAAATGACAAAATGAAAGTTCAAGCCCAATTGAGTGACTTAATGAGACCCTGTCTCAAAATAAAAAATAAAGAGGGGTGGGGATGTATCTTAGTGCAAAGGCCCTGGGTTCAGTCCCCAGTATCTGCCCCCCCCCAGTACACACAAATGGAAACACATTTTTTTTTGTATTTGTGTGAATCCTAGGCAGACTTAGTCTAACTAAAACTCTTCCTTTTCTTTTTTCAGAAGATGTTCCTATTTAACAGTTCCCTAAACTAATAAAATGAAAAACAGAACAACATTCTTGCTCATTCCCTGCCAGAGGAGGAGGAATGGTAGCAATAGTGATTATAACAAAAGCAGCTAGCATTTGCTGAAGGCTGCTGTGCTGCAATTGTTCAGGCTTGCCTTCCCCAAGTTTAGGCTGCACATTTTCCTTTAGAATATATGGGAAAAGGAATGTTGTATATCATAAAGCGGTATGACTTTTCCCCCTCTAGCCCTCCTGAAAGTTGGTAGTGGGAAGCCACCCTCTTATTGTCTATGCTATAAAATGAAGTCAGTTCCTAGCCCTAGGGAGGTGTGTGGGAAGTTTACCTGGATCTTGGCTTCAATTCCAGCATCTCTTAGAACATCTTCAGTGTAGGAAGAGATTCCACAGATTTCCCACCGTCCGGATTCTTTTGTTAGAGTAGTGCAGTGTCTCTTACCCCAGTCTCATGCTGTGTGGAAGGACTGGCAGATGCTCTCAGAGAAGATGCCACCCTGCCCTTCTCTCTGGCATCTCTGTGAGGACAAACACACCCAGCAGTGATGCAGGCAGTGGGATAACAGGACCACAAAGAGATGCTCCTTACCAACTGCCAGCTCTGGAAGCTGGGAACAGATTGGACCCTATCAGAGTGGTCATGTGCCCAGCCCTCCATGGAAGGTCAACCCAACCCGACAGACCTATTTTCATGGAAGCCACCACTGTGTCCTTGCTGGGTCACTTCCCTCCAAAGCCAATCTCATCAGCATGAAATCTCCAATAACAATGCTGGTCATCTGTTCTGTGGATCTTTGCTGTGAGCGAGCCTGAATTACATGGCCTCTCAACTTTTAATTACAAAGAAAGTGAATGCTGCCTTCATCCCAACTGTTCTCACTGCACGCCTCCTCCCATAACAAAGAGGCCTGGGCAGCGAGCCAGGCCCAACAGCCCAGGTCTCACCTTGATTTTCTCCAGCCTCTTCCCAAGATCAGTGGCCTCTGGGGACCCTTGGGAGTTGCTGCTGGCCAGGCCCTCCCTGCTGAGGGGTGAGGGTGTCCTGCAGTCCCTAGCTCAAGCTGGGCTGAAGCTATTGTTAGCAGGACTGAGCTCCAGGCCTCCCAGCCTCGGCTGCTTTGCTCTACACTGGCAGGAGAAGTTTGAATTGTTCAGGTCCTCCAGCAGGCTTCCCACATAGCAGCTTCTATTAGCGAACATTTCGGCCTTGGTTGTCCTGAGGTAGGAAGGCTTGTGGAGGACAAGGGTGGGAATGGGATGGCCAGCATCTTCTCTGCACAGACAAGGTGAGGGACCAAGTGGAGGTAGGGAAGGGAATACTCTTACTGGCACCACAGTAGGGGAGCGGAGCCATGTGTGAGTTGGCTGTCCCAAGTTTCAATGTCAGGTGATGGGACTCTGTCCCTGAGGGGCAGCACTGGGGGTCAGCAGAGTCACTTCCTTCCTGGGAGCTTTGGCTTGCTTTGATATCCACCCCCCCCTCCAGAAACCATAGAAGACGTTTCTGCATTTTTGTAGCTGTACACACATAAGATACTGGGCAGCTGTCTCTCACTGGATCTTTGCTTAACCTTCCAGAAAGGCAGGAAGATATCTTGGGCCAGTGTTTGGTACCCAGTATGCAAAAGACTATATTTAAAAGCGCTTATCTAGTAATACTTGGGAAAAAGCATGTCAGGCTTTTGTCTTGAAATTCTGAGAAATCTGAAAAATTCACCTGCCCTGATGTAGTTTTAAAAAATTTTCTTAGTACATATTTGTAGTGAATAATGATCCTAGTCTTCATGGGGAGTTGGTACATGAACATAATGCATCTGAATTCTTTTTATATCCCCATCTTCTCCATCTCTTGGTCCTCTTCTGATGCTTAAATCCTTTCTCTGTGATGAGGGTCCCTGTGAGCTGTACATTCTCTGGGCCTGCCTTTCCTACAGCAGGCCAAGGGTGCTGAGAGGCCCAGCTCACTCTCTCCAGGGCAGGAGGGCCCAACAGCCAAACCAGGCAATCGTCGCATGCAGTTTCAGCTTTCCAAGCATGCTCAGAAAGCTCCCTTTCTTAACCACATCAAATAAGACAAACACTTCTTCTGGACATGCTGAACTGATTGGGGTTGTACTTTTTAGAAACATCAACTATGCACCAAAAGAGCATGCTATGCACCAAAAAAGGATTGAATAAAAGGAAAACAAGAAGTTTGATCAAGAGGAGATGTCTGCAGCTTTCTAGGGAGGGAGAGAAAGAGACTGCATTATTTTTAACCTGAGTGGACCCAATGCTGAGCCCAGTTCTTGGCAATCAGGAAATAACCAACATAAGCCCATGGGAAAGAGATTGGAGGATGTTGCGGTTGTATCTTGAGTCTAAACTGCACATTTTGCTTATATTTTATCATATATAAATAAGAGTTGCTTTACAATTGAAGTGAATAATGTGAGATTGTTTTCTTTGTTAAAAAGCAGTTAATATGCTGATGACAATTTAAAATCAAATTACTACAATGCCAGCATAAAGACAGGGATACCAGAGAAAACAAGGCTGTCTCACATAGTGTGAAAATGCTCCAGATCATTTATACACTTTCAATGTGTAATGCCATTATCCTCCTGATCACAGAGTCATGACTGATTCTGAGTATATAATTCACTTCTACCTAGAGCAAAATATAGTAATTTGACATGTATCTAATACAATTATTGTTTTTATTGATACTAAAAATAGAATGAATAGCATTATCAGTGATTACTCACAGGCTGGTTAGTGTTTAATTGAATGAAGAAGATTGCTGATTGTTTTCAAGCTTGCATACACAGTGAGTTGCCACACACTTTGAGCTGTACAATGCTAAGCACCCCAAGATAGATCCCCTTGCCTGCTGGTGGGTTTGGCATCTGGAAACAATGATGAAGAAATTGGAAGTCATAGGGATATGAATGGGAAGCACTGTTATGCATTTGGAAAGGGCGAGAAACCAAACCCAAGGACCCAGTGTTCTGCACAATGGCGAGAAACACTTCAGAAAGAAAAAGAGTAACTGCGCTGGGTAGGGTTGAGTTGGACTGAGGGTGTGGAGTGGGAATAAACCACAGGAAAATGTGCAATATAAAAAAATTAAAAGCTGGAAGAGGAAGGAAACCAGTAACAAAGGCAACAATTGCAGAAGTAGAACTTGACATTATTTCCATTCAAAAAGCATTAGATGTCAAGTCTTCCTGGGGAAAAACAAGGCCAGAAAAATAACACACAGGGCTATTAATTTACCAAGGTGCCATGGGGCATGGAGTGGGACAGGGATGCATAGAAATTCAAAATTGGAATGAAGCAACCATGAGCTCACCTAGACTCACTGCCGAAGCTGTCCTTGTCCCAAAGAATGCTGCTCGCAAAGAACAGAAGGTGTGATGTTAATAAATGAGAGCTTGCTGGGAACATAGGCTCAAGAGAGACATGGATGAGAGGCCATAGAGGAGCCGAGGAGCCAGGGAGACC
Source organism: Heterocephalus glaber (assembly GCF_053883595.1). NCBI lineage: Eukaryota > Metazoa > Chordata > Mammalia > Rodentia > Bathyergidae > Heterocephalus > Heterocephalus glaber. The sequence continues at coordinate 13,920,614 of NW_028258381.1, forward strand.
ACACGTGCTGACACCCTTGCTTGGGGTTGGAGTGACTTACAGAGTGAACAGGATCGGGTCAGAGAGCCCCCTGGAAAATCTCGTCCTGATGAATCCAAGTATTTTAAAAAATCTTGAACAAGTTACTCAGAGTTACCCCACTGTAGCTTCTGCAACCATAAAATGAGGTAATGTCACTGTCTGCAAGATTTTGTGGGGCAGAATCAAGTGATCTCACACATGGAGCTGCCTGTGGAGTATCTGGGCTGTGTGGTGCATGGTTATTGTTCACAGGACTAAGAAAGAGAGAGGTTCAAATTTGTGGCTGAGTCAACACATTTACGCCCCTAAAAGGTATATGGGCACTACCTCCCTTGTCACTGATTCTTCAACACAGCTTTATCAAAGTCCTTCTACACATTGAGCTTGATTCATGAGACTGAGAACAGACAGAGAAGGTTGCAGACCGTGTGGATGAACTGCCCTCTTTTCTCATCTACCTTCCTGGGCTCTTCCTGAAGAGGAGGAGAACAGGGCTTCCACCTGTAAGACCTTTGCTCCACTTTGGTTGCTCCTCCCTTGATAATCATAACAGGAGAAGGAATGGGATTCCCATGGTTTTTGTAATTCTGCTGTCTTCTTCATGGAAGTGTGATAGGTTTATGAGACAACTTGTCACACTTTGGCAATTGGAAACCAAGTCACACTTACATGCTAAAATAAAGGAGGAAAGAAGTGAATTTTTAAAAGAATGTACCAATAAACAGCCATTGAATCTCAAAGTCCTTGACCTTCTGGACAATCCTATTGTGACATCTGCTGTAGGAGACAATGGTTCAAGGTTCTAACCAGAAGATTCCACCCTGCCATGGCCAACTGTTGAATCCAGGATAGAATGCCTTGCCCTGAGATATTCTCTGAGGCCCACTCAACTTCTAGGGAACTGGCTTGGGTCTGCAGGACAAAAGAAGACCTGGGCAACTCTCTGAGCCTTTTTGATCTGCTAATTCATTATCTCGTTACCTTTTCCATGAGATTAAGCAGATTTAAAAAAATAGCTTTTGCAACTATTCGCACTGACAGGTGGTTTATAAGAATTATGTGGCCATACATTACTAGAAGAGGATTTCTTGTTTTCCTATTAATATTTTAAAATATTTTATTTGTAATTAATTATTCATTAATCATGCTTACAATTAGTTATACTACAAGGACCTCTTGTTTTTTTCTTTAATGTTTTAAAAATGTAATATTGAAATAATATGCTAATTACTTAATTGTGATAAGATAGTATTTCGAGAGAGAGAAAGAAGGGATAACCACCAAAAGTAAAATCATGGTTTGGATTTGATAGTGCTGAAATGAGAAGCATGGGGAAGCTTCTTCTCTAAAGAGACCTCTCTCAAGCTGGGAAAAATTAGCAAGAATAATGATTTAAGATTTCCAGAGATTGATCAAAGGACTTATATCAAATTGAGAAGCGTTTTTCACCAAAGTCATTACCAAGGGGATTGGCAGTGGAATCACAGCTCCCAGCTCCATCACACTCCTGGATCTGGGGAGATGTTCATGGGGGATTCAGCAGCTGCCCAACATGGATGGATCTTGTCCTTTTCAGCTTTGGGTTTTGAAAGATTCACACTGGGCAGTGGTGGAAACCAGACAATGCTATCTCCTCACTTCTAATGGAGCACCTGCTTCTCAGGGAGGAGCAAGGTAGGGCAGCCAGGGGAAAAATGAGTTTCCCACTTGTTCCAGTGTGCAGGAGAGGAGAGAAGCAATGACTGGTAATGCATTGTCCTTGCCGAAGAGCCCATCTTTGTATGGTCCACAGCATGGAAAGATGAGCCAGGAATTTGTGACAATTAATGGCTAGGGTGATAGCAATAGAGAGGCTGGCCAACTGGAAGTTTAATGAAGAAATCTGAGATGTAGATCGAGAGAGTCCAGCTGGAATCAAGGTCATTCATCCCTGCTGGTCAGGATGTGTGTTCAAGCCCTAAAGTTGCACCGCTGAGGGGGAACTAGAAAGAGGCCTTTGAGTTACAAGCCCCTAGATAATCATGGGTCACAGCCATAACATACCTGAGCAGAAAAGGAGTCTCAACACGGATCCAATAGACAAAAGGGAAAATCTCACTGGCTCAGGGCCTTAAGCAAAATATCTCACCAATCAGTAACTAACCACTAAGACATTTTGGCCCCAGGAAAACCCCTAGGAAGCCAGGTTTAAAGATAAAATGAGGAAAAAACTTGAGCAGGGATATTAGAGGATGAACACTAAATGATCTATTTGAGTTAATAAATAATGAGAAAAAGCCCCAGAGTGTGTAAAAAAACAGTATTCAACATTGACATGATATTATATTAAATTCTCTGGGTAAAAATATCAATTATGAGACTAGAAAAAAGAGACAAGTATTACATATACTCAGGACAAAAATTCAGGCAATATAAAGTAGCTTTGAGGAGGCTCAGTCAGTGTAGCAAAAAAGATCTCAAAGCAGACATCTTAAATGTGTTTAAAATTAAAGGATATTATTTTGAGTAATTAAAGATGATAATGTCTCATCAAGTAGAGTATCTGAGCACAGAGAAAGAAATTATAAAAATAGAAACAAGTAGAAATTCTGGATTTCAAAACTAAAATAACAAAATTGAAAAATTCATTAGATTTGAACTAGTAGCCAAAGGAACCAGTGAACTTGATGGTGGTTCAATAAAGTTATGCAATTTGAAGACTAGAGAGGAAAAATAAGAAAAGTGAACAGAATTGGAGAGAAATGTGGGACACTCATAATGAATATGTTGGCCAGGTGTGATTGTTTCAACTTGATTGGCTTGGGAGTTGTCCAGGGGATTGGTGAGACTGACTGTTGGTTGTATCTGTGTGGGTCATAGAGGTATGGTCTTGAGTACTACATCTGTCTCCAGCCCTTTCCTTGTTAGCAATGTTTCACTGCTCTGCTTCTCAGCTGCATGAACTAAGGAGCTTTGCTCCATCTTGCCCTTTTGCCATGATGTTTGTGCCTTGGAGCCAGTAGACCATGGACTGAATCCTCTGAAACCTTGAGCCAAATTAAACCTCCTCTTTAGGTTGTGTCTGTGAGGTATTGTGACACAGTAATGGGAAAGCTCAATGATACACTGATCAATATAAAAAATAATTGAAATAACAATGGCCACAAAATACTCAACATTAACCTACACACTCAGGAAGCTCAGTGGACTCCAAAGAAAATTAAACACAAACAGATTCACAAAGACAAAGCCCACATGATGAAAGTGAGAACAGTCTTGAATGGAAAAAGAGAAAGATGACATTTGACACATCATCATGTACAAGGGAGCCCCAGTGTGATAAAGACAAGATTTTCAATAAGAAAAACAAAGGCCTGAGGGCACTGGCTGGCATATTTTAAATGCTTATTTAGGATTTAAAAACCAACCTGTCAACTTAGAAACCCACATCAGCAAAACTCAAAAAATATAAGCATATAAGTAAAGTGATTTTGGGGTTTAGTTTTAACATGTGAAGGTTTAAAGACATCATCAGTCTTACAAGCAAAACAAAGAACAAACTAAAGATCAACGACTTTCCTTAGATTTATAACAAATATAGATCAAAGAGAAAACCACCACCCAGAAATTTGCAGAGATAGCACACACATGCACACACACACACACACACACACACACACACATACACACACAGATGGGAGCTCTGTGTTCAGCTCATTGGAAGCCAAAGGTCAGAGAACCCTCAACAGAGAGAAGAACTCTCTGGATTAACTTGATCTGACTGGAATTTACAGGATGTGTTATCTCACAATGGCACCCAGTATCTGCCTCACCTGGAATAGTCACCAAGATAAACGCAGCTTCTCAAATTTAAAATAATAGAAATTCTGCAGGGTATACTCTCAGACCACAATGGAATTAAACAATATCATAAAGCCAGAGTTTCTCCAGATATTGTGAGATTAAACTACACAATTTTAAATAGCACATGAGTCAAAGAAGCCTGAAGGGATATAAAAATTATTTTGTATAATGAAAATGTAAGTATAACCTATCAAAAGTTTGAGATCAGCAAAAGCAGTGATTAGCAATTTGTAGCATTAAATGTGCTATTTTAAAAAGTAGAAAAAGATTAAATCAATAATCGAATATTCTCCTTAAAAACAGAGAAAGGCGATTTAAACTAAAACAGGCAGAAGAAAAGGAAAGAAAGTCGAAACAAAAGAAGAAATAATAAAGTTTAGAGCAGAAATCAATGATATTGAGAACAAGACAACAGTGGAGAAATTACAAAACCAAAAAGAGGCTTAACAGCAACAACAACAACCACCCAATGAAATCAATAAACTGCTAGGTAATCTCAGGATAAAAAGAGAAGACAGAAATCAATGTCAGAAATAAGAGAAATCTAGGGTCTTCTGCTAACCACACTGCTAAGACAGGGATGTTCTTTCCTAGATTGCTCTCTTCATAAAGCCTCGGTCCAGGGAGCTAGGAAGATGGTTTTCAGAGGCGAAGTTCAACCAACCAAATGACCATTTCTTTCTCAGGACAGGTTAAAAAGAACACCTAACCTGCATTTGTATCCTCCATAAAGACTCCTGACCCTTTCAGAGGCCCATTTTACCTGTAAACACAATACAGTGGTCCCTCCATTCATCAAGGGAATTATTTCCACAATTCTGGTCACAAACCAAGTTAGATGAGAACCAAATCAAATTTCCCCATAAGGTCAAAATTAAACCTAAGCACTAAATTTGATTCAGTATGCATCCATTTGGTTTGTACCCAGCATAGAAAGAATTAAGTTTGTGAATTGAGGTACCATTGTAGTTTTATTACAGGTGTCTGTGGAATTAAACTAAGAAATATTTATAAAGTGCTCAGCATGGTGCCTGCCTTTTAAAAATAACCAAATGAGGAGAAGATCTTACCAATTGTCATTACTACTGTACTGTATTCATTATAAAAACTAGTCAAGGTACTTGAAAATTTCCCTTTGAGGGACCCAGGAAAATACCATAAAATGAAATGGTAGAATGTTATCATTTGATAGGAAGAATAAGTTATGATGTTCTATGGCATGGCAGGGTGAATAGAATCAATAATAATGCATTACAAGTCTCAAAATGGTAAAAAAGAGGATTTTTGAATGTGCTTGGCATAAAGAAATAACAGCTGAGGTGGATGGATATTCTAATTAACTCAGTTGATCAATGTTTTCATGAATCTCAGATCACATTGTCCCTCACAAATACATGCTAACCTTATGTGTCAAACAAACCAATACAAAACAAGAGATGGAAAGAGAACCTATGAAAATTCTCTGAGTTACTTATTAAGAGAACAAAATGTACTGGTTAAAATCCAGCAGACCCCTCAAATAATTTAAGATCATTCACCATAATTCCAGACCAATGAAATAAACAATGTTAGTAGTGGAATTCTGTACATTTCTTTGTCATTTTATTTTTTCCAATTGCATGCATACAAATTGGGTAAAAATTGCCTTGAAAAGGAAATGGCTTCTCTTTATTCTTCAAAATCAGTGTATTCTGTTTTGAGGTTCTTTGGGTGACTATTCAATTCCAAATATAAAAAAGATGCTTTTTGCTCTGGAAAGTTTCTCAGTTTAGTTGCTACTGAATATAATTGCTTCTTGTTCTTGTAAGTCAATTTGGATGCTACTGCATATAACCTAGTGGGCAGTTTTCATTTAATTCTTGCAACACCTCAGTGAGGAGTTTGTGTGTGTATTTTTCATATAAGAAAACAGAGGCTTTTAGAAGCTATGAGCTTTGTCAAAGCAATACAATCAATAAATGAAGGAGCCAAAATTTAAATTCAGTCTGATTGACTCCAAAGCTTGGGCTCTTAAACATGTTGTTCACTTTTCAAGGTCAGTTAATTATATATGTTCTAGATTATTATAAACACTGGCATTTATATCATATATGAGAACCATAGCACAGAGTCTACGCATAGTATCCATAGTGAAGCAGAAATATGGGACCGTTTGTCTCCTCAACATACAATGTGACCATTTGTCTTGGGTTTGGGCTTCACATGCTGAAGGTCAGAAAATCAAATTTTTAGTTCATGACAGCTCTGGATGAATGACTCATGGTGTCACAGGTTATGGGATCTGACACACACCTCAGAGCCAATTCAATAATGGGTATGGGCGATCTTCTTGCCCTGGATGCTGATCCCTTTTCTTTGCAAAAAACAGGACTCTGTGTGGGTGAACACTGAAATCTTTCTTTTAGTAATTCTAAAGCATAAATTTATTAGTACTTCTACTATTGACAGAGTATATAATAGATCTCTAAAAATTGTTCCTTCTACATAACTGAACCTCTGTATGCTTTAGCCAATACATCTCCACTTCTCCCACATCTGTCCTCCTGAAAATCCCCACTTACTCTCTGCTTCTATCTGTTCAACTTTCTTAGATTCTGCATGTGAGGGAGATCATGCAGTGCTTGTCTCTTTAGGTGCCTTGTTTATTTGGGTTAACATATTATCTTCCAGGTTCATCAAAGTTGTCACACAGGCGGAATATCTTCTTTTTATGGCTGCAGAATATTTCATTGTGTAAATCTATACAAATTAAAAAATACATCTATCCATTGATTCAATGTCTTGGCTTTTATGAATAATGCACAATGACTACGAGAGTGAAGATATCTCTGACATTCTGATTGTAGAATTTCTGGATCATATCCTAGTTATATTTTTAATTTGTTGAGAATTTTGCATAACTATTTTTCTTAATGGCTGTATCACTCACATTCTTAACAAGTGTTCCCTTTTCTCCCTGTCTTCACCAGCATTTGGTATCATTTGTTAATTTTTAAATTATTAATTTTATTTGTACATTTTAGGTATACAACATAATGACATTCATCATTGGGAATTTGCACCTTTACATACTTTATCTTGGTTCTTACTTTTTCCCCATTCCCCTGCCTTGCCTTCAGCCCATCTACCCCTTTCTATTTACAAAGACTTTGTTTCCATTTTTTAATTTTCTCATATAAATTCCTTTCCCCTACCCCTCCCACTTTCCCTTCCACTTTGCCCCTTTTCTTACTATTTCACATTATCTATTTTACCTTTTAGTCCTTATTTACACTTTCAGTTTCTCACACCAGAGAAACAATTTGGTATTTACACGTATGTGTCCTATTTATTTCACTTGAGAGTATGGCCTCAATATGCATCCATTTAGCTATAAATGTCTCTAATTTCTCATTATTTATGGCTGAGTAGTACTCCATTTTATAGAAAAACCACATTTTCTTTATCCAGTCTCAAGTTGGGCTGTTTCCAAGTTTTAGCTGTAACAAACTGTGCTGCTATGAACATGGGTGCATGTATATCACTGTGGTATGATTCTTTTAATTCTTTAGGGAAGACACCCAGAGGGGAATAGCTGGATCAAATGGGACTTCCAATCCTAGTTCTTTGAGGTATCTGCATATTGATTTCCACAATGGTTGCACCAGTCTACACTCCCACCAGAAGTGGAGCAGGGTTCCTCTTTCCCCACAGCCCCGCCCCGCCCAGCATTTGTTATTGGTTGAGTTCATGATAGCAGCCATTCTTTCTGGGGTGAGATGGAATCTCAGTGTTGTTTTCATTTGCATCTCTCAAATAACCAGTGATGTTGAACATTTTTTCATATGTTTATTTGCTATTTCTACTTCTTTGAGAAATGTCTGTTCATTTCAGATGCCAATTTTTGGATTGCATCTTTAAATTTGGGAGGTCTGATTGTTTTAAGCTCTTTATAGATTCTAGACAGTAGACCTTTGTCTGAGGAACTGCTGGTGAAAATTTTTTCCCACATTGTGGGTTGTCTCTTCACACTGCTGGAGGTTTCTCTTGCTGTGCAGAAGCTTTTTAATAAGATGAGATCCCACTTAATCACCAAAATCTACAAATAATCAACAATGAGTCTATAAAATAAGCTGTGGTACATCTATACCATGGGATATTTTTCACCAATAAAAATGGTGAACTACCAAGTTGCAAAAATGCAAGAATGAACGTTGGATACATACTGCTAAGTAAATGAAACAAGCACATCTGAAGAGGGTACATACTTTCTAATTCCAACTAATGGCATTCTGGAAAAGGCAAAACTGTAAAGAAAGTAGAAGGCTAGGACTCTTGGAAGGGTTGGAAGAATATGTCAGAGAAGCACAGAAAATCTTAGGGTGGTGACATTATTCTGTCTGATAATTTAATGAAGTATATATGATGTTATGCATTTATCAAATACTCATAAACATTTAGACATGGTGAACCTGAATGAATGCAGAATTTTCAAAAATGAAGTCATACTGTAGGTTGAAGGATCCCAGAAAAATTGCACATGTTGAGGAGAGACTCTAACCTTGTTACAAATATAGGAAACATTTTCACTGAAAAGGGTTAGGAAAAGGGAGCTGACCAAATAACTTTGGAAATCATGGAATGTGTAACATAGAAAACCAATTGATCTGCACAAAAGCACTGACTTATCATTGACAAATTTGCTTCCCACAGGATATGGGGTAACAATCCTGATATTGATGTACACACTATATTAGTTTTCCTGTTGTTGGGACAAAATATGTGGTGTATATAACTTAAAGGACAATAAGTTTATTTCTGGCTCATGGATTCAGAGGTTTCAGTCCATAGTTGCCTGGCTCTGGGGCAGAATTATCATGATAGAAAGAAAGCTGCTCACCTTCTGGCAGCCAGGAAGGAGAAAAGGTGTGGGAGAAGAAGGAGGAGGAGGAGGAGGAGGAGGAGGAGGAGGAGGAGGAGGAGGAGGAGGAGGAATGAGAGAGCAAGAAAGCCAAGACAGATGAAGGAACTGGGACAGGATATATTCTCCAAAAACATGACCCCAGTGACTTTCTACCTCCTACTTGGCCCCTCTTCCTGATGCCCATTCAGCTATAAATTCATTGATGGACTGAGTCACTGATGGGTTACAGCCTTCACAATCCAGTCACCTCTAGTCATTCCCCCTCTGAACACAGGAGACTTTTGGGGGACAGTTTTGACTCAAACCATATGACATGTGGACTTGAATTGAAAATTTAAGTAAATTGATGATGAATAGTGATACCAAGTTTCTCACAGTAAGAGTGATTATGTACAGATTAGCAAGCCAAAGTGGCTAGAATAACCCATATAGTAATGGATAAGAGCCAGCAATTCCTTGGACAGAGGACTAATATCTAGAATATATAAGGGGCTCAAAATTTAGGCCCCTCAAAGCAAAAGACCCAATCAAAAAATGGGCAGCTAAAATGAATAGATACTTCTCAGAAGAAGTACAAATGACCAATGAATACATGAAAAAAAATCTTCATCATCTGTGGCCATTAGAGAAATGCAAATTAAACAACACTGAGATTCCACCTTACCCCAGAAAAAATGGCCATCATTGAGAAACTGCATAATAACAAATCCTGGCAAAGCTGGGAGAGGGGAGGGGAGGAACCCTTTTACATTGTGGGTAGGAATTTAAACTAGTAAAACCACTAAAAAAATTGGTATGGATTATAAATTTTGGTCCTCATTTACACTTTCAGTTTCTCACACCAGAGAAACTATTCAGTATTTACATATATGTGTCCTATTTATTTCACTTAGAAATAGGAAATGGTCCATAGGGGAAGGGAAAGTGGGGTGGTGGGTAGAGGAAAGGAAAGAAGGGAAAGAAAAATATGAGAAAAGAAGGGAAAAACAGAAACAAAGTGGGTTTTTTTGTAAATAGGGAGAGGTGGAGGGAGGGAAGGAGAGTGGGGAAAAAAAGAACCAAGATGTATCATGTACAGGTACAAATTCCCAATGATGAATGTGATCATAATGTAGACCTTAACTGTACCAATAGGCCGAGGAGGTGAGCTTCTCAGGCTGCCGTACCACTGCCCCAGAGGACTGAGGAGGTGAACCGCGTGAGTGCCAGAACAACCCCCCCCCCATGGCTGTGCCAAGCCATTACCTGGATTCACACTACAGAGTTGCAGGGGTTGTAAAGGACATTGTTCTGAGCTTGAGAATATAGAGTAGAAGTGAACAACAGAAAGAGGGCCTCTCTGAGGCTCCTTGATGAAAATTAAAGCCCACCAGAAAAGTGAATAAAATCTCTGCAATAAAGGCACACCAGAACACTTTAGTTGGGGAGCAGCAGTGTGGACCAGAGCACTGTGGCTGCAAGCAGATCCCAGCCTGGGCTCCGGCCCTGACCCAAAGGCTGGGGCACACCAGCTGAAGCCAAAGGCCTGCCTGGAAAAGAGCTACATAGGCACATAAGCAACAGCCAGAGGTTTGGCCCAATACCATCAATAAGTGTGTGAGGCCTTAGCCAGAAGCTTGCTCACACAACAGGAACTGGGGTGCACAGGCCCCATCCAAAGTCCCTCCCAGACAACAGCTACATAGGGGCCCTAGCCAGTGGCACACCTAGGTACCATCCCAAGTGTGCACAGGCCCCAGCCAGAAGCCCACCCAGACAACAGGTCAGCTCATGGATCCAGAAGGCCACCTTAAAGAGCCCAGGAATTAGTATACTGGTGAGCAGCAGAAAAAGGGCAACTCTGTGGCTTGCTGAGAATTGAAGACCACTGAGTGAGCAAAAAGTTGCCTGAACAAAAGCATAGCAGGCTGCATCTGTTGAAATAAAAGACATGAAAACAAGTCTCAAAACCAAACTTCCAGATCACCTAAGGCAACCCCAAAGGGAAATGAGATGGAACAATCTAATACTCAACCACCCAGACTCCCTAAATTGGCAACAACAGAAGATCTGGAAAAAATGAAATTAGAAATAATTTCTCAGATAACAGCAGAGATTGGGCACATAGTGCAAGACGTGATTAATAAATCTAGAGTGGACACAGATTAAAAATAGAGGAGCTGAGGAACATGATGGAATTCCAACATAGGAAACAAATGGAATCCATAAAACAGATGCAAACATTTCCAGGAGATTAAAAACTCCATTGAAAGTTTATGCAGGAGAATGAGCCAATGTGAGGACAGAATTTCAGATATAGAAGATAAGATTGCAATTAGTGACCAGGAAAAGAAAAATTGCTTTAAAATGCTAAGGGACCATGAGAAATCAATCCAGCAGCTACTAGATGATACAAAGAAGAATAACATAAGAATGATCAGAGTCAATGAAGAAATAGGAGAGTGTGCAGATGACATAAAAAAAACTGTTCACAGAAGTGATGACAGAAAACTTCGCAGGCAGGGGGAAAGAACTTGACATATAGATAAGTGAGACATATAGGACTCCAACTAGCCATGATCAAAAAAAATGTACACATAGGCATATAATAGTTAAGATTCCAGAAACCCAACAGAAGAACAAAGTTCTACAAGCAGTTAGAGAAAAGAAACAAATCACATACAAAGGAAAGCCCATCAGAATCACAGCAGACTTCTTAATACAAACCCTCAAGGCAAGAAGAGCTTGGACTGACATATAGCAAGTACTAAAGGAAAACAGCCTCCAACCCATATTGATGTACCCTGCAAAACTACCTTTCAAAATTGATGGAGAAATAAGATACTTTCACAACAAAGAGCACCTTAAGAACTTCATGAATACCAAACCAGCACTCCAAAAATTTTTACACAATATCCCAGGAAAAGACAACAAGGATCACAACCCCAGGAAGCCCAGCAGAATGAATCAATCAGGCAGGACAATAAATTAAATGCAAAGGGGGAGAATTCAACAAAAAGAAAAAGTCATGACAATGATAAATCACTATGTATCAGTTATAACTATCAATGTTAATGGTCTCAATTCATCAATCAAAACAAATAGACTTGCATAATGGGTCAAGAAGCAAGATCCAACAATATGCTTCACAGAAGAAACACACTTAATTTAAAAAGAAACTCATAGACTGAAAGTTAAAGGGTGGAAAACAATACTCCATGTGACAGGAACCTGAAAAAAAAAAAGCAGGATTAGCTATCCTCTTCCAGATGAAGTGGATTTTAAATCAAAATCTGAAATGCTTCTGGTTTCAAGAATTTCAGATTAGGGACAGTCAACTTGTATGTACAAATCTATTGTGAACAGGTGTTTTCATTTCTTTTAAGTAAAAACTTAAGAATAGGACTGTTGGTTCTTAACAGTATTGCAAGAAATTTCTATATTGTTTTCCAAAATGGTTTTATCATTTTACATTCACATTAGCTGTATTAGAAAGTTCTAACTGGTTCACACCTAAGCTGACATTTTTTCTTTTAAAACTTTTAACTTAACCTCCCTAATGAATGTATAATATGATCTTGATATTGTACTGATTAGTATTTTTCTGATTCTAGTGTTGCTTACTTTTCCTTGTGCTGTACTGGCTATTTATCATCTTCTTGTGTCTACTTTTTAATTGGGATGTCTATTAATGAGCTGTAAGAGTTCTCTATATATTCTGGTCATAGGTTATATGTATTATAAATATGTTTTGATTAAGGACTACTTGTCATTTTCTTAACAAAGTCTTTTAAAGTTCTAAATTTTGATGCAATCTCATTTATCAATGTTTTCTTTTATACATCATGTTTTTTGCATCCTAGGAAATTCTTGCCTACCCTAAATTCATGAACACTTTCCTTTATAATTTATTCATAAAGTTTTATAGTTTTAGTCTTTCATATTTAGGTTCATAGATCCTTTCAAGTTATTTTTATGGATGGAAATAAAGGGTTGAGATTAATTTTTCACATATGGATACCAGGTGTTCTAGTGTCATTTGTTGAAAACATCATTTCCTGTGTTCTTGAGTTGAGTTTATGTTCTATAAAATATTAATGTTAAATAATATTTCAAAAATCAGTGGACCATATATGTGTGGTTCTATTTCTAGATTCTCTGTTTTATTCCATTGATCTATATGTCTTTCCTTACACCAACACTGCCTTGACTACTGTAGCTTTAGAGGAAGTCTTAAAATTAGATAATAAATGTCTTCCAACACTATTATTTTTTTTCTTTTTTACTTTTCTAGGTCCTTTGTACTCCTACATAACTTTTAAATTTCAATATCCAATTCTTCATTTATAGCAAGTATACATAGACCTGAAGTTTTAAATATACCGTGTGTTTTCTAATCCTGCTAAATTCAAATACAAATTCTAGGGGCTCCTAGAGATTTCTGAGTATTTTCTCTGTAGATAATCACTTCATCTACATATAAAGATTTTACTTCTACCTTGAAAATCCTATGTTATTTGTTTATTTTTATCTCCAGACTATTTTGGTTTGGGCCTATGTTTCAATGTTTAATGGACAGATGAAGAGCAGGCATATCTGCCCTTGTTCCCCACCTTAGGGAGAAAGCATTGTATCTTTTCCATTCATATAAGGTGTTTTTGCTGGAAGTATGAAGTACATGTCTCTCATCTGTTGAGAAGTTTCTGTTCTACTTCTAGTCTCCTGATAGCTTTTACCATGGACAGCTATAGAATTTAGTTCAATACTTTTTCTCCACCTAGTGACAGGATCATATGGCTTTTTCCTTTCCTCTGTTAAAATGATGACTTTTGGGGGTGGATCTTCCAATGCTGAACCAACTCTGCTATCCCTATAATAAAACCACTTTCTACATACTGCCCAATCTGACTTCTAATAGTTTGTTTTGTTAAACAAATTTTTATTTATGTTCATACTTTTCTCTATTATCTTTATCTAGTTTTAGTATTAGCACAATGTTGATTTCCTAAAATGAGGGGAGAAGTGTTCCTTCTTTTTTCTGCATTAAATATTTGATATAATTTATCAGTTAAAATGTATATGAGCCTGTTGTTGCCATATAGATAGGTTTTCAAGCTAGGAATATTCTTTCTTTAAAAGGTGCTATTCAAATTTTATATTTCCTCTAGAGTCAGTTTCATTAATTTGTCTTCCAAGGTACTTCTTAGAAGTTGTCAAATTTATTTCAGAAAAGATTTTTGTAATATACTTTCTATATCTTTTTAAATTCTGTAAAATCTGTGGTAATGTCCTCTAAATGTTGATATTTTAATTTTAAAAATGTATAATTGATATTGTGTAATAGGAAGAAAATGTCTGAAGGAGTAGGGGAAGTGGGAGGGGTAGGGGAAAGGAAAGAAGGGAAAAGAAAAAATATGAGAAAAGGAAAAAAATGGAAACAAAACCTTTGTAAATAGAGAAGGGTGGAGGGGGTGAAGGGAGGGCAGGGGAATGGGGAAAAAATAAGAACCAAGATACCTCATGTAAAGGTATAAGATCCTAATGATGAATGTAACTGTATTTTATACCTAAAATGTACCAATAAAGTTAATGGAAAAAATGTGCCAATAAACTTAATTAAAAATTAATATGGAGATTCCTCAAAAAACTAAAAGTAGAAATTTCATTTGACAAAGCTATTCCCCTTCTAGGTGTCTTCTCAAAAGAGGTAAAGACTTCATAGTACAGTGATCCATGCATACCCATGTTTATAGCAGCACAACTCATAATAGCAAAATCTTGGATATGGCCTATATGTCCATCAACAAATGAATGGATAAAGAAAATGTGGTATTTATATGCAATGAAGTACTACTCTGCCATAAAGAAAGATAAACTTGAGTCATTTGTAAGAAAATGGGTGCAACTTGAGATTATTATGTTAAGTGAAATAAATCAGACACAGACACTTAAATATCACGTGGTTTCTCTTATATGAGAAACCCAAACTATAAATAAAGAGGAAAATAAAAGATAGATAATAGGATGAAGGGAGATAGAGCTTTCTTTTTTTAATATATATATTTATTGGTATATTTTAGGTATAAGATACATTTACATTTATCATTGGGTGTTTGTACCAGAACATGATGTATCTTGGTTCTTATTTTTCCCCCATTGCCTGTACCCCCTTCACCCCCTCCACCCTTCCCAATTTACACAGATATTGTTTCCATTATTTTTAATTTCTCATAATTTTTCTTTTCCCTTCTTCCCTTTCACCTTCCTCTCCCACCATCCTCAAACCCTTGAACCTTTTCCTATTTCAAATCATCAATTATTTATTTTAATCATTTTCATCCTTATTTACACTTTCAATTTCTCACACTAGAGAAACTATTCTTTATTTACACATGTGTGTCCTATTTATTTCACTCAAGAGTATGGCCTCAATATGCATCCATTTGGCTATAAACGTCTCTAGCTTCTCATTCTTTATGGCTGAGTAGTACTCCATTTTATAAAAAAAAACCACATCTTCTTTATCCAGTTTCCAGTCAATGGGCACTTGGGCTGTTTCCAAGCTTTAGCTATTACAAACTGTGCCACTATAAACATAGGTGCACATATATCTCTGTGGTATGATTCTTTTAATTCTTTGGGGAAGATCCCCAGTAGGGGAATAGCTGGGTCAAATGGGACCTGTAGTCCTAGTTCTTTGAGGTATCACCATACTGACTTCCACAGTGGTTGCACCAATCTACATTCCCACCAACAATGGAGAAGGGTTCCTTTCTCTCCACAACCCTGCCAGGATTTGTTATTGGTTGATTTATTGATAGCAGCCATTCTTTGTGGAGTGAGGTGGAATCTCAGTGTTGTTTTCATCTGCATCTCTCGAATGACCAGCAATGTTGAACATTTTTTCATATATTTATTTGCTGTTTTTACTTCTTTGTCTGAGAAATGTCTGTTCATTTTGGATGCCCATTTTTGAACTGGGTCTTTGAATTTAGGGGGACTGATTTTTTTCAGTTCTTTATATATTCTCGATAGTAGACCTTTGTCTGAGGTACAGCTGCTAAAAATGTCTTCCCACATTGCAGGTTGTCTCTTAGCTCTGTTGGTAGTTTCTCTTGCAGTGCAGAAGCTTTTTAATACTATGAGATCCCAGTTGTTGATTCTTTGTGCTAGCTCCAGTGCTACTCAAGATTTGTTCATAAAGTCTTTTCCTATGCCAATGTCATTGAGAGTTCTACCTAACTTATCTTCCAGCAAGTTTAGTGTTTCTGTCTTAATATTTAGATCTTTAATCCACTTCAATCTTAGTTTGGTGTGTAGTGATAGGTATGGGTCTAGTTTTAATCTTTGGCTGGTTGAAATCCAGTTTTTCCAACATCATTTAGTAAATAGGCTATCTTTCCTCCAATGATGGTGGTTGGCTCCTTTGTCAAAGATGAGGTGGCTGAGTATGTCTGCAGTTGTTTCTGCATCTTCTAATCTATTCCACTGATCTTCAGGTCTGTTTCTTTGCCAGTACCATGCTGTTTTTATCACAGTAGCTTTGTAGTATAGTTTCAAGTTGGGGATTGTGATACCCCCAGCCATGTCTCTGTTACCTAGAATTGTTTTTGCTATTCTAGGTTTCTTCTGCTTCCAAATGAATTTTTGGATTGTTTTCTCTTGTTCTGTGAAGTATATTGTTCGAATTTCAATCAGTATTGCATTAAATCTATATAGTAGTTTTGGAAGTATGGCCATTTTCACTATTTGGTTCTTCTTACCCAGGAACAAGGGATATTTTTCCATTTTCTTATATCCTCCTCAATCTCCTTTTTCAGAGAGCTGTAGTTTTCAGTGTAGAGGTCTTTTGCTTCCTTTGTTAAGTTGATTCCTAGATATTTCATTTTTTAGATGCTATTGTAAAAGGAATTATTTCCCAAATTTCTCTCTCAATGGGTCTGCTATTTTTGTATAAGAAGGCTATTGTTTTTTGAGTGTTGACCTTGTATCCAGCTACTCTACTGAATCTGTCAATTAGGTCTAGAAGACTTTTGACTGAGTTTCTTGGATCTTCTATGTAAAGCATCATATCGTCAGCAAATAATGACAGTTTCACTTCTTCCTTTCTTATCTTTATTCCTTTTATTTCTTTCTCTTTTCTAATTGCTGTGGTTAATGTTTCCAGAACTATATTGAACAGGAGTGGTGATAGTGGGCATCGTTGTCTTATTCCTGATTTTAGCGTGGAAGTTTTCAGTTTTTGACCATTTAGTATGCTGTTGGCTGTTGGTTTTTCATAGATAGCCTTAATCAGGTTGAGATAAAGACCTTCTATTCCAATTTTCTCTAGCTTTTTTATCATGAATGGGTGTTGGATTTTGTCAAATGCTTTTTCTGCATCTATTGAGATGATCATATGGTTTTTGTCCTTGACTGTGTTAATATAGTGTATTACATTTATTGATTTATGGATGTTGAACCATCCTTGCATCCCTGGGATAAATCCAACTTGGTCAGGGTGTATGATCTTCTTGATGACCCTCTGTATTCTGTTTGCCAGTATCTTGTTGAGGATTTTTGCATCTATGTTCATTAGGGAGATTGGTCTGTAGTTCTCTTTTTGGATTGGGTCTTTCCCTGGTTTTGGGATCAAAGTAACACTTGCTTCCAGGAATGAATTTGGAAGTCTTGCTTCCCTTTCAATTTCCTTGATGAATTTAAAGAGTAATGGTGATAGTTCTTCTTTAAATGTCTTGTAGAATTCAGCAGTGAACCCATCAGGACCTGGGCTTTTCTTTGTTGGTAAATTTTTTATTACATTTTCAATTTCACTCATTGTTATAGGGGTGTTTAGAATTTCTATATCTTCTTCATTTAACTTTGGCAGTTCATATGTATCCAGGAATGTGTCCATTTCTTCTGTGTTTTCCATTTTATTAGAGTACAGGTTCTCAAAGTAGGTATTGATGATCCTCTGAATTTCTGCTGGATCTGTTGTAGCTTCACCTTTTTCATTCTTAATTGCATGGATTTCAGTCTTTTCTTTCCTTTTTTGATAAGGTTGGCTAAAGGTTTATCAGTTTTATTTATTGTTTCATAAAAAGCAACTCTTTGATTCATTGATTTTTTGTATCATTCTCTTAGTCTCCATTGCATTGATTTCTGCTCGGATCTTTATAATTTCCTTACTTGCATGAGCTTTGGGTTTGTTATGCTCTTCTTTTTCTAGGAGTTTGAGGTTCTGCATTAGGTTATTTAACTGAGTTCTCACTGTTGTCCTAATATGGGCATTCACTGCTATGAATTTCCTGTGTAGAACTGCTTTCATTGTGTCCCACAGATTCCTGTATTTTGTACTGGCATTATCATTTACTTGTAGAAACTGTCTAATTTCTTCTTTAATTTCCTCTGTGACCCATTGGTCGTTCAGGAGTTTGTTGTTCAATTTCAATGTGTTTGTGGGAGTTTTGCGGTTTCTTATGTTATTGATCTCCAATTGTATTGCATTATGGTCTGATAATATACAGGGGATAACTTCAATCCTTTTACATTTACTTAGATATGTTCTATGAGCTAGCATGTTATCTATTTTGGAGAATGATCCATGTGCAGCTGAAAAGAATGTGTATTCTGATTTTGTGGGGTGGAACACTCTGTAAACATCTATTAAGTCCATTTGTTCAATAGCTTGTTTCAGTTATAGAATTTCATTGTTAATTTTTTTTCTAGTTGATGTGTCTATTTGTAATAGAGGGATGTTGAGGTCCCCCACTACAATTGTGTTAGTGCTTATTTGGTTTTTCATGTCCATTAATATTTGTTTTGTATAGTTGGGGGCATTCGTATTTGGTGCATATATATTTAGGATTATCATCTCTTCCTCTTGGATTGTTCCTTTCACAAAGATGTAGTGATCATCTTTGTCTCTCTTAATTAGTTTTGGTTTGAAATCTACTTTGTCTGCAAATAAGATTGCTACACCTGCTTTTTTCTGGGTTCCTGTCACGTGGAGAACTGTTTTCCATCCTTTTACTTTCAGTCTATGGATTTCCTTTTGAGTTAGGTGTGTTTCTCGTATACAGCATATTGCTGAGTTTTGCTTCTTAATCCATTCTTTCAGTCTATTTCTTTTGATTGGTGAATTGAGGTCATTAACATTGATAGTTATAATTGACAGATATTGACTCAACCTTGTCATGATGTTTTACTCTTGTTGCCTCTTTTATTTCTTATTTTCCCCCCTTTCACTTTAGTGTCTTACCTTGCATGGTGCCTTCTCTCTGCTGGGCCTCATGGAGTTGTGACCTTCATTGTCTTTTTCTAGGATATTGCTTAAAATTGTTTGGAGTGCTGGTTTGGTGTTCATGAAATTTCTCAGGTGTTCTTTGTCATGGAAGTATCTAATTTCCCCATTGATTTTGAAAGATATTTTTGCTGGATACAACAGTCTAGGATGGAAGTTATTTTCTTTTAGGGCTTGAAATGCTTCACTCCAGGCTCTCCTTGATTTGAGGGTTTGTGTTGAGAAATCTGCCGTGATTCTGATGGGCTTTTCTTTGTAGGTGATTTGTTTCCTTTCTCTAACTGCCTGTAGAATTTTTTTTCTTCTGTTGGGTTTCTGGGATCTTGACTATTATATGTCTAGGTGTAGATTTTTTTTGGTCATGGCTGGTTGGAATTCTATATGCCTCACTTATCTGTATGTCTAATTCTCTACCTCTGTCTGGGAACTTTTCTACTGTTACTTCTGTGAACAGTTTTTTTATGTCAATTGTACTTTCTCCTGTTTTTTTGTGGAGTCCTATGAGTCTTATGTTATTCTTCTTTGCATCATCTAGCAGCTCTTGGATTGATTTCTCATGGTCCCTTACTATCTTTAAGAAATCTCTGTTTTCATGGTCCCTAACTGCAATCCTGTCTTCTATATCTGATATTCTGTCTTCAGATTCTCTTAGTCTCCTCTGCATGCTTTCAGTGGGGTTTTTAATCTCCTGAATATCTATTTGAATCTGTTTCATGGATTCCATTTCTTATGTTGGGTGATCATGGTTTCCCTTTCTTTCTTATGCTGAGTATTCATGGCTTTCAGCATGTTTCTGATCTCATCTATTTTCTTATCTGTTTCTGCTCTAAAGCTTCTAATCATGTCTTTCACTCTGCTCACTATGTCTGTATTTATCTGGGAGATTATTTCTGTTTTGAAATTTTCTAGAGCCCCATGCATCTGCCTTGTTACTTCCTGTGGTATCATTTCAAGGTGTTCAAGTGGTTGCTTATCAGACTTTTCCACCTCATCCCAGAATTTCCTTTTTGTGGCATGGAAGCCTGCGTTTGTGTCTTGCTTAAGTGTCTTCTCATTTTTGTTTTTGGTACTGTCCTTGGTTTAATTCCTGGGTTAATATTTCAAAATTGTTTAATGTAGATACCTTTGTTGCTTGTGTTTAAAACCCTTGTGAAATGATTGCTTTTCAGAGGTGTCTTCCAGATATAGTTTGGGTTTGGGTTTTGAGACTCTAATGACTCTGAGGCTATTTTATTTACCTTATACCAGGAAGGAAAACTAATTAGATCAATCACAACATGTTAGCCCAAATGACATAGTCAGCAATACCATAGCATCAAGCACAGCTTAGAAAATGACAATTTGTTGTAGTTATTCATCTATCACTTTTAACTATGTGAGTTAAATTAAAACCGAGGACCAACCCAACATAAGTTTATAATGAATAAACTCTTCAATATAGCATCTTTTCCCTTCGGGGTGGGGAGTTAAAAGGAGTTGGGGACGGAGAGACAGGTAGAAAGAACAGGTATAATTAGCGGTGAGGCCAGAAAAGACAGAAAGGTCACACGAAGTCTAAGAAGTTGTTAAAGGCAAGAGAGAAAGGCAGAATGAAAGAACAAAGATGTGAATAGAATCACCTAACAGAAACAGGGAAGCTAGATACCGAATTTACTTTCCTTTAAACCTAACGATAAGAGAAGGAAAAAGAGAAAAAAAGAACAATAAGGGAGAAATCCGAATTCAGTACAGAAAGGAACAAATGGGGAGATGAGGAGCAACGAGGGACAGCAAGAGAATGAGTGAGAGAGAGAAAAAAAGAAAAGATAAAAGAAAGAAAAGTAAAACTTTGAAGAGTAAAAAAAGTAACAACTAAGAATTAAAAATAAGAGAAATTTTTTTTTCTTTTTTGCATATAGAAATAAAAATTATAGGTCTCCTTCAGGGTATGTCTCTGCTGTCCCAGTAGTCCACGTAGGAATTCGTGTGCACATACAAGTCAATGAGTCTCAGCAAGCCAGCAGCAGACCAAGTACAGTGGTCTGATGTGCCTTTATTGTAGATTCTCTTTACTTTTCCGCTGAGCTTCAGTTTTCATCTAGGGGCCTGAGAAGCCCTTTTTCTGTTGCTAACTTCTGCTCTATCTTGTGGTGCTCAGGACAAGGGTCTTTATAATCTCCTGTGCCTCTGTAGTGTGGGACCAGGTAGCAGAAAAGCCAGAAGGCCAGAGGCACTGGGGTGGTGGGGGGGGATTGGGCCTTGCAGGTGCCCTCGCGGCTAAGCGGACCGCACCGTGGCGTGGGCGGGGCCCGGGACGCAGAGCTTCAAGCTGCTTGTCTCACCTCAGATAGAGCTTTCTTAAACGGGAAAGGGATCAAGACATGGAGGGAGGGTAGAGGGGAGGGAAGGGAGAGGGGAGGGAGGGGAGAGGGAAGGGAGCAAAAGGGGATGAAAAAAAGAATGAACATCTGTTATGTACACATGCCAACTTCATAAAGGAGTGTAAACATTATGTGCAATAAACATGTACTAATAAAGACCAAGAATTAGAGACATCTGTAAGAACTCATTTACTTTTACATAGATATGTATGGTTAATCACATAAGCAAAAATGTGCATGTACATGGCTATGTTAAATATACATATACACATATATAAATTAAAATACTTGGGGCCACGGATTTAGCTCAGTGGTTCCACTGCCTGCCTCACAAGAGCAAGGTCCTGAGTTCAATCCCTGGTACCAAAAAACAAAACAAAACAAAAAACAAAGAAAGAAAGAAATTAAAATACTTGCTCTATGAGCTGTGAGCAATGACCCCTCGGTGACACGAGTCCAGTTAGCACTCGGACTCTGTTTTCTAAATGAAACAGAACCAGAGGTCCTTGGAGTAATGACTGAATCCAGAACCAGGACACCAGGACAAGGGCTGGAAGTATACAGAGTGAACCTGGAGCACCTTGGACAACAGTGGCATATACTGTGTCACCAAAGTATAAAATGACTAGTAGAATAAGAACTTCAAAGGGAAATCAAGAATTCTGATTTGGAAGGATTTGTTTCGACATGATTATTAAGCATCTAGGTGGAAGCAGGATAATCACAGAGCCCAGGAACCTGGCTGGGGCTAGATATAAAACTGGAAGTCATTTGTTGGTTTGTACGAGGAACCCTGATTATAACCTTTAAAAATTGAGTTATATGAAATGTTAACCTGAAACATTGTACAATACAGAAGAATATATATGAAAAGAAGTTTGAGCTAAGGGTGAAGGTGACCACTCAGGAATCACATATTCTAGTTGCCCAGAGTAAGGGCATAGGAATGAAATCTGAGCCCCTTGGTTTTATAGACAAAGAGAGAACAGGAAGGGACCTGCAGCTAACTGGGGGCTGGGATGGCATTGGTTGGCAAGAGTAGCGTAGGTGGCTGACTGGCTCTGTCCCTCATGCTGCACATTCCATGATAAGCAGGGAGGAGGTGTTTTCCTCATGACTTATTACTCTAGTGGTGTTAGCATATTTACAAGAATCCAAGCTGAAACAGTTAAAAGTTCAAAGTAACCAGATCATGAGACTGTGGAATCCAGGAGGACGTGACTGCTATCCCACAACCCACACCCGCCATGCCCGATGGGAATCTGCAGGCCCCTGTTCTTTCACTTGGGTCTACATTTCGAAACAGGATTATTGCAGCAGGCTGTAAAATAAAGACGACCAGCAGTGAAAAAAATCATCTAGCTGATTTTTTTCAAAAATAAAGTTTTTGGGAAAATATTAGCTAGATAATTATCTCACCTATTACTATTATAGATGTATTTTAAAATTTATGTGATTTTTTAATTATGGAAAAATTCAAAACCATAAAAAGTAAAAATATCAACTAAAATAAATGTCAAAATAATAAGTAAGCTAATGTCTTGCCTTTTATTATGAGAATATTATTTTTTAATATGGCTATGTGATTCAAAAACATATGGTATCATTTAAAATGATGAATCATTTTAAATAGACTGGGATATTGAATTCTTATGTAGCTTCTACCCGACTTCAATAAATAGCCATCTTTTACCATTCTCCCATTGCCTATGCCTGCATTACTTGTATTTCCCGTGGATCACTTTTTGGTTTACATGACTTAATTTACACACAGTGAAACATACCACTTTCAATATACAATTCTACAATCTTGATAAACAAATGCCCCGAACACACACAATAATCAAAACATAGAACATTTCCATCCCCTTTCAATTCTCCCACATTTATAGCTCACTCCAATCCCATCACCGAGCCCTGGCAACATTGACCTGCCTTCTGTCTCTACTGCTCTGCACTTACTGGTAGGTTATAGAAATGGAATCATGTAGCATGTTGCTTTTTGAATCTGGTTTCTTTCATTTTTCATGATGCATTTGAAATTGATCCAAGTTGTTGCATACATCTGCAGTTTGATTGTTGCTTTTGTTTTTGTTTTGTTTTGCTGCTTAGTGTTATATTGTAGAGTTGTGCCACAAACTATTCCCCATCCTCCAGTTGAGGAATATTTGAACTGTTTCCAATTTTGGCTATTATGTTAAATCATACAGGCATACTTTTTGAGCCTGTACAGCATGTATTTAAGTTGGTAAAATGCCTTGGAAGGGGACAGCTGGGTCATATTGGTTAAGTGTATGCTCAATTTTGTTTTTTTAAAAAAAGTGAAAAGCTATTTTCCAAAGTGCTGTGCCATTTTGGATTCTCACCAGCAACATCAAGTTGAAGAGGTCCCAAATATCTATTTGTTTCTGTTTTGTTTTTAGCTTAGTCATTATAATAAGCTCATAATGGTGTCTTGTTGTGGTTGTAATTTCATTTCTCCTCATTTTGAGCATCTTTTCATACATTTATTTACCATATGTCCATGTCTATACTATGTACATTTAGTGAAGTCTCTGTTAAAATATTTTGCAAATTTTAAATTATGTTGTTTTCTTATTGCATTTGAAAGTTTTATTTTACATAATAAGGATACATTCCTATACTACATAGATGATTTTAAGTATTTTTTCAAGTCTTCCTTGCTTTTTAGTTTTTTTTAACAATGTTTCATGAAAAGTTAAAAGTATTAATTCTGAGAAAGTCAATTTACTATGTTTTTATATTATGGATTGTAATGCTTTACATATCACGTCTTAAAATAGCTTATATCTAAGTCATAAATATTTTCTCCTATGTCTTCTTTTAGATGTTTTATAATTTTACATTTAACATTGAAGCCTAAGATCTATTTTAACTTAATTCCTGGGGGAATTTAAGGTAGAATTGGTGTAGACTTTTTTGGGGGGGTACTGGGGATCGAACTCGGGTCCTTCCTCTTGTGGGGCAGGCAGTGGAACCACTGAGCTAAATCCCCAGACCCAGTATAGACTTCTAAAATCTTTTTCAGATTGTATTTACTCTATGAAACCTTTACAGTTCTGTTGAAAAATCTATTGATTATATAAATGGTAGTCTACGAAGTATTTCTTGATTTCCTGTTTGTCACACTTATCAATGAGTCTCTACTTTCTCTGATAACATAGTATCATGATTACTGTAGTTTATAAGACTCTGCAAGATACAAAATAATTTTAAAAATGAATAAAATGGATAAGGAAAATGAATCTTGCCATTTTATTCTATTCAAAATGGTTTTGGATATTTTACCTAATTTTTTTTTTTTTTTTTTGGTACTGGGGATTGAACTCAGGACCTTACACTTGTGAGCCAGGTGGCAGAACCACTGAGCTAAATCCCTGGCCCTGGTTTTGGATATTTTGAGACTCCCACAGAAATTTTACAGTGAGTTTTCTGATTTCCCCAAAGCCCTCTAGGGATATTATGTAGAATTGCATTCCATCTATAGATCAACTGGGAAAATTGACATAATATTGAGCTTCAAATGCTTGAAGAATGAGTATCTCTCCATTTTCAAGTTCTTTTCTAATTTCTTCTATAATAATTGTAGTTTTCAATATTTTTCAGGTGTCATCCTGTTATTGAGTTTTAGTTCTAATAGAATTCAAGAATATCATTGAAGAATTTTAATATTTAAAAATTTATAAACATTTGTTTTATGCTGAAAATATGGCCTATTTTGATGCATGTTCCATATGTATTTGTGTATTCTGATGTTGCTCAGCACGGTGTTCTAAAACTGGCAATTAGGCCAAGGTGAACTATAGTTTGTTGAAACATTTTATATGCTCAGTGATTGATTTCTCTCTATATTTACTAAGAGCAGAGTGTTAAGTCTCCAACTATAATTGTGGATTTGCATAAATTTCAGTTTATGATATTTTTCTGTAAAATATTTTGAGCTTGTGTTATCACATGGATAGACCTTCCCAATTGCCATGAGTTATTAATAAATTAACTCCTTTTTTGTAATTTGCTTCTTTATTTCTGGTAATATTCTTTGTTCTGCAATCTACTTATCTTCAGTTAATGTATTTCTACATTTTTGGAACTTGCATGACAAACTTTTATATTCTTTTCAATCTGTATCTTTAAGTGTGTTAATATAGCACCTTATAGTTTGTGCTTTTATCCAATCCAAATTTCTTTTATTTAATCTGTTTAATGTATTTTCATTTAATGTAATTATTCAAGTGTTTATATTAAAACCTATGTTTTTTGTTCTGTTTTCAGTTGTTTAACATGACAAATATGTACACTTAAAACACACAGCCCTATCATGATACAGAAGATTTCCACATCCCCAGAAATTTCCTTGGTTCCTTTCTGGGTCAATTCTCTTCACTGTCCTCATGTGGCAACCAATGATCTGCTTTATTTCACAGAGAATAGTTTTGTCTATTCTAGAACTTCATTCAATGGAACATTACAATACACATTACTTTTTGTCTGGCTTTTTGTCACTTTCTGCCTATTTAAATTTCTTTATTTTGAAATGACTTGAAAATAACATTAAAATTACAAAATCATGCAAAGTAATTTTTCTGTAACCCATATAGAGTAAGTTTCTGAATGTTTTTGTGTATATTTTCTACAAAAATAACATTCTCTGGCATGTAGGGAGTGGGGTCATCAAAATAACAAAAATGACATCCACATATTACATCCATCTAATCACAAGGTCTCCTTATGAAGACCTGTTTTGGTGGAAAGATGTGTTTAGAACTTTGCGGAGAATTTAGCTACCCTGCCTCTTTATTCTCCTGTAACTTGGATTGGCTCCTTGCCTCTGCTTGACTTTGATGACCTTGTCAGGCTTAAAGGTTATAAGCAGTTGTTTTGTAGAATGGCTCCAAGTGGGTGGACCAAACCTTGGGTACACATCCTGTGAAGAAATATGTTGGGACTGATCCTGTCCATTCTATTAGTATCCAGTGGTGCATAATTTCATTTGCCCTACAATTGATGGAATTAAGTCTGACCACCTGTTAAGGTTGCATTTTCTGCATTTCTTCATTAATTACCCTTTGTGATTGATAATTTTTTGGAGGAAATTATTTTGAAATTATGCAAATACCCTACACCTGAAAAAACTTTCAATTCATTCATTGATTTATATTGAAAATATAAATATATAAATATAATATAAATATAAGATATGATTTCATAGTTTTTTCATGGAATCATTATATCTATTACTTAATCACTGTTAATTCCCAAACCACCCCCATTTTTTCAGTGGCAATACTCTCAAGTTGGCTCCTTTGTTCTTTTGAATGTTGAAGTCTGTTGAGCACACCCCCTCTTTCAATCTGACATGAATTCCGAGCTCATTATCACTTTTCTTTCCCCAGCCCTGGGTTCAAGCATTTTTTCAGGATTACCAGTTATGCAGAGTGGAAAGTAGAAGCCAAAATCTAGTGCTTCTTGTGCTTTTTGCTACTGAGATGAGAGAGAGAGAGAGAGAGAGAGAGAGAGAGAGAGAGAGAGAGAGAGAGAGAGAGAGAGGGGAGAGAGGAGAGAGGAGAGAGGAGAGAAGAGAGAAGAAAGAAGAAAGGAGAGAAGGGAAGAGGAAGAGAAAGGGGGGGATTGAAAAGAATTAACCCAGAAAGAGAGATCGCTGATCCATTTGTTAGTGTATTCAGTGGTATTTAAATATCCACAGCTGATCAGTTCTCTACTTTCCTAAAACACATCCAGTGACTCCCCAGTGGCCTTCAGAAAGTGCCAGATTAACTGTACCTTAACCGTTTTTCAAGTTTTTGTCATGTCCTCTCCAGGTGTGCTGTATCCTACCTGTACTAATTTTTTATATCTCCCTAAACCTGCAGCCTCTCTACTTGCATTTTCTCTCCTCAATGTGTTCAAATCCAGTGAGACTATCTGAGAGGTCTTCTACTTTCTCTCCCTGTCAAAGTGAATACTCCCTCCTAGACATGTTCCTGGAGCACTAAGTGAACATCAGACATGAATTCCTTACCTCTTACTTACTGTGTCCTTGAAATCCCAAGCAGAATTGCATAGTTTGCTGCATGTTCTGCCAATATTTTCTATGTTGTGGTACTGGCAAAGAAACAGACCTGAGGACAGGTGGAACAGATTAGAAGATGCAGAAATAACTCCAGACACACTCAGCCACCTCATCTTTGACAAAGGAGCCAACCATCCTCATTGGAGGAAAGAGAGCCTTTTTAATAAATGGTGCTGGAAAAACTGGGTTTCAACTTGCCAAAGATTAAAACTAGACCTATATCTCTCACCATGCACTAAACTATAATCTAAATGGATTAAAGATCTAAGTATTAAAACAGAAACACTGAACTGGCTGGAACAGAGGTTAGGTAGAACTCTTGAAGAGATTGGTGTAGGAAAAGATTTTATGAACAAAACCTCAGTTGCCCATGAACTAGCACAAACAATCAACAAGTGGGATTTCTTCTTACTAAAAAGCTTCTGCACAGCAAGAGAAACCATCAGCAGTGTGAAGAGACAACCCACAATGTGGGAAAAAATTTTCACCTGCTGTTCCTCAGACAAAGGTCTACTATCTAGAATCTATAAAGAACTTAAAAAAAACCAGACCTCCCAAATTTAAAGACCCAATCGAAAAATGGGCATCTGAAATGAACAGACATTTCTCAGATAAAGAAGTAGAAATAGCAAATAAACACATGAAAAAATGTTCAACATCACTGGTTATTTGAGAGATGCAAATGAAAACCTCTCATTCCAGAAAGAATGGCTGCTATCATGAACTCTACCAACAACAAATGCTAGCAGGGCTGTGGGGAAAGAGGAACCCTGCTCCACTGCTGGTGGGAGGATAGACTGGTGCAACCACTATGGAAATCAGTATGGAGATACCTCAAAGAACTAGGATTGGAAGTCCCATTTGACCCAGCTATCCCCCTGCTGGGTATCTTCCCCAAAGAATTAAAAGAATCATACCACAGTGACATATGTGCACCCATGTTCATACCAGCACAGTTTGTAATAGCTAAAACTTGGAAACAGCCCATCAACTTGAGACTGGATAAAGAAAATGTATGGATTTTTTTTTTATAAAATGGAGTACTATTCAGCCATAAAGAATGAGAAGATAGAGACATTTATAGCTAAATGGATGCACATTGAGGCCATACTCTTAAGTGAAATAAATAGGACACACATGTAAATACTGAATAGTTTTCTGGTGTGAAAAACTTAAAGTGTAAATAAGGATTTAAATGTATAATTGATAACTGAAATAGGACGAAAAGGTCTAAAGGAGTAGGGGAAGTGGGAAGGGTAGGGGAAAGGAAAGAAGGGAAAATTTTAAAACAGGAGAAAAGGAAAAAATGGAAACAAAGTCTTTGAAAATAGGGAAGGGAGGAGGGGGTGAAGGGAGGGCAGAGGAATGGGGAAAAAATAAGAACCAAGACACATCATGTAAAGGTACAAGATCCCAATGATTAATGTAACTGTATTGTATACCTAAAGTGTACCAATAAACTTAATCCAAAATAAATGTTTAAAAAATTTTTAAGAATTAAAAAAAATATTTTCTATGCTGAATAGGCAGAAGAGAATAATGAAAAAATTACTTCCTGTTGGAGAAAGAAGACATGAATTCCTAAAAAGCAAATGCAATAGGAAAAAGATTACCAAAAAACCTCATTTGGTGATATTTTTTTTACCGAAAACACCTATTTTGTCCCCTAAGAAAAAAAGAAGACTCATTTAATCTGTCCCAGCCATAGTGCCAAGAATATATCTGGCATCGCCCCTGCCCTCAAGGGACAGCAGCTTCCTGTCTGAACATCCTGGGTTAAAGACCTATTGGAGGGCATGGAGTCCTCAGATGGTGGTTTGAAGAGTGGTTATTGGCAAACGATCCACACTAGAGGTCAGGTTTGTGATGGCATTGTTGTGTTTACAAGAGTTGTAAAAAAGATGTTTTCCTATCGTTTTTGCCTTGTTTGTTCCTGATAAATTCAGAATGATGAAAGGCAGTTAGGATAGGGTTTGAGAACAAAGGAAAGCAGGACTTCATGGATCCAAAGGACAGCAAGGATTTGGGGAGCTGGGCAATGAATGCTGCTTCAATGTGAGAGGAAGGCCTTATGACGAGGGCATGAAGGGCAGCCCACACCCTGCCGTGTGCCGGCAGACCTGTCGTGGACTCTGCCATCCAGACCAGCCTTGAAAGCACAGTGACACAAGGGACACATGCCTCGTGTTCCAGGGAACGGGCTTTCCATGTGAGTAGTGTTCTCTGCATAGGGATCAGTGGTGACTCAGGAGCCATGGGACCTTGCTGAAGACACATGCGGTCATACTCGTGAAGACGTACTGAGAGGTATGGTTATGCAGCCCAAGTGGCTGAAGCTGAGGTCTTAAGCACTTAGGGATGTCAGGACTTGAACTCTGCTTGTGTGAGATTATGCTGACCTTCAGGACCCAGTCACAGCTCCTGGGCGTTTCCGCATGTGAATCCCCTGTTGCTTCTGCTATCTCACAGCAATGGCAGCCAAAGTCTAAATCTCAACCTGATCCACTCCACTCAGTTTAGTTCCCCAAGATCACAGTATTATTTCTACCCTGAGGTCTCTGACTTCTCCTCTTTGGAGCCCCACCTTCCTGTTTTGTAACTCTCCAGCTTCTATTACACATTTCACTAAGTTTTGGAGCTGACACGCCTTGATAGAGAATACATCTGTGAACTCACTTCTATCTGTATTGAATTATACTGTTGTCACTGTGCTAACCTATTGCAACTATTTTCTTATGTATACTCTCTTCTCATCAGGATATAATATTGAGGGAAAGATGCTTTCCTCATATCTATTTTTATAACCCCAAATAGCACAGTGCCTGGACAACTAGAGATCTCTCCATTATTTTTTAGTTGTATAAATGTGCAAGTGAGTCACAACTTGGATGGCCAAGTTTGGGGGTCACGGGGGGAGGAGAATATAACTTCCTAAACACGATTTTTGTAGAAGTTCAGGGCTTCATACTGTTCCAGTTCTTTGAGGAAATTTATTGTATTTTGAATGATGGATTGGGCACACAAGAAAAATTTCACAATTTGATTAAAAAAATTGTTCCTTTTGGATGAATAAATAATATCACCAAATCACATTGCTTGAATATATCAATTTCTGGAGTCATGCTGAATTTGATGTATTTTTAAAAATGACCTCTGAAAAGAAATGATGGATAGGGTAGCTTCAGGGAAAAATATAATACTCAATTTTTAGAGGCTATTTCCCAGAGATCATCAAAAAAGGCAGCACAAAGGAGAAAATGATAATGACAAGATTCTTTGACCTGTCATGAGCATCCCCGTTTTAATAATGTTCTGTTGCTGCTTTCAGAAAATAAGGGCTATTTTCTGGTAAGGCTGGATGCTCACACAGGCAAAGGACCAACACATAGCATACAGGGAACACATTGTTCTACTCTATTTGCTTCGAGTAGCCTCTCTTGTTCCAGTGGGGGGAAAAAAACAAAACTGGGACAGGGTGTGTAACCAGAGACAAACCACTTGTTAGCTATGCAGGGATGCGTGATTGTGCAATGGGACAATGACAGAGCAGTCTTCCACCCATGCTGGGAGGATCTCTGGGGCCATCAGAGATGCTGGGAGTGTGGCATGCTGCACAGCTCAGCATTTACAAGTGGCTGAAAACATAAAAACTGTGATAGAATATGAAACCATGCCTAGTGTGAGATCTGGGAGAAAGGGTCTTGGGACAGAGAATAGGTGTCGACAAATCAGATATTCAATTTTGGGGTGAATTGTATTTTTCTTAAATAATCAATGGATCACAGAAGAGATTAGGGAGAAGATTAAAAGCTATGGAATGCAATGATAATGAAAGTCCAACAAACCCCAAACTATGGGCCGTTTACAGCTGTGAATGCTCACATTAAAAAGGTAATCACAAAGACAAAACCTAACGATGCATCTCAAAGTAAGAGAAACAATCCAAATTTTAAAGTAATTTATGGAAAGAACAGAGCAGAAATTAATGAAATTGAGATGTTTTAAAAAAGTACAAAGGATCAATGAATCCAAGTGTTGTGGAGTTTTTGAAAAAATAAATGAGATTTAGAAACTCCTAGCCAAACTTTCCAAAAGAAGGAAAGAAAAAAACACTTGCATCAATGCAATTAAAAATACAAAATCACAGCAGACCCCAATAAAATCCAGAGGATTACAAAACAGTATTTCTAAAATTTACTTTGTGATAAATTGGAGAACCTGGAAGAAATGGAGAAATTCCCAAACACATATGATTTTCCAAAATTGAACCAAAAAGATATAAAAATCCTGAATAGAGTGATAATAGGCAATGAGATTGAGGCAATAATTAAAACTTTAGCAAGTAAGAAAAGCTCAGAACTTGGTGGATTCACTGCAGAATTTTATCAGAACTCCAGGTATGACCTAATGTCAATACTCTTCAAACTCTTCCATGAAACTGACAGGGTAGGAACACTGCCAAACTCTTTCCTGGAAGCCAGCATTACTCTAATACCAAAACCAGACAAGGACTTAGCCAGAAAATAAATAAATAAATAAAAAATAAAAAATTTTTAAAAAGGAAGAAAGAAAGAAAAAAAGAAAACTACAGGCCAATTTCTTTAATAAATATAGGTGCAAAAATCCTCAAGAAGATACTTGCAAACAGAATGCAACAAATCATTAAAAAGATCATACATCATGACCAAGCAGGCTTCATCCCAGGGATGCAAGGATGGTTCAACATAAGCAAAGTAACAAACATAATATGTCCATAAACAGAAGTAAGTACAAGAGTCACACGATGTCTTCATAGACAAAGAAAAAGCCTTTGACAAAATGAAACAGCCGTTCATGTTAAAAAAAAAAAAATCCTGAGAAAAATAGGTATAGAAGGACTTTAGCGCAGACAAACCCATACTAACCCATACTAAATAAATGCCCACACCATTCTAAATGGGGAAAAACTGAAAAGATTTCCTCTAGAAACAGGAACAATACAAGGGTGTCCATTTTCTTTTCAGTGTTTGTTGATCTTAGCATATTGTGTGTGAACTAAATGATATAGGGAAGAAGAGAACTAAAGGAGTTGTGTTCAGCTTTGCTGAACTACTGAAAAAAGGCGGATGTCTAAAAAAGACTCAATGTGTGTTTCTCAGTTATTTCTTCCAAACTGCTACATTTGTAGAAACTAAGAGAGCAGGCAAACTCACATGGCACCATCATTGTCTGTTGTGAGTGTGTAGCCTGGATCTGCTGGTACAATTATCTTTTTAATTCCAAACACACACACACACACACACACACACACACACACAGAAGCATGCACCTTAGAGCATGAATATGAGTTAATATAGCTCCCCATCTTTCACCTTGTCCTCAGCTACACTACGGATTTCCTAAACCAAGCTGTCCTCAGACTCAGTGGTGGAGCAGTTAGGACTAAAAGCCTTTCATCACTTCCCGGGAATCTCACTATCACCCCTGAGTAGGACCAAGGATGACATCCATCTGGGAATCTTTTAATTGCAGACAAGTCCTACTCGAGGACCCTGAGCTTGCTTGCTGCACTGGGCTTTCCTAGTCCTGGGGTGAGAGGTGTTCTGTTTCTGGGGCCCTATGGAGCAAGATCCTTAGGAAACGTCCCA
This sequence comes from Heterocephalus glaber, assembly GCF_053883595.1. Taxonomy (NCBI): domain Eukaryota; kingdom Metazoa; phylum Chordata; class Mammalia; order Rodentia; family Bathyergidae; genus Heterocephalus; species Heterocephalus glaber. The sequence goes on from NW_028258381.1 coordinate 13,953,723, forward strand.
CCTGAACTCTCATACTCAGCTGTTGGACATGGGAAGGGTTGGCTGGATGGAGCCCACTTCTGGCTCACATTACTTGATGGTCATTTTAGAAATTGAAGCTTTATGGTATTTACAGTTTTTTTATTTATTGGTTTTAGGCAAAAATAGAAATGTTAGGAATCCCTTTGTCACATCAACTCATTCCAGGTGGATGCCCCTCCAGGGGAGGGGCACCTCAGTCATTTTATTGCAGAAGTATTTTTAAATCCAAGCTTTTAAATGCTGGATCAACCATGCAAGTTTCACTGAGAAGTGTCACAACCGTGTGTGAATCTGATGAGACTGGTCACCCATACACAAGTGACGCAAAACATATTTGCTACATGCATATAACCAGCAAGAAACACAGACCTGGGGTACACTGTGCATGGGTCCTGCAGGGCTCAAGAGAGCTGCCCAGGGGATGGAGTCTCTTTTGCATGAGATCCCCCTGCCTGGAAGTTATGGGACCCTGAAAGGCTTTGTGTGTTGGTTCTGTACCCCAGGGGGAGAGGACTCATGGGCTGAAGTCTATTTAGAAGGGAGACAGAAGAGCCTGGAGTTGCTCTGATCAATTTGTCCACCTCAGGATGGCACATGCCCAGAGCATTCTCCTTATTCCTGAGAACTACAGCACGGAAAGGTGGTGGGGAACCTGGTCTTTCCATGGCCCCCAGGAAAGAAGTTTTGTGGCACCATAGCAAACGTTCCACACTCTGCAAGAGCAAACATCATTGGTCTTCCACTTTGAGTAAACAGGATTGACTATAGAGCTTTACAACCCTTTGCTGAGAATGTAGTATCTTTCAACACACTTAGCCCTGGGAGCTATGCTTCCCATAAATTCCTCATCCCATCATCCTTTATTCTGGGACTGCTATGTGTCATTTTCACTCTTACATATTTACTCCAGTTTCCTGGGGAAAAAAAAAACTTGATTGCTAAGTGAAGCCAATGTAGAGAAAATTAAAAAATGAAAACAACCAATAAATAACCTTAAATGTACAGATCAGTAAATCATCACAGAGAAACCCCTGTGTGGTCATCACTAAGATCAAACATCAGGGACTCAGAGCCCAGAATCCTCACTGTGGACCCTGGATCTCTCCTCCTTCTGCTCTGAGTTCCATCACAAGAGTTCAGGCTGGCTTCTTTCTAAACTTAATTTCACTTGAGTAATGCAGGATGCACTATTTTGTTTTCATCCTTTTACTTAACATCATGTCTGTGACTCCCATCTACATTATTCCAAAATCACAATCCCTTGTCTTCCCATTGTACAAATATACTCAATGTCTGTGTTCACACTATAAATGTCTATAGACATCTAGGTGTATTCCGGGCCTCGGCTGTTAAAAATAACACTTTTTTTGTACATCTCTTGGTGCAGCTGTGATGTGTTTCTCTGGGGCCCTTGACTGCTGGAAGTAGTTTCCCAGAGTTAGGAAACTTTCACGTTCAAATTTAGTAGTGATCGTCAACTCTCTTCTAAAGATACTGTATTTATTACCCTCCCCTTGAAGTTTGTCGTCTCATTAAAAACCAGTTTTTCCCTAATTGATGTTCATTTATCACTTGTTATTTATGCCATGATGATTTTAATTATAGAATCACAGGCATTAAGAGTCACACAGGAGTTTGCAAACAAAGTCCCTGTAGCCTTGTGCGCTCTATGTAGGACTCAAAATTCAAGGAGAAAGAACTTCTAAGAAGTGTATTCTTTGATGTGAGCAGATTTTATCTTTCAAGCTAGATTTTATTTTGCTTCTGTTTCTTCATAGCTTTTAATACTTGTGTAAAATAATATTTTAAGCACATTATGTGAATTTGGAAACAATTCAATTTATCTGTGCACTTTGTTCACTGTAGACTGACAAGGTCCTCTTGGTGAGAAAATAAGTAAGATATATATTTATGAGTATATCACTCATGCCATCTTAACATGCTCTAAACCTCCACTTTCATACATACAAGCCACTTTGAATCACTGGCACATGATTTTGTTGGGTTTCTTGGTAACATTCTTTTTTCTCACCTACCCATCATTTATCTCCCACATGGAAAGCCCAAACTGTAGGAAAAATAATTATAACCCTTTCCTGCAGATTTATTTCTTGTCTGTGTATGTTTTTTGTAATGTGGTCATGTCAGCTATGGAAAATTAATAAATGTTTTAAAAGTAGTGTTTAGGATTTATTAAGAGCAGTTGAAATGTGGTTTCAATGCTGAGAATATGTATTAGTATAAGGCCAATTTAGTTCAGCCTAAATACAAGCACACTTTAGATTTTATTTTCATGTTAAATTAGATGTTACAAAGAAACTATTTGTATTGAATAAAAGGGTATTTATAAGAGTTTGATTTTTATTGTTTGGTTTTCAGACACAGTTGTTTGGTATTCAATATACTGGGACTCTTGGTCCTATTGAACTACAGATAAAGATCAATGAGTAATCAATGGAAAGACATTTGTTGAACACCAAGTGGTATTAAGAAACTCAGAGTTATAAGCATCGTATCCTGTAAAAATGAGGGAAAAGTCAAACTTGAAAATGTTATTACCTGGATGGCACCCCTGACATGTAAAGAGCTCCAACATCATTGCTCTCTTTCCTACAAAAGACAAAGCAGAACAAACTAAAAACTAGGACTTTGGTCAGATCTGTCAGAGAACCTAGGCGGCATAGGGAGCTGCCAGCTTGATGGGTGAAGAGAGACTCACACCTGAGATTTTGGACCTGGCAGCCTGTAAGCCCATTAAACTGGAACATACATGGGATTTTGACAAAATGCTGGGGCCAGATGGGGACGGGTTTCGGAGTGGGAACTCCCAAGGCCACAATCTTAGGGGTCCCACACATTCTCCTGGGGTTCACAGCCTTTAGGAGTCCCACCCGCTCCACAAGTGAAGAGCCAAGAAAACACTCCCCCTTATCTAGCAAGAGGCAAGGTGAGTAACTGTTATGAAATAGGCTCAAAGCATCATCTTAAAAGGATGATATTCCAGTGGAAAAGACTTTGACAGAGACTTTCTCATGTGCTCACATGGAATTTAAACACTTCTGACCTCCTTCAGTCATCCTGTCTCACTGAGGAGGCAGAAATCAAAAGTAAGGAACAATAGCAATGGTCTGAGGCCAAGAACATGGACACAGGAAGTCTGAGATTTAATCATGAGATTATGAAGCACGCTGGCATGAGGATGAAGGAGTTGGTTCTTCAAAGAGCCATAAAAATTCCTCCGTGCACAGATTTATAGCTTTCAATGTATATATTATGAAATAAATATATTCAAAATGAAAATTATCTCAATTGCCGTCTTTTGAAACTTAAACAGAATATGTAGCACAAAAGTGACATTGATATTTGGAAGATTAGGCAGTCAATCTGAACAGGATTGTCAAAAACATCCTAATTGACATGCAGAATACACAGCCCTATGGAGTTCACAGTGCACCTTCCTCCAGGTAGAACTAAAAACTAATGAAGAAGACATGAAGCATAGCACCATAGATGCCACTATGCAGAGATTAGACACAGTGTGCTCTTAGGCCACAAAAGAATTAACTAGAAACCAGTAACAGTGGGATAGCCAGAAAATGTACAAATACTTGGAGACCAAACAACACATTTCTAAGTAACATATGGGTCATAGACATCTCCAGAGAAACCAGTGTTTTTTGAACTATCTGAAAATAAAATGACAATATATCAAAAGTGATTGCATGCAGTAAAAGCAATGCTTAGAAGTAAAAACATAGTTTTAAGCATCTATATTATGAAATGTATATGTTTGAAAAAGAAAAAGAAGCTAAGGTCTAAAATTCCACCTTTGAAAATTGAATAAAGAGTAAGAATTTAATTGTAAAGTAAGCAGAAAGACAAATAATAAAAGAGCAGAAATCAGTGAAATTGAAAACAGCTTATCTACTAAGAATATCAACAAAATCAAAGCTGGTTATTTTAAAAGATTAATAAAATTGATACATTTCCAGCCAGACTGGTGAAGATAATAGAGAGGAAATACAAATTACCATATCAGAAATCAGAAAGAGGTCATTACTATGATTCCGGCAGATACCAGAGGTATAATAAAGATGTATTATAAACAGTTATAGAATTTAATACCTTAGATCATTGGACCACTCCTTTGAAAGGCACAAGTTCAAAATTCACACAAGGAAACTAGATCATCTAAATAGACCAATATCTGATAAAGAAACTGAATCAATAATAAGTAAGCTTCTGAACTGAGGGAGGGAAAGCACCCAACACTAGCTTGGTTGTTCCCATCAGTAAATTCACCAAACATTGAAGGAAAAAATAATATTAATACTAATTCTCTGCAATATCTTCTAGAAAATAGCAGAAGAATTAGTTCTGAACTTATTCAGTGAGAACATTATTACCCTAGTAAGGAAACCAGATAAGACATTAAAGGAAAGGAAACTATAGACCAATGACTTTGTGTTTGTTTGCTTGTTTGTTTGTTTTCTGCCATTATAGCTTTTGTTTTTTTAATGGCTCAGGCTGGCCTGGAATTTGAAGTCCTTCTGCTTCAGCTGCCTAAGTAGCTGGGATTACAGGCATGCCCACCACACTCCATTGCCAATATCTTTTTTTAACTAATATTCGCAACATAAATCTATGAAAGTATAAAAAGCATTATACACCACAATCAAATGGGATGAATTACATATTAGGTCTGGTGCAATATGCAAAAATCAATTGCTATAATTCACTGTATTGAAAAGACAAAGAAGAAAAATAACATGATCATATGAACATGAGCTTGACCCAGACGAGCACTTACTCATGATATTTTCATAACAACGTTTGGCAAAGTAGGAATAAAACATACTCAGTTTGCAGGGAGCATGTACAAATGAGTGGAGTCCATTGCCATATGCAGAAGAAACTGTACCTAAACCCTGCTGAAATTGTTAGAAGCTGGCAAGTCTAAAATGACTATATATGTGCACTGAGAGGGAACAATGAAGTAAGTGCATGGTGGCTGTTGGAGACTAGATTTGTCCCTGTTGGACAGGGAATTTGCAGAAAGCAAGCAGAGGTTGTGAGAATGATTCTAGTGGTGGTTGATTAGAGGTGGGGATGTCTGTATAAGCTCGTGTTTGGCTTAGTCTAAACATGGGTATGTACCTATGGACATGTCTAGAGATGTGTGTACATGCATGCACAGTGATTCACAATGTGTATTTCCTTGCATCATCAGACACGAAGGACTATAATCAAGGATATCAAGGTAACAACAACACAACTCAGGTCTTAATTTCTAATCCTGAATGGCTGCTTATAGGACTGAGGCAAGAACAACACAGATGCCTGCAAATAAGGGAGTTTTCCAGACGTAGACAAGCACTGGCACTGACACTCATGTGTTAAGGGACACAGAGGTCACCTAAGAGGGGCACAGCTGGAATAATCTGACCACAAAATACATAACTTAATATTACATTAGATCCCAAAGTATAAAACAAATATTGATAAATTGATACTGATTTTGAATAAATGATTGAATAAAGAAATAAATAGAGAATGCTAGAGTTTGGATTTTGAATGTCCCTGAAATATCCAAATATCCATGTGTGAAACCTCTAGGACAGTGGTGTTGAACCTATGGCACACGTGCCACCATGGGCTGTTTGTATCATTGAAAGCTCTAAAAGGTTCACCATCTCTACCTTAGGAGGTGAGGCCTGATGAAGGGAAGCTGGGTGACTGGGAGCATACCTTTGAAGGGGACATTGGGATCTCTCTCTCTCTCTCTCTCTCTCAGCTGCCACAGTCAGGTTGCATCTCCCACCATGCCCCCCATCATGATGATGTATGCCTCCTCACACCCCCAAAACAACAGGCCAATGACCATGAATCAAAACCTTCAAACTGTGAGAAAGGACCTTTCCTCTCTATAAGTTTATTGCCTGAGGTATTTTGTTGTAGCAATGGAAATCTGACCGATGCAGAGGAGAAGACAAATCACACCAAGAATTTCATATGATTTATGCAGATATCCCACCTCCAGAAGGGGAGAACAAATCCCCACTCAATGACAGACCAAAGGGTTGGCTGTGCTTTTCAGAAAGTACAGGGTACAAAGGGAGAAGCAAAGTAACTTGAGAGTGGACAAACTTGACAAACTACTTCTGCTGGGTGACAAGGACACCATCCACAGTAATAAAGCATGTGGGGCATTTACTGTCTGCCATGATGTGGTGAAAAAGGTACTTTGTCTCTGTGATTCCCACTCCAAGACTCAAGACCTGATCTTAATTATGAGAAAAAACACCAGGAAAATTCTAATAGAAGAAACTCCTATGAAACAATTCCATGGGCTTCTCTTCATTGTCAAGGTCATCAAAAACAAGAAAAATACGAGAAATTGGTACAGCCAAGAGTAGCCTAAGGAAACATAACAATAGTAAGTAATTTGGTGCCAACAACAGTAGGTAATTTGGTTCCTTGGATGGGATCCTGGTTCAGAAAAAGAATATAGACAGAAACTAAGGGAATCAGAATAACATGCCAAGTTTAGTACATAATAGTTTATCAACTTTGGTTCATTCCTTGAAGCAAATATTCTATAAAAGCAAGAAGTTAATCATGGAGGAAACTGGGTCAAGGTTGTGGGTATATGGAATGCTTCACACTTACTTTTTCTATTTTTCTGTTAACCTATAACTCTTTAAAAATTAAAATGTATTTTAAAACTGAGTAGTATGTTCTGTTTATTTGCTTTGTCTTTTTAAATTTTTTGTCAGCACATGTTTGCAGTACACAATGATGATATTCATTGAGGGAAGTTGGTACATGTACCTGACACATCTTAATTCCTTTTCTTTTTATTTATCTCTTACCTCTCCCCTTCCTCCTTGATCCTTTCAAATCTTGGCTCCTTTCCCTTTTGCAGAAGTTCTATTTTCATCAGTTTTCCCCTTCAATTCTTTTTTTTTCTATCCCCCTTCCTTCCATATTATTTTGTTGTTTGAGACAAGGTCTTGCAATGTTGCCCAGCCTATGATGGAATCCCCAAGCTCAAGCAATCCTGCTGGCTCAATCCTGTCTCTAGCAGCTGGGCCACAGGTGTGCTGCACCTTGCCTGGCTAAAAATAATTTTTAATGATAAGCATGAGATGTTAGGAGAGATGAAGATGCAGGGTTGGCCGATTAGCACTCTGGTCTACTCCATCATTCAGCTGACCTGAGACTCTGAATACTACGCACTTCTGTAACTCCAGTTTCTCCACTGGATGTAGACACTTCCTAGGTTAGAGGTTCTTCTATGATCACAGAGTGATACACTGTATTATTGACAGAGCAATGTGGGGAGGGGTTAATACCAGAAAAGAAATTGTTCAAATCAGGACTTGCAGAAGGAATATTCCAATTAGTGGGTTGATCTTTTCCTTAAAATACTGAGAAGGAATACATGCAAAGCATTGCACTCCACTGGTCTCTGTTCATTGGAGGACACCAAGATGGTGTCCACTCAGCAATAGGGCATGTTCTTAGGTTAGCTGCCCTGCATTTTAATGCCAACCCTTCTATGGTGTGTCTGATCTTGCAAAAATTGCAGAGTTCCTCGAAGCCTCCCAGTCAATGGGAATCTGTGCAGTCAGTAGAGTGCATGGCTATCATGCAGACCACAAAGCTCACATGCCACCTGCTCTCATCCTTTCCTCCATCACGGACACTGAGCAGCTGCTCTCTTATGCATTGGTGTCAGGAGTGGGATTAGAGAATGAGTATGGACCCTATACTGACAGCCATGGAAGCACTTCCCAACATTAGTTTTATTAAGCACAAATACATTTTATAATTTACTTATGCTGTTCAACAAACAATACCATTTGAACTAGAACTCAGATAGAACAGGCCTTTATTGAGTTATTACTACATTGCTTGGTGGTGTGTAGAATACCAATGCATAAACCCGTGGTCTTCAGAGAGCTTAGAGTTTGCAGGGAGGACACAGTATTAAACAGCTTGAAGCCAATGAGTAGCGACTTGGGGGACATTTAAGCTATAAGATAGAGAAGATCCTAGTCAAACTGGTCTAAGGGTTTCCTGGAGCTGACATCCCAAGTTCAGGTGTGGCGCTCTCGAGGCCACCGGTCTCTGCTTCCTGGAGCGACTCTGGGCTTCTGCTTGCTGGCTTCTTCTTAGGCTGGGGATGCAGTAACTACAGCAGTATTAGCACTTACATATGTGCAACACCCCCTTCTGAACACAAGAGGACATCTTTATTTCTTCAGAGCAAGTGGTATTTTCCCAGAGTGTTCAGAAATCTTCCTTTTCAATTCTTTGTTAGATTTTATCCACTTGTCCTTTTGTGCCTCATCCTGTGGGGACTTCCAAGCGTTCTCGGGCTGTGGGCATAGGATTGTGGATTGGGACTCTCAGATAGGCAGGTGCCCATATTTCCTGGCATTCATAGCCCTGATCCACAGGACAGCCATGCCACAGACCCAGCTTTCACATACCCAAGTTCCTGCTCCTCAGTTCACACTGAAAATGTCTACCTCCACATGAGCACACTCAGTTTCTACTCTAGTGAGGAGACCTTCTCCAGTTACTGTACCCAAAACGAACTCCAGACTTGGTGGCCCCTACGGCATCTATTCTGCCTTCTTCCCTTATGAATGTAAAACCCACCCTGAAGCGCCAGCTTGGAATAGTGTCCAGGGATGAGGTGGCATTATGAGGAGATAGCTTCCTTGACACAACAGAGAAACAACACTTGTGTGTTCCTGCTTGCTTCCAAGGTCCTGGCCCAGGACCCAATCGGAGGTCTAGTGCAGCAAGTCTAGCCTCAAGGTTCTGTTTGCTCCAGAACCTCCCTGGCCCGGTGGCCTGTGTGGCTGGCCTTGCCCTTGGAAGGCTGATGATGCTCAACAGAACCCATGTGAAGTATCCAGCAGCCCTGGAGTCAGTTCCTCTGTCACACTGAGTCTCCTTGCTGCACCCTGGGCCAACCAATGTGCCAGGCTGGGGCTCGCTTAGAAGTTACACGAGGTACGGCTGGGATTTCTCTTCCACTTGCATCCCTTAAGTGCTTAGCACTTTCCTCTCATCCTCTAGAGATCTAGTCTGTTCTTTCCCTTGAGTCTGGGAATACCTGTCTCATAGCAACAAGCTGTTGCTATGTGTCCTCTAAAATTATGTTTTCTTAAGACTCTATTTTCTTTCAGTTTCAGCTTTGAGAGATTTAGGGAGAAAAATAAGAGAGTCTGGAATCTGAATAAAGGATGCTGCATCTTCTCAAAGCAAGCCTGATTAGTAAGATGTGCTGGGTAGGGGGCCATATTTGTTTTAAGTCCAATCTTTACTCTTGCTAAACATCCTATCAACCTGAGCTGCTTACCTTTCTGCCTTCCTTTGTGAGTACATCTACAGGCAAGCATGGTTTAGCGCTCCCTCCCACCCTCAGACCCTCATCCTCAGCCCGAAGCTTTAGCCTCGAGCCTGGGTTCTATGCATGTTCTCAGTGAGGACCACAGACAATGCATACTGATGACAGAGTCGAACTTTATCTGAGCCTTTGTGCATCCAGAATCCCCTTTCCCTGCCCTGGCCTAATCACAAATCAGCCCCACCTCTTAGACTTGCTCAAGACTTCCTGGTCGGCCTGCCTTCAGCCCAGGAGGCCCTTTGCATGAGCTGGTGTTCTCCCTGTTGGAATGGCCTGTATGCATCAAGCCCTCATTGTCCAGGGTGGCATCTGAGTCCTTCACCCAGTGTCCTGAAGTCTGCCCACCACATTGCTGTTTGGCACCTGCCTTGGTGGTTGAATCCATTTCCTGGCTCAGAATTGCACATCCCCCTGGCACCCAGTCTTCCCTCTCATTTGGTCAGCTTGGCATAGGGTCTCCTTTGTCAGCACCCCAACTTCAAGCTCTATGTTGACTTTGAGGCCCCACTTTTAACTTCTCAATTGCTATAGGTTTTTGAGCTGTAAGTGATAGAAATCAAAATGCAAATTAGCACATATGATGACAGATGCTTTTAAACAACTGTGTATTAATTATACAGAATTCTCGGTTGCATCGTGAGATTTCCTACATGCATATACTATTACTGAAAGACACTTTTGAGTTTGCCAGTCAGGACCTGGCATGCAGAACCTTCCAAAGGGGCACTTTCTGATTCTGTGGGATCCTTTGAGGCCCAGCCTTGGTGAGTGTTCCCTTAATACACATGACAGCAGACCTGTCACTAAATGAAGGTCATCCAGCTAAGGACAGGCAGAGCCTGTTTGTTCAGAGTCTGCTTCTGCAAGGGAGTCAGGCACCCTAGGCTGCATGGAGCTGTTGTTCCCAGGGAGGCAGAGGGGCTGCAGGAGAGGCTCCAGGGCACCCTGGGGAGGCTGGGGCAGCTCAGCCTTCAGAAGCTGGAGTCGGGGCTCTGTGCTGTTGGTGAGAGAGCATGCCTAGCTTTTTTCCAGGTCGTCCTAAATTGGAATCAGGGACAAAATTAGGGGAGCTGTGAGTGATTAATCACATTCTGGTTAGTTGGGTCCAATTATTACAGGGATCATTGTTTGGCTCTTGGATCTGTTGCTAAAGATGGTGGTATGACTTCCTGTATGTCTGCCCTAGGGAGAGCAGGCTGGCAGCCTAGTCAGGGGGCCAGAGAGAATGGGTTGGCTTTCTGAGCTGCTGGTTGTGAATTGGATGACAGACTTGGGTTTTTATGTGTTCTGGTCATGTCCGTTTGTCTACAGATGATGTGTCTCACGCCTTTTAATGATAGCATGAGGGCTTGGGAGAAGAAGAGAGGAGATGGAAGAAAAAGAAGGAAGAAAGGAAGAGGAAGAGAGGGAAGTAAAAGAAGGGAGAGAGAAGGAAGAAGAGAAAGGGGAGGAAGATGAAAAGAAAGAGGCAGAGGAGAAGGAAGAGAGAGAGGACAAAGAAGAGGAAGAAAAGAAGAAAGAAGAGGAGAAAGAGGAGGAATTGGGGGCAGAATAGGGAAAGGGGAAGAGTTGGGAGAGAAGAGAGGAAGGAGAAGAGTAAGAGGAGGAGATGAAGAAGCACAAGGAGAGGAAGAGGAGAGAGGAGGAAGAAGAGGATGGAGGGAAAAGAGGGATGGAGTGAAGGGATGGGAAACAGGATTTTTCTAGAGGCCACAGGGAAAAACCATTTTATGCGGCTTTAATTGTTTCTGCAGGCCTGGTGCCAAGCCCTGGGTATGGGGCATAGGTTGCTACCCACAGTCAAATTGGTCTTCCCAGGGTGGCAGCTTGTGTGTTCCCTGGGGCGCACGAACCTCGGGGGAAGGCAGGGGAAGCACCTGGGGACACACAGACGCTACCAGGAGGAAGGAACCCGCCTTCACGGTTTGTCTTTCTGGACATTATTTTAACTTTACTTTCTCAGTGATTTCGACTTCGAGATCCGTCTCCACACACCTGGAACAGCTTTGTACAGGAAAAGCTGCCATGTCTAGCGTTCTGTGTTCAGAGGAAGCCCCCCGCGCCGGTACAGATGGAAGCATTTCAGCTTCCAAGTATAGCGCTTGTTATTATTTACACATGGCGCTCCATGGGGGCCGCCGCGCGCACACATTTTCTTGTGAAACAAGGGCTGTCGCCTAAGGCCTCTGAAGTTCATCCACATTTATTTTGCTGTTACAAAGTTAAGAGGCGGGGAACCCTGTAAAGAATCAAGTCCCTGCAAAATGCTTTGGTAAATTTTAAGATTCCATTGTTAAGTGTTTCCTTATTTTGGCCACAAAAAAATTATAAAAGACACTTTTACCATAAATGAACTTCAGTGTCAATGTTTAGATGTTCTGTACAAAAATATTTCACTCACAGAAGCGAGTCTTTTCTCACTCCCTTGGATGTTGATTACTAGTTTAAAAATCTCATTGTTGATCAACATCAACAATTAAAGGACCTCGTTTTCTCATTAAAAATATCTAAAGTTACAAAACAAATTCTCCCTGACAGAAGCTGGCAAATAATTTCAAATTTTCAGACCACTCACAACCTAAAGAGAAATAACAATTTTGTTTGTGCTTTGGGAGAGGGAGAGAACTGATTCCTACTACAGACTGAAAAGTAACTGCACAGAAAACAGGACACAGGCACACGATCAGTGCAAATCTATCGAGATTATTGTAAGCTTAATGTAATTTGCAGGCTGGAACATGTTTGTCTTTTTCTCTCTTCTTTTCCCACAGGGATGTATACATTTTTTTATGGAGATGAGACAGATGGACAAGAAAAATAAGTGCTGAGATTCTGGCCCTGTCCTCCTCACAAACAGTCCCCGAGGCCCACAGCGGCCTCCACTGACTCCCCAGGAGAGGGAATCTCAATGCACAGTCCAGTGTGCAGCTCCTCTGTCATCTGCAGTTCCTCTGGGAGTCACACTGCGCTTCTGGTGGATTCCAGTAGTCTGCGTGTCTGCCCCCTGAGTTTGGCGCCCCCAAAAGTGCTTGTGATTGCTTTGGAAACCTGTTCTCTTACAGGGCATGAAGCTTAGTGATTGTCACTCCTTATGGTTTGCCAGAGACTATATACCTGCTCTTTTGGTTTTTCTAAAATAGTCTTTATTTTTATTAGGACATATTTGCTGTACGTGATGATTGCATTCATTGTGGGGATTTGGTGCATGGACATCACACCTCTTAGTTCTTTTTTCATCCCCACGTCTCTTGGTCCCCTTCACTTTTTCAAGAGATGTATCTCTTTATCTTTCATCTTGCTCCTTGAGTGACCAATGCAGCTGCTATCCTTAGGGAAGATGGTGGGGCACCTGTGCTGTAGGTCATCTGTGCATGTTGAGGAGACACAAAGAGGACAGGTGGGCCTCCTTGGCAAAGGACAAGGAGCAATGGCTCCAGTGTGAGGTGCAGAGAATCTATTCTCCATGGAAAATGCTGGTCCATAGGCCAGAGCCAGGAGAAGGTCACAGGTTGTGCCTAACTGGGGAAGCTGGGCAGAGGCCAGATGAGCAAGGACAGACACACAGCTGTGAAGTGAGTCCTGGACACTGGTCTCTGAGCAATGGGGAACACTGGAGGGTTTTAATCTAAACAAGTGACAGACCCAGGGTACAGAGTAATATCTGAAGTGTTCAGTCCCACCTCCCTGCAGCAAGCAGCAGGTGATGAGCAAATGATGTAGCCAGGTAGTCCTGAGATCAGAAGGCTGAGAGCACCCAGGGAACCTTGAAGACACCCCCTAGGGAGTGCACAGTCCTGCCTGGGAGACCTCATGTCTGGGAGGCTGACAAGGTTTGCACAGAAAGAGCTGTGGAGAGGAGAAGCAGGGTCTTCATGGAGCAAGGTCTCTGGGACCTAAGCATCCCTGGGTGGGTCAGATTATTTGCCTGTAAGAAACTTAGCCTCAGCACAATCTGACTAAATGTAGTAGGGCACAAAGATGTGGGGCTAAAAGTGAGTTTGTTGGAATAGAAAATTCCATTTAGAATGGTTGTTTTTTGAGGGTACAGGGAATTGAACTCAAGACCTGCATTCTGAGCTACATCCCAAGCCATTTTGACTTTTTATTATTGAGGCAGGGTCCTGCTACATTGCCCCAGTGGGATTCAAACTTGTCTTCCTTCCTTAGCCTCCCAAGTCCTGGGATTACAGACATGCACCACTGCATCTGGCTATTATGAATGTCAGGCTGAGAAAAAATGATTACCTTCTTCAGTCACTGCATGCTTGAATTCATTATTTCTTGTATTCTTCCTTCATTTATTGTATGCCCACTATCTTGTAAGGCCTGGGATACATCAGTAGGTAAAATAGACTAGTTATTCTAAAAAAGTATGAATTATAGGTGTTATGATTTGTCTAGATGTCCCTCCAAAGCCTCATGTGGTCATAGGTGGGGTTTTTTCAGAGGTGGCTAAATCTAGGGTGTGTGATAACTAAATCAGTCCACTGATTGGTTTCACACTGATCTAATCACAGTAGCCTAGATAGAGCATAAAAGGGGCAGAAAAAAAGCTGCTTAGGTTCCTTGTTTGCTTCAGTACTTTCTGCCTGCCATGGACTGTTTCTCCTCTGCAATGCCTGTCTGCCATCCACCCTGCCTTGCAGCCAACCAACTATGGACTGAAATCTCTATGAGCTGTGTGTTAAATAAATCCTTCCTCCTTTAACTTTTTAAAAATTAATTAATTAATTATTTTTGGTATGGGGGATCAAACTCAGGACCTTGTGCTTGGGAGGCAGGTGGTGGACCCACTGAGCTAAATCCCTGGCCCTACTCCTTTAACTTTGAGGGTTGGGTATTTTGTCTCAGCAGCTTGAAAAGTAATTAAAGCAGTAGGCAGGAAGAGAATGTATAAATAAGAGCTAATATATAAAATGTCTTCAAAACTGTTACTTCTTTCACCTGTGGAAAAGAAAAATGAACAGAAATGAATGTTCATTACACACATCTTAAAGATGAGATGCCCATATTCATGGGGGAAGAATCCAAGATGCATGCAGCTGCATCAATCTATGAATCCAAAGCATTTCCACGTGAGTGGTAAGAATTAGACTTGTGACCTATAATACATTTAGAGTAGAAAAACTTCAGGAAAAGACTAAAAGTGTATGAAAAAGATCACCAGAGGTGGGTTGACCTGATAGATGTCACGTTTATTTTGAAATTATAATAAGATTGATACATAAACAGATCAATACCCAGAATATTAAAATAGTTCATCAAAATTTTTAAAAAATTATAATTTGCACAAATATGAACAAGAAGTTCACACAAGAGAAGTTCTAAATGCCTCACAAAAGGTAAGCAGAGGCATGGAAACCAGCAGCGTCACTGAGACCCCTCTTCATACAAATCTCCTTGGTAAAGCATAGCAAGTTGAAAACATCAAATGCTGCTGTTAACGTCGGCAGATACCTTGCTGCTTCAAGAGCCCATGAGCTGGGCTGACTTCCAGGAGCAATCTAGAAACAATTAGTGAAATTGAAAAGGTGTACAGCCCATGCTGAGAAATTCTACAAGTGGACGTGGGCCTGTCCTCTATTAAATCTCACACCCACAGCAATGCTGATGTCAAATATGACATCAAAACTTGGAAACAATCCCAATGTTCATCAATGGAAAATGATTCTGTGTCCCATATCAAGAAAATAACAGGCTCCTTGAATCCTTAGGGAATCCCCATCTCATGACCCTTGTCTTCGTGCTGCCCAGGCCATGTGGTTTATTAGAAAGGGTTCCTCCTGGGACAGTGAGTAGGGAGATGAAAAGGTGATGCCACTGTCCCTGGCTGGAGGTAACTTTCCATAGATCTTCCCTTCTCCCACACACCCTGGAAGATCTGAGTGTTGGAAAATGCATGGACGGTAGGTTAGGGGAAAAGCTATGAACTCAGTTTTGGACTCATTGTTCTGGGCAATCCTGTGCCTTGGGGAAACGCCCAACAGGCACTTGGATAAGTGCCTTGGAAGTTCTGCAGATTGGCCTAGGACCAAGGTTCAGCATTGGGATATACTTGTACAGAGTGAGGAGGGCTCATGTAATAGGTCATTGATAGTCATCAGCATGGAAACCATTGTGGGTGTGTTAACTTTCATGCATGTGTCTGGGGGAAAGGCCTTGAGATTTTTGACAGGGATTTCAGTTTTACACTTTTGGGAACCAACTACAAAGATTTGATTTCCTTCCACCAGTCTCCTCCCCCAGGCTTTTTCAGAGGGCTAAGGGCTCTAATGTACCTGGATTTTACAAAATGCAAACACCAGGGCTTTCAGAGTAGATCTCAGAAATGTGCTTTCAAGTTTCACTTCTTCCCAGGCTCGCATGTCCCTCATATTCAACTCCAAAGAAAGGAGTTTAGTGATCTCAGGGATTGAGAGAAATAAAACATGCAGGGAAATGAATTCATTAGGAATAAATTTGAGTTCAGCTTTTGAGTTCTAATTGGGTTCATTAACTCTGGAAAATAGAAACGATATGCTATTTTCTCCTCCAAAAAGATCAAAGAAGATTCGAATTCCAGATTGGTAATGTTTAAGGAAAATGCAAAGGAGTTCAGTTGGTCAATTCTGCATGATCACGTAAGGGAGACCAACAACACTGTGGACATCTTTAAACTGTCACCCTGGACATCTTCCCTCAGACAGTGTCTTGAAAACCTTCCTGTCAAAGCACGTCACATAGAAATGATCACAGGGCGATATAATCAGTCTCCAAATTATGAACCAGTTGTTGGAAAGGGTCATTGATTTATCAGTTGTTCAGATCTCAAATATAATTTTTTTAGAAAAAAATGTAATACATAATAGTTGGATGCTGTAGAAGTCTAGCTTAATACCTCATCTACTGTAATTTTGAGAAAGAAAAAACTGTTTTAGAAGGGGTACAAAAGAAGCCAATTTCAAAGCCCCCTGGTTGAACAGGAAGATGTGCCTGGAGGGACCCTGGTAGCATTCACCTGACACTGGGGTGTCCATGCAGTGGCATGGGAGGGGGCAGGATCAAGTGAGGCACATTGGGAGGACCCAGGTAGAGAAAAGAAGCCAGGCCTGGGGCCCAGGGGGCCCAGCTTCCAAAGTCAGGGTCATTACTTTTGACCAGCTGTCTAGTAGTGAGGAACTTTCTCTGGTTTAAATTTGTCATTAGTCAACATGCTTTGTAGGATTAGGTGTTCAAATTGCACAAATACAAGATTCAGATCTTACTATGTCCTTGTCCTTTTTCCTTTTTTCTAGCACACTGTGATTTGCCTACCATGGGGGATAGAAACTCAACTCGGCCATGGGTTGAGTTACATTACGGATATTCAGGTGTATTCCCATTGTGGTCACTGAGGTGGTTTTCCATAACACTCTCTCTCATTTCCTCCTCTCTCTCTGTCTCTTTGAGAACTTAAGCATCTCACACAGAGGAGGTGATGAGCCAATGATGCTGATTTGTTGCATTTCCTGGGCTTCCGGAAGGTAGCACACGAGGGACAGCATCTCATCCCATGCACTTGATTTGCCCACAGACGGGGACCTGAAACAAAGCACAGGGCCGGCCCTTCCCTTCCTCTATCTCAGGAGTCAGGCTAAGGAGACACTGTTGTTTAGGGCAAATGTGCTACATGAAATGATTTTAAATGAGTCAAGTTTTTTAAAGCTTTACTGAGATATAATTGATATACAAAAAATACAGTTAATGCTCACTTTTTTTTGTATTAAATTCTTTTATTGGTACATTGTAGGTATACAATACAATTACATTTCTCATTGGGAATTGTACCTTTATATGATGCATCTTGGTTCTTATTTTTTCCCCATTCCTAGCCCTCCCTTCACGCCCTCCACCCTTCCCTATTTACAAAGACTTTATTTCCATTTTTTCCAATTCTCACCATTTTTCCTTTCCCTTCTTTGCTTTCCCCTGCCCCTCCCACTACCCCTACCCCTTTGGACCTTTTCTTCCTATTTTGCACTATCGATTATTCATTCTAATCATTGGTACATTTTAGGTATACAATATAATGACATTCATCATTGGAAATTTGCACCTTTCCATAGTCTCTCTTGGTTCTTATTTTTCACCCTTGCCCAGCCCTCCCTTCAAGCCCTCCAGTCCTTCCTATTTACAAAGATTTTGTTCCTATTTTTCCATTTTCTCATATTAATCCCATTCCCTTCTCTCCTTTCCCCTAGCCCTCCCACTTCCTTCTCCTTTGCCCCTTTTCTTCCTATTTCACATTATCTATTATACATTTAGTCCTTATTTACACTTTCAGTTTCTCACACCAGAGAAACTATTTGGTATTTACACATGTGTGTCCTATTTATTTCACTTAAGAGTATGGCCTCAATGTGCATCCACTTAGCTATAAATGTCTCTAATTTCTCATTTTTTATTGCTGAGTAGTACTCCATTTTATTTAAAAAACCACATTTTCTGTATCCAGTCTCCAGTGGATGGGCATTTGGGCTGTTTCCAAGTTTTAGCTATTACAAATTGTGCTGCTGTGAACATGGGTTCACATATATCACTGTGGTATGATTCTTTTAATTCTTTGGGGAAGATCCCCAGCAGTGGAATAGCAGGGTCAAATGGGACTTCCAGTCCTAGTTCTTTGAGGTATCTCCATACTGATTTCCACAGTGGTTGCACCAGTCTACACTCCCACCAGCAGTGGAGCAGGATTCCTCTTTCCCCACAGCCCCGCCAGCATTTGTTATTGGTGGATTTCATGGTAGCAGCCATTCTTTCTGGAGTGAAGTGGAATCTCAGTGTTGTTTTCATTTGCATCTCTTGAATGACCAGTGATGGTGAACATTTTTTCATGTATTTATTTGCTATTTCTACTTCTTTATCTGAGAAATGTCTGTTCATTTCAGATGCCCATTTTTGGATTGGGTCTTTAAATTTGGGAGGTCTGATCTTTTTAAATTCTTTATAGATTCGAGATAGTAGACCTTTGTCTGAGGAAGAGCAGGTGAAGATTTGTTCCCAAATTGTGGGTTGTCTCTTCACACTGCTGGTGGTTTCTCTTGCTGTTCAGAAGCCTTTTAATAAGAAGAGATCCCATTTGTTGATTGTTTGTGCTAGTTCACGGGCAACTGAGGTTTTGTTCATAAAATCTTTTCCTACACCAATGTCTTCAAGGGTTCTACCTAACTGCTGTTCCAACTGGTTCAGAGTTTCTATTTTAATATTTAGATCTTTAATCCATTTTGATTTTAGTTTAGTGCATGGTGAGAGATACAGGGCTAATTTTAATCTTTGGCAAGTTGAAGCCCAATTTTTCCAGCACCATTTATTAAAGAGGCTATCTTTCCTCCAGTGAGGGTGTTTGGCTCCTTTGTCAAAGATGAGATGCCTGAGTGTGTCTGGCGTTGTTTCTGCATCTTCTAATCTGTTCCACTGGTTCTCAAGCCTGTTTCTTTGCCAGTACCATGCTGTTTTTATCACAGTAGCTTTGTAGTATAGTTGCAGGTTGGGGATTGTGATACTCCCTGCCATGTCTCTGTTACCTAGAATTGCTTTTGCTATTTTGGGTCTCTTCTTGTTCCAAATGAATTTTGGGATTGTTTTCTCAAGGTCCATGAAGTATGCTGCTGGGATCTCAATTGAAATTTCATTAAATCTATATAGCAGTTTTGGAAGTATGGCCATTTTCACTATATTAATCCTTCCTACCCATGAGCAAGGGATGTCTGTCCATTTTCTGATATCATCTTCAATCTCTCTTTTCAGAGTGCCATAGTTTTTAGAGAAGAGGTCTTTGATTTCTTTCATTAGGATGATTCCTAGGTATTTCCGTTTTTTGGATGCTATTGTGAAAGGAATTATTTGTCCTATTTCTCTCTCAGTGAGTCTGTCATTGGTGTAGAGGAAAGCTATTGATTTTTGTGTGTTGACCTTGTAACCAGCTACTTGACTGAATTTGGTTATTAAGTCTAGAAGACTTTTGGTGGAGTTCTTGGGGTCTTCTATATAGAGTATCATGTCATCTGCAAATAATGACAATTTGACTTCTTCATTACCTATCTTTATTCCTTTTATTTCTTTCTCTTGTCTAATTGCCATGGCTAATGTTTCCAGAACTATATCGAACAAGAGTGGTGATAGTGGACATCCTTGTCTTGTTCCTGATTTTAGTGTGAAGGATTTCAGTTTTTGACCATTTAGTATGATATTGGCTGTTGGTTTTTCATAGGTGGCTTCTATCAGTTTGAGGTAGAGACCATCTATTCCAATTTTTTGTAGGATTTTTATCTTAAATGCATGTTGGATTTTGTCAAATGCTTTTTCTGCGTCTGTGGAGATAATCATATGGTTTTTGTCCTTGGATCTATTCATATAGTGTAATACATTGATTGATTTTCATGTATTGAACCATCCCTGCATCCCTGGGATGAATCCCACTTGATCAGGGTGTACTATCTTCTTGATGATCTTCTGCATTCTGTTTGCCATTATCTTATTAAGGATTTTTGCATCTATGTTCATTAGTGAGATTGGCCTATACTTCTCTTTTTCAGTTGGGTCTTTCTCTGCTTTGGGGATCAAGGTGATGCTTGCTTCCAGGAATGAATTTGGGAGTATTGCTTCCCTTTCAATCTCACTAAAGAGTTTAAACAGTAGTGGCAGCAGTTCCTCTCTAAATGTCTTGTAGAATTCAGCAGTGAAGCCATCAGGGCCTGGGCTTTTCTTAGTTGATAAGGTTTTAATTACATTTTCAATTTCATTGATATTTGGTTGTTTAGAAATTTTAGGTCTTCTTCATTCAACTTCGGTAATTCATATGTATCTAGGAATCTGTCCATTTCTTCTGTGTTGTCCATCTCATTGGTGTATAGGTTCTGGAAGTAGGTATTGATGATCCTCTGGATTTCTGCTGGGTCTGTTATAATTTCACCCTTTTCATTCCTAATTGCATGGATTTCGGCCTTTTCTTTCCTTTTTCTGATAAGGTTGGCTAAGGGTTTGTCAATTTTGTTGATCCTTTCGAAGAACCAACTCTTGGCTTCTTTGATTTTTTTGTATCATTCTCTTAGTCTCCATTGCACTGATTTCTCCTCTGATTGTTATAATTTCCTCCCTTGTATGAGCTTTGGGTTTGTCCTGCTCTTCTTTTTCTAGAAGCTTGAGGTTCAGCATCAGGTCGTTTAATTGAGCTCATTCTGTTTTCCTAATATGCATATTCACTGCTATGAATTTCCCTCGTAAGACTGCTTTCATTGTGTCCCATAGATTCTGATATGTTGTATTGTCATTGTCATTTAATTGAAGGAACTGTCTGATTTCTTCTTTAATTTCCTCTGTGACTCATTGGTTATTCAGAAGTGTGTTGTTCAATTTCTATGTGTTTATGAAATATTTTGAGTTTCTTTTGGTATGGATCTCCAATTTCATCGCACTATGGTCTGATAATGTACAAGGGCTAACTTCAATTCCTTTGCACTTACTTAAACATGTTCTATGTGTGAGTATGTGGTCTATTTTTGAGAATGACCCATGTGCAGCTGAGAAGAATGTGTATTCTGATTTTGTGTGGTGGAAGACTCTGTAAACATCTGTTATGTTCATTTGTTCAATAGTTCAATTGAGTTCTAGTATTTCATTACTCATTTTTAGTCTAGTTGATGTATCTATTTGTGACAGTGGGGTGTTGAGGTCCCCCACTACAATTGTATTAGTGGATATATGACTTTTCATGTCCGTTAGTATTTGTTTTATATAGTTGGGTGCACTAGTGTTTGGTGCATAGATATTTATGATTGTCATCTCTTCCTCTTGGATTCTTCCCTTTACAAAGATGTAGTGTCCTTCTTCGTCTCTCTTAATCAGTGTTGGTTTGAAATCTACTTGATCTGGCAAGAGGATAGCTACTCCTGCTTTTTTTCGGGTTCCTGTCGCATCGAGTATTGTTTTCCACCCTTTAACTTTCAGTCTATGAGTTTCATTTTGAATTAAGTATGTTTCTTGTATGCAGCATATTTTTGGATTTTGCTTCTTGACCCATTCTGCTAGTCTATTTCTTTTCATTGGTGAATTGAGACCATTAACGTTGATGGTTATAACTGAAACATATTGACTTGTCATTGCCATGACTTTTTCTTTTTGTTGGGTTCTCCCCCTTTCCATTTAATTTCTTGTCATG
This sequence comes from Heterocephalus glaber, assembly GCF_053883595.1. Classification (NCBI taxonomy): domain Eukaryota; kingdom Metazoa; phylum Chordata; class Mammalia; order Rodentia; family Bathyergidae; genus Heterocephalus; species Heterocephalus glaber. Next base: position 13,975,346 of record NW_028258381.1, read on the forward strand.
CCAGATGGGTTCATTCTGCTTTGCTTCCTAAGGTTGTGATCCTCAATATCTGTTGCTAGGATATTGTGTAAAATTCTTTGGAGTGCTGGTTTGGTATTCATGAAGTTCCTAAGGTGCTCTTTGTCATGAAAGTGTCTTATTTCTCCATCCATTTTGAAAGATAGTTTTGCAGGGTACATCAATCTGGGTTGGAGGCTGTTTTCTTTTAGGGCTTGGAATATGGCACTCCAAGCTTTTCTTGCCCTAATGGTTTGTGTTGAGAAGTCTGCTGTGATTCTGATGGGCTTTCCTTTGTATGTGATTTGTTTCTTTTCTCTGACTGCTTGTAGAACTTTGTTCTTCTGTTGTGTTTCTGGAATCTAAACAATTATATGCCTACGTGTAGATTTTTTTTTGATCAAGGCTATTTGGAGTCCTATATGCCTCACTTATCTCTATGTCAAGCTCTTTTCCCCTGCTTGGGAGGTTTTCTGCCATTATTTCTGTGAAGAAATTTTTTATGTCATCTGCACTCTCTTCTGTTTCTTCATTGAGCCCAATCAGTCTTATGTTATTCTTTTTTGCATCACCTAGCAGCTGCTGGATTGATTTCTCATGTTCCTTTATAATTTTGAAGCAATTTTTCTTTTCCTGGTCACTAATTGCAATCTTATCTTCTATATCTGAAATTCTGTCCTCACATTGGCTCATTCTGCTGTGTAGACTTTCAGTGGAGTTTTTCATGTCCTGGAAATCTATTTGCATCTGTTTTATGGATTCCATTTGTTTCTTATGTTGGGATTCCATCATGTTCCTGAGCTCCTCTCTAGATTTATTAATCATGTCTTGTACTAGGGGCACAATTTCTCCTGTTGTCTGAAAAATTATTTCTGATTTCATTTTTTCCAGATCCCCTTTTGTTGCCAGTTCAGTGGGTCCAGGTGAGTATCAGAGTGTTCCATCTCATTTCCCTTTGGGTTTGCTGTAGGTGATCTGGAAGTCTGGTTTTGAGACTTGTTTACGTGTTTTCTCATTTCGACTGGGGCAGGGGGCTGTTAGCACCTGCACGGATTACCTCCTCTGAGCTGGGTGAGGTGGGCCAGGGGCCACGAGCAGCGGTAAGGATGGTGACCCCTAAGCCCTTTCCTCTGGGCTGGGAGCAGCGGGAGGGATGGTGACCGGGCAGCCCTGTCCTTGGGACCAGGAGCAGTGGGATGACGGCTCAGAAGCCCCTACCTCTGGGCCGGGAACAGTGGGACTCAGTACCTTGGTCTGGTGGTCTGGTGTCCTCTGCGTCTTTGTAGTGTGGAACCAGGTGGCTGCCTGTCTGCAGCAGGGTGATTCGGCATCTTCCGCGTGACTCAGGACCTCGGTAGGGAGTGCACAGACCTGCCTGTCTGCAGTGGGCTGACTCGGCATGTTCTCTGTGACTCAGGACCTTGGTAGGGCATGGGCAGACCTGCTTGTCTGAAGCGGGCTGACTCGGCATGCTGCACGTGACCCAGGACCTTGGCAGGGCATGGGCAAACCTGCCTGCCTGCAGCGGGGCGATCCGGCATCCTCCGAGTGACCCAGGACCTCGGCAGGGCGCGCACCTAATGCTCACATTTTGATGAGTTTGAACACAAGCATATAGCCATGGTACCAGTACCACATTCAGAGTACCAGATTCCCCTGGGTTCTTTTATGTTTATTAATTATCAATTTATTGTGATAAGAACATGTTGCATGAAACCCGCCCTCTTTAACCATGCACAGCTGATTCCTACAAAGCACCTTCCATGTGTAACTGAACAGAATATCCACCGAGGTGCCCAGCAATTGCAATCTGCTTCTGGGCATAAACCCAAGAGAAATGAAATGAAAAGATGGATGTGTGCACTCCATGTACACTGTAGCATTATTCACAGCAGCTGAGATACATCAACAGCCCAAGTGGTCTTCCACAGATGAGTGGGTAGAAAACTGTACAACCTGAGTCCACCCTGAAAGTAGAAGGAAAACCTACCAGTAGTGTTACCGTACATGAACTCAGAGGTCATTAATCTGAGCTACTCAGATGTAAGGTTTTTCTTTTTTATTTGTGTGCTTGCTTGTTTGTTGTTCTTTTTGAAACAGTCATTCTGTGTTGCCCAGGCTGGTCTCAAACTTGTGGGATCAAGTGGTCCTCCTGCCTCAGCCTCCAGAACAGCTGAGACTACAGATGCTCATCATGAGAGCCCACTTGAGCTATTGGAAAAGAGGGCACAGCCTCATGCTGTCCTGTGGAGGGGTACACCCTGGAAGATCACCCATCTGCCTTTCATCTCCTGATTCTCTCACTGGATCTTACAACAGGGCTCCTCACAGAGCAGACAGCAAGTTCCCACAGGGCCTGTGTGTGTAACATGCATGTAATCTATGTGTGTATCTATTTATCTGTATCAAGCACTCTTTAGTATGATCTATTACTGAAGTTATTGCTGATTTCGCCTCATATTTTAACAGAAATGACTCCCACTAAAATGTGCAAGGCTAGAGATATATAACACACTGTCCTTGTTTTTGCTGGAATTTAAAAAATGAAAATGCTAACAGTTACAGTTTGGAGTACTTGCTAGGGGTCAGGCCTTCTGCATAGCAATTTACCTTTAATACTGCTCTTCCCCATGCAAGTGCTCACGTCCATATTTTTATTCCTGCTGCCAAAAATGAGTGTCTTGGGTAAGGCTGCCGATGTACAAACAGACACAGAAAATACTCAATTAAACTTGAATTTCGGAGGAGCGACAGATGACATTTTATATAATATCCTGTGGGACATGACTCACTGTCTGAGATCTGCAACCTTGATCTCAGGGCTGGAACTGGAGTTCTCCTCTCTGAAAATGACCAGCCCTTTTCGGTGAAAAGTCAAGACCTGTGGATGTCTGATTCCACAGCTCATGTTTAAAATCTTTCCATCCTACTCACTCTGACAATGAAGTAATACAACACATATCAGGCACCCAGATAGATAAGAAAGACCTGGACTTCAGAGAACATTTCTTTCTCTTTACACCGTAATGGTGTTAAGAAACTACATTTTCAGTCTTTTCTCCCTGAAGTTGAATATCGCCTAAGGGACTTCAGTCCATTTTCTTTTCCTCCACGTTGTCTATGAGGTCAGTATTTTCCCCACTCAAAGTTAATTCCAGATGTCCTTTTCTTTTCCTTCAAACTATGAAATAACATTATTTTTTTCCATTAGCCTTTGATGATTACATCAAAAATCAGTAGATTTTTTTTTTTTCAAAACGAAAGATTCAGTATAAGGGTTGCACTGGCCTCTGCTGCACCAGAATGCATGTGCTGGAAATGTTTTCCTGGGGGACTTGTGAGGCCCCTGGGTTGAATCTGTGAGCTCAGCTTCCTCCCTGTTCCATGCAGTGAGGTCACCGCATCCAGCTCACCGGAAAGCAATTGGTCTCCTCTTCTGGGTGAAGGAAGAGTGACAACAGCCCTCTTCTCAGTTTGATTTTTAACATCAATTTTAGTGTGTTTTTATTGACCTAGATGAAGCTTTTATAAGTCTGACTTTTTGCTAATCTGGTTTCTTCCCTGGACTTTAGGTGCTTCCACGCACCTTACTTTACCGAGGTCAGAACAGTGATGCTACAGGTGCTTACCTGGTATGCTCAGCACAGCCCTGCCCTTTAGCTCTCTCATGTCCTTTAGCATCTTTAGGGAAATCAGGTCTTGACATTTCTTCTTATTTGTGGCTGGTATCCTTGCCCATTTTATGTTATGTTATGTTTTAAGACAAATTGATGTATTCCTTCATGTATTTGGTTTATTCACCTTTCTTTTGTTTCTTCTTTCAACCAAGAAATGTTTTTTGAGCTTTTCTTGAGCTACTGACTTGATCACGGGTTCAGCTATATCTACAAATAGAAACTGTTCTTTATGAGACACTACTAAACCCATAATCTCTGAGGTGTCTTCAATAAGTATTTAATCTGTTCTTCCCGATAGCTTGGGAAGAGATGTGTTCTGTCATCCCTTTTCATGGGTGCTGGAACTGAGGTCGTGTCTCCCCGGTCACATTCATGAGAGCCAGAATGAGAAGCTGGTGCAGGCACTCAAGGTCCCACTGCATCTGCAAACTGCATGAACAGCTGGACACGAAGTGGTGCTCCAGAAAGAAGAAGAAAAACACGACATCAAAGAGAAAGAGTTGTTGTGACTCCTTTTTATGCTTCCATCAAAATGTCCACTGAGCAGTCCAAGAGGAGCAGGAAGAGAAGAATTTGTTGTGTCTTTGGCTCCTGGCTCCTGAGGGGCCTGGTGGAGCCACCGCCACCAAAGTGAAGTCTGGCAAGGGTGTTCGCTCACGTCACCTCTTCTCTGGGTCTTCCGATTGTCTCCACCCACCTGAAAGCTCCTCTTGGACTTTACCCCAGGTCAGTCTCACACACAGGGTCCATTATTCCACCCACCAAGGGTCCACTGTTCTCTCTGAGATCTTTCCTGAACTCCCTTCTAGTTAGAAGTAAAAAGATAGAAAGTGTCGTAAACATGGGCGAGAGAGCAGGCAAGTGATACCCAGGCTTGTGGCAGGTGGTGCTGGAGGACAGAGGTGATTTTTGATCCAGTTGCATCTACTGGCATCTGCCTCAATCTGCTGACCAGAATCTCACATCCAGTCACCACTCCTGTCCTTTCTAGCTCCAGTCACTTCACAGCCCCAGGGGACCCCCCCTCTCTCTTCTCCCAGGGGTGGTTCTTGGTGCCATGTGTCAGTCTCCAGTAGGACTCTTGATAATGGAAATGATAAGCAATCACAGTGATGCCATACTCTATAAAGGGTGCCAAGCATCAGGCAAAATCCTCTGAAATATTTTTGTTTCACCTGTTTTATCCTCACTCCATCCTTTCCATTATTTTACTGCACTGTTCTATTTAAATGTTTAAATATAACATGCAATCTCTACTTGAGGGGCAAGGAAACTGGAACTTAGAAGAGATGTGTAAAGCAACAGAATAGGTTTTGAGTCCAGACTGTCTGATTTAAGAACCCTATGTCCTAACTATAATAAAACACATTAATTTGACCTGAGTAACTATCCCGAAGCTTTCAACCTGGAGACAATTTTATGTGCTATAGTGGCATCAATCTCCTTTTCCTCAAACAGCAAGAGTTTCCTTCTCATAAATGAATGAACACATGTGAGGTGCATTTTCCTATTTGTAACGTTCCAATAAGAGGGCAGATACTGAGGGATGCTTTGAGGGGGAAGTTAAAAATGTACAGGAAATTGCTGCTGTAATCATGACTACTGGTAGAGCTATGCATCTGTGAATCATGAAATTCCAGATTTCTCTTCATTCACACATTACTCATGTGCATTTAGGAAAAAAAAAACACAATGATTTCATCCAGCTCAATAACTGATGGGATAGCTTGATGGGATAGTAGATAAAAATTTTAAAAAAGATTTGAGGTGTAGGAAGTCTGCAGTTCCTCTTTATAGATACTCCTTTGCTCCATTTGTGCCCGAGCACCCTCTTCAATTGATGGGATCATCAATCATTGTCTCTACTTGGCTCTTAGCATAGCTGGAGGATGGATAGGTGAGCGAGAATGTATATACGGTGTACTTCCTTTCATCTGGGCCTCTCTAACTTCAAAAGACCCTTCCGACGTGCCACGTAGAGTAGGGAACTAGAATACTGAGGCATTTCTGACTTGTTCCTGGCACAAAACTTCTAGTTGGAAAAAGTCAAAAATTTATTAAGAGATTTCAGTGTATTCTAAAGTCATTTAAAACATTAATTTATTCAATGCTGAATCTAAGAACAACATACATGGAGATTTATTTAGTTCTAATACACATCTTCCAGTTTACCTTTCTTAGTTCCAAGAACATTCAACTGAAAATGTGATCGCTGTATTATTATTATTTTTTTGGTACCAGGGATCGAACTCGGGTCCTTGCGCTTGCGCGGCAGGTGGTGAAACTACTGAGCTAAATCCCTGGCCCTGATTGCAGTATCATTAATAAGTATATGGAGTGAGCGACCTTGGATCAAGTGTGTTCAGCACTGGATGTCTTTGAGGAGAGTCTGGGTGATGAGCATTTAAGACGTTCTTCTGCAGATCCATCTCATTGCTTCAAGAAGGTACCCACTCCACGGTGCCCCACAGCCTCAGTCAGTGAGAGCAGAAACTCAGCATCGAGCCCCACTGGTCTTCAAGCCGTGGCTTTCAGCCACTTCACACACTCGCCACATACTTCCTCACGATTATTCTGGTTGATGCTCTCAAAACTATCTCTCCATGGTGGTGGACTTCACTGAGTCTTGGTATCGTGCCTGTGAGTTCTGTCCCTTCTCTGTAATTTCTGTTATCATTCTAGCACGAGCTGCATAACTAATTCCTGTGCTTTCCTGTATATGAGGAAGAGCTGCCCCTCAGGCAGGCTAGGAAGACTGGGAAGTCAATGTCTTGCCCTAGCTGGCTGAGTAACATTGGTAACTTATTTAACATCCTATGACATGGTTGCCTAACCTGGAAAATACTATTTATTCTACCCGTGACCTTAGCGTGTACAAAGATTAGATAAGATCACTCATGTTTGGTGACAGCTCTAAAAGATGCGCAGCAAATTTCAACATGTCTTCCTTCTTTGGAGAATAGTTTGTAGCATGCTTTTTGCATTTCACAGGCACAGCATAACTGTGAATTATTTTGGTTGCACATTCTTTGAGAAAGGGAATTGGGCCTTATATTTTTCTATGATCCTTGAGTGTGTTCTGACCAGTTTCTCCCACTTACAGGTATCCAATGATTGCCAAAAAGACATGGGGAAGACATTGTTTTTCTCTGAGATCTGTGGAAGCGGGTACAATCTGTGGCTCTTTCTGTGTCCTTTAACATTTGCCATTAAAGGGCCGACAGGCATATTACCATTTTCCAATTCGTCCAGCTTACCCGGCCCCATGTGGCCTGTGCTCCGATTCCTTGTCCGCTGTGGTTCTCATCCTGACCCTTTCTTCCCTGCCACCCTACCAAAGTCAGATGCATTTGTAGTAAAGAATTCTCCTTCCTGGACTGGCTTTGCCATCTGCCATGGCCTCTGGCTATCCTATCCTCCCCTGCTTAAATTCAGGAGCTACTCCCACTCATCCCTCCAGGCTCAGTTAGATAACTGCTCTGGGGGCTCCCTGAGCCCTGCAGGTTGAATCAGACATTCTCTGCCACTGCAGGTTTATAGACCCTGTGAATTCCACATGCTTATTCATGTTTTAATTAGTCAGTAAGAGCCATTTTTAAGTAAGATTTGGAAGGAGCAGAATGAGTAGGAGGCAGATTGGTATAGGTGGCTAGCAGGATATTAAACACCCCAAGTGACAAGTACTATGGATTTTCTATGAATGGGTAAAGAGAATGTGAAACACACACTCACCCACACACTGGAATATTATTCAGCCTTAAACATGAGGCAGTTCTGCCATTTGAGACAGTGTGGGTGAACATGGAAGATATTGGGCCAAGTGCAACAATCCAGGCACTGGCACTGAATGATTCCTCTTATACATGGAATCTGAACATCAAAGTCAGAGATGCAGATAGAGGAACAGAAAGAAAGGACAGGGGTTTTGTTGGGGAAATCAGAAGACGGTGAAAGAGATGTGCAGTTTGAATTATAAGATGACCACGTTCTGGAGATCTATTGGACAGCGTGACAACTATAGTCAACAACCCTGTAGACGTGGGATTTGCTACGACAATAGATCTTAAGTGATCTTACCACACATGTAGGCACAAAGGCAGTTCTATGAGGAGATGGATAAGCCCGTCATCTGGATTGGGGATTGTCTCACAATGTGTACTTACATCGAATGACCACATTATGTAGCTGAACTGTACACTATTTTTATTTGTTAATCACATCTCAGGCTGGATGAAAAAAAACTGTGAAGTGGAGGAAAGGTGGGTTGGGACATTCTTAGAGGGACTGAAGTGTGTTTCTGTGGTTGTGGAAAGGCACACTAGAAGATGTACTTGGAAAATACAGAAGAGAAAAGCAATAAACTAAGTAAAGGTGTCTTTGGGAAGACAGGAAGGGTGTAAACAAACCCAGGAAAGGTTATTGGACTTAGACACAAAAAGCCTGTGTGTCTCTCTCTCTCTCTCTATCTCTCTCTGGTGAAAGAAGGGGTGGGGAAATAGACGCTAAAACTTTGTAATTTCCTTGAGAAAAGTTCGAGTTTCTAACATATTCTTTCTGACTTGAGAGACAGCTGTGTCCCAAAGACAAAGGCAATGGCAGATGTAAAACTTTGAAAAAATTCAAGATGAATTCAAAGAATTCTGAAGAAGAGTGGGCATAGTTGCATTAGACACATGTGTCCACCCTTACACAAGAGCTGGGTGGATACACGGAATTGCTTTTTCACATCGAGAGCTTGCGAAAGGCCCAGCGCCACACCCAAGAACGGGTGCCAGTCTTTGCCTTCACCATCCTCCGGAATCTGCAACTCTACGTCAGATTAGGGTCCCCTGCTCCACTCTCTCACTCTGTCATTCTGCAGCAGCCACGCCCTGCCCTTTCTTAGGACTCTCCAATATGGACGGATTTCGAAGTCACCACAGATCAGTGCTCCCGAGTGTGGTGGCTCTGGGCCCACCAAGGAGGAGATGGAAAAAGAGATGTCCCAAAGAGAGATCTTCTGCAGATAGGAAACAATCTAGAGGAGGAGGTGGGGGAAAGGCGAGGGAAGGGAACAAGAACTAAGACATGTTATGTACATGCACCAAGTGCTCATGATGAATGTCATCATTACATACTCCAAAAGTATAGTAGGAAAAATCTAAATAAAAATAAATACATACATTTTCGGAAATGGATGACCCAACTGAGAAGCAGCAGCAGGGCCCCTCCTGGAGGAGCATTCCAGGGAGCAAGGGCTCCCCTGAACTTCCCTTCCCAGTATGCTCTGCAGGACTCCTTTCTGTCCCTCGAGTATTTGCATGAAGACCAAGACTCTGGTGTGGCCTAAGCCCCCCACAGGGTCCTCCCTGGTCAATGTTGTCAGTCCGAGCACAGCTCTGTGATCTTCCGAAATCTCCAGAGGTGCACAGCGGGTTGGTCCTCACACCTTCCCGTGTGAGGGGTGGTTTCCATAGCAACCTCAGTCTCCCTCAAGGAGTCCTCCTGTTGCACTGACTCTCCAGGACTCCCCCTGGCAGGTTCCTGCTTGGAGCTGGAGTCTAAATCTCCAAGCACAAGGCAGCCCCTGTCGCTGCACCACCTGGGCCATGTGCCACAGGGAGGATGCAGGCCCTGGTGCCGACAGTGCTGTGGGTTCCTGCATTCGCTCTGCTATCCACTCCTGTCTGTCCTGCTCTGTCTCTTCATCTGTCCAAGTGAGGCCATCAGAACTTCCAGGAAGATGGGGGAGCAGTAAGAAGCAGCAAATCAGCCTCTCTAAGGCTCTCAGTGGTATCTGACTTTCTTTCACTCCTTGTGCCCCAAAGTACATTTCCCTCTACCCCATGGCTTCCACTGCATGGAGAGGAGGGCACTACCTGTCTTTCTCCCAGGATGGCTTTGTGCTCCTCTGGGATAGAAATACTCCTTATTCCTTCTGGGTGCCTGGGCTCAGACCCTCTCCAGACACATCACCACAGTAGGTGCCAGACTATTGCCCTGTTCCTTCCCCTCTTCCACCCTCTGTTGGACAAACACAGGCTTTGAAACATAATTCTGCATCCTGCTGAAGCCATCCCTCCAGAATATCACCATCATAGCTATGGGTAAGACGGACCTGGGTTAGGCCCACTTCCAATGGTTGACAGGCAGCTCAGAGAGACAGGGTAAGGTTGGGTGTTTACTGGGACACTGAAGTAGGGTCACCTCTTCATTGGAGTCTCCCATCCTTCTTGCTGGGATGTTGGTCTACACCAGATCCTCATCTTTACTCTGAAGGGTGGCGACACCTGTCCCACCTTCATGCCCTCTCACATTGTTTATGCCTTTTTATCACCTAGGGCAGCGTGCTAGAGAGAGTTGAGAACTCTCTCACACAAGTGGGTAAGGTGCCAGCCAACAGACTAGGACCCATACATTTTCCTGTTCCCAGCCTGCGACAAAGGAAACTGTCATCACCCTGGGCCTTGAAATGAACAAAGATTCAGCCATGAAGGTAGCACATAGGGGATGCACCTGTGATGTAGATTCCACTGTGATGTACTGTGATGTCCTGTGATACAGGTTCCACTGTGTGCCGAGCATGTAGACTGCACAATGTGTGAGGGAGTGGGAGCAGGCTGTTTGCGACACATGGGGTCTCCACAGTACTGATGAGAGAGAGAGAGGACCTGTCTTAGTCACTTTCTTGTTACTGAGACACAATACCCAACATCTGCAACTTAAAGTAGGAGAGGTTTATTTTGGCTCAGGGTTTGTAGAGGTTTCAGTCCATAGTCAGCTGGCTCCAGGGCAGAGCTGCATGGTGGAAGGGCTTGATGTGGAGGAAAGCTGCTCAAGTCATGGTGGCTTGGAAGCAGAGAGTGCTGGGAAGAGCTGGAAGGGAGCTAGACCATACCAGGTCACGCCCCCAGGGCCACCTGTTCTGATCAAACTCCACTTCCTGACAGCAAGGTCCAATCATGAGGTTTTGAGGGGACATCTTGACATAAACCATAATAGGGCCTTGTGTTTGTAAGATAATATGGTGACATGCTGAGACTTTAAGTTCTTATTCTTTAGCAGGAAAACAGCTACCACAAGATTTTTTAAATGATTCTCTTAAAATGCTCAGTACATAAGTATTCCAATGCCAACTATCCCACATGATCATCAAATTACCCATACAAAGCCCTTGACAGAGACCAATGTGTGTCCAAGGAATAGGTCACAGTGGATCACAGATGCAGTCTCCGGACTTATTGGTCAGTCTTGTAACACAATCTTCACAATAATCCTGCTAGCTCTGGCTATGACCATGCTAGCTACTACCTCAGGGATGCTATTCTGTTAGGTGCCAATGTTACAAAAAAGGAAAGCGACATCCTGACCTTAAGGAAGAAGGTGAAGACATGGCTGTTGTATGTGGCGGCTGCTGTAGAGTCACAGGCACAATTCACAGGGAGAGAAAACAAGTCCTTTCTCTGAGAACATGGGCACATCCTGTGGCTGAGCAGCCACAGGACAGGAGCAGGTGCCTGTCCGGCAGTGCAAACCTCAGGGACACACACCAGGAGTGGCTGGCTGGACTGACAGATGGGAGTGACAAAGGAAGGCCAGGGTGGCCTTAGCTGAGGGCTCCGTGTGGTTGGAAAGGCGTTCCGGTCTACTTGGGAAATCAGAGAGACATCATGTCTGAAAGTTTGATCTTTAATGACTGGAATTTTCAATTTCTTGCTGTGACCCATGGGTGAATCCTGGAAATAAGTTAATTTGCTATCATCACTGACATTTAAGAGGCAAGAGATTACAGTAGAATGCAGTTGGCTGGAACAGAGAGGAGCAGACTGCTTTGGAAGCAGGGAGCCTGCGAGCCTTGCTTTATGAGTTTTCTTCCCATTTCCTGTCTGAGAAGGAAGTTCCTAGAGGTGGTGATAGAGGACATTCGTAGAGGAGACTGTGGAAGCCAGCAGGCAAGTTCTTAGCAGGGCAGGAAGCCCACTCTGCAAGTGCATTCAGGAAGCTGTCTGGCCACAGTGTAGAAACGGCTGTGTTGTAGAAGACGGCTTAGTGCATCTCTGGGTTGAAAGTAGACCCGAGCACTAGTTGGACCCTCTGTGTAGGTCCACTCTTAGCTTGGCTGTTAATGCACAATAAGCCTTTCCTGCTCTGACTGCACGTATGCTCAGAGGGGCTCTCCGACCCCTAGTAAGAACTCAATGTGGTAAAAACCTGTAAAAACAGATTTTAGCTTGAGACGGTCACAGTAGAGTCAGTTTAAAATATCTTTTCCCCAAAGGATAGTTGTGACCACTTTGTCCTACCCTGTCTACCTCATGCTATTTAATTCTGTCCTCAAGACAGACCTAACTAGCAGACAATGAGGTAAAAGACCACAGCAGCAAAATCCCTCTGTGTGATTAATTCACTGCAAGGGGCAGCTTTTATGCCACTTTTCAACGTTTTCGTGGGAATCACAGCAAAGTCAAGACACAGATGAGAGAAGCTCTGACTACCCGAGGGTTCGGGGCAGCCAGGACTCTGTCACAGGCAAGGAGTGGCCAAGGAGAAGACCTTGCTAACACCCACTACCTGCCTGGAGCCTCCCAGCTGGGAACAAAGAGAGAGACATATTTTTAAGATTTATTATTTATACCGTTTTTTTCCCACATGATATTAAAGACTTTCTTTGGCAAGAAAGGAAATCAGGTTTAAGGAGCAGGGTGGGCTGGGTAGCTGCTCTATTCAGGGCAATCAGTGGTGCCTGTGTCTCAGTTGACATTGGAACAGACATCTGAGAGGAGAAACTGTGCATTTTAGGGCAAGCATGGCTTTAGGCAAGACAAACGCAAGTGCCAAGGCCCTGGGGCAGGGAGCTTATGAGGGGAGGCTGGTAAATCTACAGAAGAGAAAGGGGTGAGCGTGAAATGAAGCTGTTGGGAAGACCGAGGGTGGTGCAGTGGCTGCAGGAAGCTGGCTGCCTCAGTGTCCTACATTAGGCCCGAGGGGTAAGTAGGAGGCTGCAAGTTTCTCTGCAACTCCAAATTTCTAACATGTTTTACTTCTGTTCATTCTCTATCATAGAACAGCAGCACAATCCACCTAAACACACTGGATTTTTGGGATCATCCAGGTGGATTTTAGCTTTCCAGGTCCAGTATTGGGTGTGCAAAACCGCAAAGCTTTCTCTGATAGGGAAATAAAATGTCACGCAAACATAAATTTTCCATTTAAATTCACAAAGGCGGATTTGACATTTAATCCTTGAAACCACAATAATCTAACACAGTTTTATTCACTTTTTCCACGGAAACCATACAAAATTGTATACAAATATCCCCCTAGTCCAAATAAAAGCTCTTTGTAATAAACTCCACTTTGGGAATTTGGGATGAAGCAAGCAATATTTACAAGAAAAAGATAAGAAGAGGATGGGTGACTGGTTTAAGTAAAACCTCCTTGGGAATGTTTTGTTTTTCTCTTGGTATGTGGGTCCGTGGTGTGGTTCAGATCTTTTGGGACCCATTTCTTCAAAATGACACATGATTGGGGAAGATGGGGTTGCAGAAAGCCTCAGATGTTAACACTAAACTACCTTGGCCTTGAGTTAGCCAGGAAAAAACAGCACAAAATAAAACAAAAACTGTGGTAGAAAGGGGACTTGGGCAGAACCCAGCGTATCTGGCTTGGAAAGTGTCTAGAAACGCACAGTGCCTGAGTAGTTACGGTGTGAACAGGAGATTCTCCATGGGTCGCTGGGTGGACACATTGACCCCTGTCCTTTCTCTTGGGGACAGTCCTCCAGGAAGATCAGTTTTCACTATGGTCTTCTTGGGGAACCATGAGAGTGTGGCAAGAGAAGTGATCACCCAGGACTCTGGGTCCAGCCCCTTGGGTCCACTCCACCACTGCTAGTGTGTTGTCAAGAACTGCACTGTCCAAAGGTCCCGGAAACACAGCATTACATAGCATAGACTCCAGTTGTGTGTGTAGTTCACAGCAACGCAGGGCCAGGTGGCAGACAAGCTGGAGCTGCCACTCTCTCCAGAGCCCTGGGGCAGAAAGGAGGGGCACTGGTCCAAGAGTAGAAACATGCATCTTCCAATAGTCTTCCGGAGAGAGCAAGGCCAGCAGAGGCAGCGCGTCCTGGGTCTGGGGCACCTCAGCACACATCACAGAGGTTTTTATGGGCTGAGTGGTGAATGTCATTAAACTCTGCCCATAAAAGAGTCACCAGGCTGCAAGAAGCAACAGCAGTGTTATGGGGCTCTCCCATGTCTGGCTGATGAGGGGAATTTGGGTGGCTAGGCTGTGAGCTGTTTACTTATGTAATCACGGAGCTGGGTGACAGAGGAGTGCTGCTCAGGCAGTCACAGATGAGTCAGGGCGCATCTCTTTTGATCTGCCAGAGGTGGGATCTGAAACCTTCTCTGCCCGACAGGCTTGACTCCCACTTGTGGCAAGCGTTCTTCCTAGCCCTTGGTCAGGCTCTCCGGGGTTGGGCTTCCTTCCTTCCTTCCTTCCTTCCTTCCTTCCTTCCTTCCTTCCTTCCTTCCTTCCTTCCTTCCTTCTTTCCTTCTTTCCTTCTTTCCTTCTTTCTTCTCTCTTTCTCCTTTTGTGTGGTATTAGGAATTGAATTCAAGGCCTTCACATTGAGCTACACCCCCAGGCCTTTTTATTTTTTTGCAACAGAGTCTTGCTAAGTCACTAAGTAGCTCTGGCTGGGCTCTGACTTGTGATCCTCCTTCCTCAGCCTTCTAGTGTGCTCAGATTACAGGCTTCTGCCATTGTGCCCAGCCAGGGAAGACATTATTAACTTTGTGTTACATGAGCACTGTGGAAATCACATTTCCAAATTCAGGTGTGCCTTATCCTCAGTCTCATTCAGAATCACCCAGAGGAAAGTGTAACGTTGTACCCACAGGACTACAATTTATGGCGCTGAGTAACTGTGTAGAGAAGTCAGCACAGTCACAAGAAAATGATGTGTTGTGCAAAGTTAGGAGCAGACGGGGCACACTGTGCCCTGCAGGGCCCCATGGGAAGAATCGGAGCAGAAAATGGAAGCCATGGGCTGACTGGGTCAGGAGCTGTCCTGAGTTTCTGTGGAAGGGACAGAAGGGGCAGGCAAAGGGTCCTGGGGGATCTGAGGGTCCAGGGCTGGTCTCTCCTGCCAGTGCCTGGCCCTGGGATGCTTCAGGGTCGGGGAGCCACTGGCTCAGTGTGGGCATCATCCAGAAGAGGCCAGGAGCCTGTGAGAGGGGAATTTCAGGCAAGCTCACCTTCAGAGACTGTTCTGCACATCAGCAGCTGGTCTGTGATTCATGAATGTGATTCCAGCACCTAAGAAAACAGACAGGGGAAGGGAGTGGCCCAGGGAAGCTGGTGGATTGTGAGTGCACTGCAGATCTGAGGTCAGCCCTGGAAGAAGTGGGAAGTAGCCCTGAAAAAGTGGGCTGCCTAGGTGTTCACTGGTAGAAGTTGTGTTGCTTGTGGTACTCAGGTCATGGCAAGTGTCCTTCTTAGGTTCAGGACCTTAGGCACTGCACCTTTGGAGTCCCTGAGTGTCAAACAAGAGTCCTGAGACAGGAAGTATAGACTTACCTTGCTTTTCCCAGTTGGAAGGATTGCTAAGCCTATTGGCTAGTGAGGACCAGAAAGGGTAAGTCTTCCATTCTGCTCAGTGGGCATTATGAAACTAGTCCTGCGACCTCAACCCAGACTTTGGGAAGTAACTCTTTGAGGCCAGTACTTATAAGGTGGCCAGAAAAGTTGCTTGCACATGGGAATAGCTGTGGCCTAGCTCGGTGGTGCTGTCTTTGTTCTGCAGATTCTCTTTTGGATAAAACCACACTCTCCCACTCTGAAGGACGTGTGCTTTCTTCTGTACCCTCGGCTTCCCCCTATATAAGACCACTGTCAAGCACAAAGGAGGTGAGCCTCTCCCAGCGAACAGAAGGTGGCTTCCAGGCTGCCATACCACCCCCGCCAGCACAGAGGAGGTGAAAAAGTTTCAAAACCAGCCTTTCAGATCACCTAAAACAACCCCAAAGGAAAATGAGATGGAACACTGTGATACTCATCCACCTGGACTTCCTGAACTGGCAACAAAAGAGGATCTGGAGAACATGAAATCAAAAATGATTTCTCAGATAACAGCAGAGATTGTGCCCATAGTGCAAGACATGATTAATAAATCTAGAGAGGATACAGATAAAAAAAAATGGAGGCGCTGTGGAACATGATGGAATCCCAACATAGGAAACAAATGGAATCCATAAAACAGATGCAAACATACATTCATTGTTGGAGCCATCTGACAAGGAGTTTAAAGCAGCTATCAAAAAAAATGCTGTGACAATTTATTAGAAACAAATGGAAAAAGGAGGAGAAAGAAAATTTCAGCAAGAAAATACAGTCATAAAAAAGAACCAAATGAAATTATACAACTGAGAAATACAATAATAGGGGGAAAATATCACTAGATGGGTTCAACAGTGGAGTGGAGATAAAAGAGATAAAATAAATGAATTGAAGACAGAAAATTAGAATTCACACAAACAACAGATAAAATAGGAAAAATATGAATACAGCCTCAGGGACCTGTGAAGCAATAACAAAATATTCATTTCAGTAACCTGCCAGAAGGGCAGGAAACAGGGTGGGAACCTCAGACTTCTGAATGAAATAACTAATGGTGGAAAACTTGGCAAATTTTGCCAAGGACACAAATTTAAAAATCTCAAAAGCCAAGCAGATCTTAAACAGGATAAAATCCCCAAATAGATACTAAAGCACATCATAATTCAAATTCTAAACCTAAAGAAGAAAATCCTAAACAGAGAGGATTATCACTTTCCATATGAGGGAATACTAATTCAGATGACATCAGATTTCTCACTAAAACCAACAAGGAGGAGGGACTAGAGGACAATATCCTGTAGGAGCGCAGCTGTGAGCTGAACTCCTCTACCCTCCAGGAAGGAAAGGGAAATTACATGCAATCCCAGGTGAAGAGAAACTTAAGGAGCCCATTGTTTACAGATATATCTTTAAGGATTGGTGGCTGAAAGTTCTTCCAACAGAAAGGAAATGATAAAGAAGGGAGCTACAAGCATGGGATGGTGAGGAACAGTGAAAAGAAAAAAAAAGTGCAAACAATAGACTATCCATTTTACCCTGAGCTTTCCAGTCAGATTCAATTGTCCCAGGCAAAATTACCACACCGTCTGATAATGACACTTTAAACTGAGAAGGTAAAGGCACACACAGAAGTGAGGGATCTATACTTGACTTAAGATGACAAAGTACTGACATCAATGGAATTGTATAATATGCCATGTCTGTTGTAGTCAGAGTCTTGCAAGGGAATACATTTAATACAGGGCACATAATTTATAGGATTATTTTATGATATTTACCCAAAAAGTCAAATGCAGAGGAGTGCAAGAGATCTATTCGCACACTAGAGACCCAAAGAATCCAGCCAAGGGCCTGGATCCCACAGCAATGTCCCACACAAGTCCATCTCAAGGTTTAGAGTCCAAGGCAATGTCTTCCATGAGTCCAGCCAGAGGCCTAGAGCCCTTGGCAGTGTCTCATGCTTGTTTGTATTGAGGATCTGCACTAGGAAGGCCCAAAGGCCAGTGGTGGATGCCAGAAAACCTGCACTGATGGGATGAAGGATTTGTGCCACCAGGCTGAGGGATCCACATTGGAGCCAGGAAGTGACACTCACGGTGAAGATCAGGGCTCCCCTGACAAGAACAGCAGCCACTCCCAGTGACAGCAAGGCCCCGAGGTCTTCCCATGAGAGAACAGCCAAGTTTGCACTAGGAAAACCAGATGCAGCAAGCTTCTCAAGAAAATCGACAACCCATGCTCTTCCCCTCCAGTTCTCTCTTTATACCCTTGGCAACAATCCTTAGGTGGGTCTTCCATGCCCAGAACCACGCTGATTCAGTTCAGCTGGGCAGTCCAAGTTGACCATTAGTTCATCCACTACAATGTCATGCTGTGATACCCAGAGTAACCACTGTAACTATGCAGGGGTATACTTGCAACATTGTAGAAAAGACAGAATCCTAAACACATTAAGCAACTACCAGGAAACCAAGGAAAGATAAATTCAGGAATGAGAATAAGAGAAAACAAATACAAAATAAATAATAAAAGAAATAATAACATACCACAAACCCCTTAAATGTAAAGATCTAAAACTATTAAATGGAAGACAGGCTAGATTAAACAAACACACACACACAAGCGCACACACACAACTAACCTTTATGCTACTTAAGCTTAAGTCAGTGTGAACATTGAGGTACTTGGCAAAAGAAATGATGAAAAATGACATACCATCCAAACACTAATGGCAACAACAAAAACAAAAATGAGCAGGGGTGATAAAATAGATGTCAGAGCAGAGAAAAGTACACTTTGTACAGTGCTATCTCGGTTCACAAACTTCTTTCCATGATTCTGATTGCAACCTGAATTGGACAAGAATAGAATTGAATTTCCCCATAAAGTCAACATTGAACTTAACCATTGAATTTGGTTCTCATTCAATTTGATTTGTGACCAGAATCATGGAAAGAATTAAGTTTGTGCACCAAGATACCACTGTATAATAAGAGAAGGAACCCACCAAGGAGACAAAATAATCCTAAATGGGTATACACCAAGCAGCAGAGTCTCCAAACTCATGGAGCAAAAGCTGTCAGCACTGAAAGAAGAAACTGACAAATCCACAATTAGCTAAGGACTAAAAATACTGCAAAAACATTCCTTTCAAAAGTTGAAATAACTGAGACAGAAAATCAGCACAAATATTAAAGATGATAACAAACTTAACCAATAAAAAGCATTTAATGGACACACAGAATGCTCCACTCAACAGGGACAGAGCCTTTCTCCAGGGCTTCCTAAGGTAGACTTTATCTTGAGTCATAAAAAAAAATCAAAATTCAACATA
Source organism: Heterocephalus glaber (assembly GCF_053883595.1). Lineage (NCBI taxonomy): Eukaryota > Metazoa > Chordata > Mammalia > Rodentia > Bathyergidae > Heterocephalus > Heterocephalus glaber. The sequence continues at coordinate 13,993,955 of NW_028258381.1, forward strand.
TTTAAATAATTAAAAATTTTACAGAATATATTTTCTGATCATGAATGGAATCAAACTAGAAATCAGCAAAACTACAGGTTTACCTCTAAACATTTGGGAATTAAATAACATATTTATAAACAATTCATGGAAGACAGAAAAGAATATCAGTGAAAGATTTAAAAAATACAAAAAACCAAAATTGTGCAATTCTGCTAAAACAGTACTGGCAAGGAAATGTACTACAGTGAATGGTGGCATTAGAAATAAGGAAAGTCTTAAATTCATTACTTGAGTTCCTACCGTGAGAAATGAGAAAAAGAACAAAATAAGCAAAGCAAGCGAATGGAAAGAAACAATACAAATAAGAGCAGGAATAAATAAAATTGAAAACAGAAACACAATAGAGAAAAATCAATGAAACGAATAACTAATTTTTAATAGTATTTATAAAACTGACAAATCTCTAGCAAAACTGCCAAAAAAGAGAAGAAAATTACAGATAACAAGAATGAAGGAGAGGATATCCATAGAGAATTTGCAGAGATTAAAAGGATAATAAAAGAATACTATGAAGGATATCATGATACTTCAAGTATATGTAAAAGCACAAAACTACCTAAGCTTACTGAAGGAGAAATAGATAAAGCAACTATGCCTATATATATTAAAATTAAATAAACAATCAAAACATTTTCTAGTAAAAGCATGGATGGTTCTGCTGATGGATTATACCAAACATTTAAGTCAGAAGTGATATAGACGAATGCTTCGCAAAAGTAAATATTTGTAATTCATTGTATGATGCCACATAAGGCAAACATTTCAAAAGTATAAAATATACACCAAAATGTCTCATGAGTGTAGCTAAATAAAATGCTAGCAAATCATATGCAGCAGTGTATAATCATACCACTTGTCATATGCTAACTGGCCAATCCCTTCTTGTGTTATTTTGGTACCTAGCACTGTCATTCTGTCCTCAACAGCACAAAGGAGCTATCAGCAAACAACACAAGATCCACTGGGGATGCACTCAGTGGCTCTCTGTCCATCAGACACAGGGTGATGAGAAGTACAAGAAAACAAGCTCTGGAGGCCAAGGGAGTCCTAGCAGGTTCTTGTGCTGGTCAAGGGTTAGGGGGAATGGTTGAGAATATTTCACCTCCTATGACCCTGGAGTCCTACTATTTGCTAATATATAATGCATGATCAAAAAATACTGTGTGTTTAAATTAAATAAAATGTTACAAGTCACACAGATTGCTATTAATCCCTCTTAAAATACTTGACCTTGCTTCAAACACACTTATCGCATAACTCTTGCTACTTTCAGAAGCAGTTTGGGAAGTTTTCATCCCTGAGAGTTGTTTGTTCCATTGTCATGGCTGCCTTGATGTCCTGAATCAATTCGAAATGTTTCCCTTTTATGATCATTTTAACTTTGGAGGAGAGCCAGAAGCCTCACAGTGCCAGATCTGGTGATTTAGGTCCATGAGGATACACTGTCATGTTTTTATGAGCCTACCTTTCCATTGCATAGCACTCAGCAGGAGCATTTATCACATTTTTGAAAAGACCTTCATGAAAGAGGACTTCCAGAACTGCTTCAGAAAATGACAAGAATGATGGGATAAGTGTGTTTGAAGCAAGAGGGAGGATTTTGAGGGGGATTGAATGGCAATATGTCTCTTAGTGTAATAAATTTTTAAAATTTAAACATTCACCATAGTTTTCCACCTCCCCCAAAGATTTCTTCCCATCTCTATTGGCATATTCCTCTAAGCTAAGAGTTTTATTTTCTCCTTCTGGTACCATCAATTTTTAGAATATTCACAGGACCTCAAAAAGTCCATGTGTGTATTTATGGAAGCAATGTGGACTCGTTGGTGACTGGCATCTCTACTGGAGGTCTAAAGGTTGGGAGGTGGCTTCTGGTGTCACCATTGTTAGTGTTTGGAAGTCTTGTGCCTGCTTCTCCAGCCTTTGCACGAGTGTCCATCACAGCTCACCAGCTCTGACACTGCTGTCTCCAGCTGTGAGAGACTTGCTACTCATTCTGACTTCCTTCAAAATCATTTAAGACTTCCACAAGGCTCTGTGTTTTCTCTCTAAGGCTGCATAGCACCAGCCTAGATAACTTTGATGCGACAGTGCTTTAATTATTATTTTAATAATCTGATGGAAATGTTCTATCATCCAGACTCTATTCCTCCATGTCCAAAAGCATTGCTTGTATGAACAAAATGAGAAAAAAATGAAAACAAAACAAAACAAAAACAAAACTATCAAACCTTTAGTCTTTTGCCACACAGACATCCAAAGACAAAGCACACTGTAACTTTTCCATGTCATGGGTCCCTTTCTAGGGAATTCCTGCTAAGTTTCCGAAATGTCACTTACAATGACCCCCTTAGTGGTTAAGGAATTAAACTTCCTGGATAGAGTCAAAGTAATTTCCATTATCCTCCTTTCTGCTTCTACATGGTGACCTGGAGGACCCAGAGCAGAGCTAGTAGCATTCCTCACTCTTGTCCTGGTAGTGTTGAGAAACAAACAAAAACTTAATCTTCAGAGATAGCATGGCCTCATTTTCTCATTTTACAATTGAGGAATGTAGATTTCAGAAAGGTTAAAACTCTCACAGTCACTAAGCCAAAACTCTATTCATAATTTATTTATTTACTCCCTTATTTTTAAATTTTAAAAAAATTTTCATCAGTACATGCTTGCAGTGCATAATGATTACATTTATCACGGGGAGGTGATACACATGAGTAATACATCTTAATTGTCTTTTCTTCCTCTTTCCCTCCCCTCTGCCCTCCTTTCCTCCTTTCCTTCCCAAATCCTGATCATGTACAATCCCGAATGTGAGTTGTGTCTTGCCCATCTCACTGCTGAACCTCTGTGAAAACGAGGAGTCACCCAACTTCATATAAATATCGAAAAGCAAAGTGTCTCTGCATATCAATATTTGATCAGTCTCTGCAAAATATCAAAAGTATCCATCAAAATCATGCAGTTTGTGTTGCATGGTATCTTTAGATGACATGCAGTGTCCCAAGTTCTATAAATTATCTGATTGTGGAGACCGCAGGAGCTGTGGGTCCACCCTGCCCAGGGCTCCACCCCTACTGTAAAGCACCTCTGTGGGTGGTGAAGCTGCACTGAGATTTTGTCTCTCTCTTCAGAATGAAGTGGGCACCAGTGGTCTTGTTTTTGCTGTTTTAGTTTATTTTGTGTGTATAAGAATTAGATAGCCCATGACTACCTTTAAAACAAACCAGGCTTCTGTGTGTATGACGAAATTTGTATCTGATTGAAGGATATTGAGATTAAAATTTATACTGACATAGAAAGCAAAACAACTGCAACTGTGATGTTAATACACAAAAACACAGAAAAGGAGACATTTCCAACTGTCCTGTCCTCTCGGCTCACCTGCTCTCCCATGGCTGGAAGAACTTGCTTCAGTCCTAGAGTCGTGGCTTCTCTCACTGCGCCTCAGGGTTTGCAACAAAGCCCAGGTGTTTGCATTCCCTACCTGGGACCCTGACCCCAAAGGGATCCCAGTCGAGTTTCATGATTTGCCAAGTGGGCCCTAATCAAAATTGCTCAGAGCCAGGTGAGGTGACCCCAGGAGTTTGAGAAGCTGAGGCAGGAGGATCAGAAGTTCAAGCCCAGCCAGGGCAACTTAGCGACTTAGGGTGATCCTGTTTCAAAAATTAAAATATAAAAAAGGAATGGAGATGTAGCTTAATGTGAAGGCCCTGGGTTCAATCTCCAGTAAGGAGAAGAAAAAAAAATGGGCAGTATACCACACAGGTGGGGACAGCCTGGATATTGTTTAAAAACAGTTAAAGCACCCATTGTACACTGAAGGCAGACACCACAGTTGCTGGATTTTGGCCACCTAGTCATGGGAATCCCTGCAGCAGGGTCTCTTTGCACCCCTGGTCTGCAAGGTTCACTTCCTGCCCAAAGAGGTTATTCCTTGCCTGCAACATGTAAAGTGTCTTGGCTTTCTTGTAGAGCAGCTAATGGCCTCCCTTCTACTGATTAATATTTCCTCCTTACATACAGAGCAATTCCTCCTGTAGATGAATTTTATCATTGCACAAGGATGTGGAAGAAACTGGAGACATTTGTTCTTTGGCTTGTTTTATGCTGGATTGAACTGAGGGATTTTTGCTGAGCTCCATCCCCAGCTCTTTTGTATTTTGAGACATGATCTCCCTAAATCACTAAATTCCCCAGGCTGGGCTGGAACTTGTGATCCTCCCACCTCAGCCTTCTAGAGTGTGCCATTTTTTTAAAAGCATTATTTTCTTGCTGACTTAGAGACCGCAGTGATCCAGCATTATACTTCACAAAGTCCCACTCTACCCTCAGAGGAGTCTTTTCAATCTTTTATAGGAGTTTTCTGCTATAAATTGTTTCAGATCAATCCAAATGCTGTAAACTCACTCTCACTTGGTTGGTATTAGAAGCATGAGTCTTTGGGAGGTGATCAGGTAATAAGGGTTGAATTTTCATGAATGGGATTAGTTTCTTTATAAAATAAGGGCCCAGAGGGATTCTTCATCCCTTCTGTCCTATGAGGATGCAGGAAGAAGATGCATTAATGGGCCAGGAATTCAGCTTTCACCTGACATGGAGCCTGCCAATTCTGTGACCTTGGACATCCCCACTTCCAGGCTGGAGTAAAGTTCTCTTGTTCATAAGCCATGCCATCCATGATATTGTGTTGTAACAACCTAAGTGGACCTAGACACTTTCCCACTGAGTCTGATATGGTGTCAGAACACCCATAATAATTTCCACAGATAAGAGAGAACGTTTCATACTTGCCTTTCTGTGTTTGGCTTATTTCACTTAAAGGATGACCCCTAATTCTAGCCATTTTTGCATCAAATGACAAGATTTAGCTCTTCCTTCTGGATGAAGACTATTTCCTCCATTCCCCTGTTGGTGGGTATCTGGATGGATCCCCTGTCTCAGCTCTTGTGAATATTGCTATAATAAGCATGAAGATGCAGGTATCTCTTTTGTCTGCTGACTTCATTTCTTTTGGGTATATAAGCAGGAGGGTTTTCAGCTTTTTGCTTTTCCATGTTTCACGAACAGAATGTTGAGTCCAGCATTGTGATTCTATCATTAGAGTGGGTGGGCATAGGTTAGTGCCTTTAATAATGTGACAGACTAATAATTTAGTACCTTCTTTATATGGTTGGCATGTCATATTGTGATTTGAATCATATTTCCCCCTTCCTTTTTTCTCATTTTCAATATTCTTTTACTCTGTGGTACTGGCTTCTTATTACTGTCAGTAATGTGTTAGTTTCATGTTCCTGGATGATGATTTGCAGCACCTGCACTTTTTTTCCAGGGCTTAATTAATCATCTAGTTCCCCGTGCATATATTATGCACTAGAATTAGCAATGACAGAATGAGCGTTTTTCCTGCAGTCCTGCAATGCTTGCCTTTTACACCCGAACTTGGCTCTGCCTTGCACACCCTGTAATCTATGTTAGGGTACTGTAACCCATTTACTAGTTTTAACGGACATATTTAGACTACCATCAAAGAAGAACTCATTTCACATCCTCTTCTCTCCAATTTACCCTCCTAAATTTGTATTAAATGTAATGCTTCTGTATATTCAGGAGTAGGGGTGTCACTTTTCTCTTCTTCAACCCCAAGTATCCTGTTAATCTCAGTGCAGGAGTCAAGAATTCATTGCCCTCTCGTCTCTTCTGTCATCTTCTCTGACTTTGTTACTTAGGCAGCTGAAGTTTGTCCTCTTATATTTTTTTCCAGTTGGGGTGAGGGGATTCCCTGAATTCTCTCCTACTCAAAAGCCACATTAAAATTCTGAAATACTTTCTAAGCGTTGCTCCCCTGCCTTCCAAAATGGAATGAGTCTAGGGGGAATTCCGTGGCCAAGGCTGAGTTCTCCTCATCCGTGCGCCTCTGGGATGGTCAAATTACTCTTCCTAGATGAACACTGCCTCTAAAATATATTTTAATGTCGATGAAGTCAGGAGATGAGGCCTGAGAAGCAGTGGAAGGTCAGATCGTGCTTTTGACTGTACAGTAGTTTCCTAATCTGTGGTTTTAGTTTCCATGGTTCCCGTTGCCTGTGGTCAACTCAAGTCTGAAAATGATACTGGACATAATATAATGAGGAAACAAGGTACAGTGAGAAAGCAGGACTGGTCACACTCACATTGCTGTCATCACACTATGTGGTTACAGTTGTTTTATATTGTTTTTCTTCATCTGCGCTGTTCTCATTTATAAACTAAACTACCATAACCATGTATGTAAAGGGAAACATGGTCTGTATAGGGTTAGATGTAATCCATGGCCTCAAGTGTCTACCTGGGGTCTTGAACATCCTCCTGTGGGTCGGGGGGAATTACTTGCTGTATCTCACTTTAGAATGATTGCTTCTAGGAAAGCCAGTCATGGGAAACCCCCAGAGGATTCTGAGCAGAGTTGTGACATTTGCAGCTCCAGAACTTGACACAGGTTGAGCATGCCGTGAGCAGTGGGCTCACATAGGGGGTCTGTTTTGTAAGGGGCAGCACAGCCAGCCGTGGCTCCTGGCCAACACTGTCTCTAGGACACCCCCACGGTAGCACTCATAATGTGCACCTGCATAGAACTTGCTTACTTCTAACCTCTTATTCTAAAATAATTATAGATCGGCAAGCAATTGTTTAAACATGTATGAGGAGGTCCTCTGTGTTCTTCACCTGTTCTCTACTAATCTATCATCTTGAATAACAAGAGTACAATATCGATGGTACACTCTTTATTTCTATCCAGGCTGTTGTGTGTCCTCTTTATTGCCGAGTAGTATTCCACGATACAAATGGTTTCTGTGGAAAGACATTGGGATTGTCTCCAGTCCCTGTCTTCTCTTTTGAATAATGACACTGTGAACATTTGTGTATGGACTTTTGTGTAACATTCTCACTTCTCTGGGACAAATTGTTGAGTTTTATGGTAGTTACATGTCTCTGGTTAAACTTTTTTCCCAGATATTTGATGGTTTTTAGTTCTTAAGAAATTGGTCCATTTCTTTGAAAGTGGTACTTTCAAGAAGCATAAAGTTGATCCGAGTGTTCTCTACTCTTCCTTTTAGTGGAGAGTGATCTGTAGTGATATTCCCTATTTTATTCCTGCCACTGATGATTTGTGTCTTTCTATCCTTTCATTACCTTCAATCTTGCTAGTGCTATACTAATTTTATTGATATTCTTAGGAATCATCTTTTTTTTCTTTAAATTTTCTATTTCTCCTAATTTTTAATTTTATTAATATTTTGACTTTTATTGTTTCCTCCATTTTGCTTGGTTGGGTTTATTTACTTTTTCTCATTCTTAAGATAGAAACTCAGGCTATGAACAGCTTCTGCTCATTTCTCTTTTAAGCATTTAATAAAATTAATTTGCCTTTCCAGTACTAATTTTCTGTATTCCACTGATTATTTTTCTATACTGTATTTTCATGTTCACTCCTTTCTACACATTTAAATTTCTCTCGTGACTTCTTTGACTTATAGGTTTACAAGTGTTTGGGGATCTTTTTATTATTGTTCATTTGTCAGTTTCTTTTCTTTTTTCTTTTCTTTCACTTTTTTTTTTTTTTTGTACCAGGGATTGAAATCAGGACCTTGCTCTAGTTAGATCAGTTGCTGAGAAGGGTGTGTCAAAGTCTACCTCTACAAGCGTGGATGTATCTAGTTCATTCTGCATGGACAGTTTTGCCAAATACTGAATATGTGGTTTGACAGTTTTTTCAACACTTGAAAAATATTTTGTCACTTTTATGATTTTTTTTTCAGTATTCAGAGTTTTCATTTTGCTGTGCCTTAGCATGCTTTTCTTTGGACTTATCTTGTTCAGGATTTGTTCAGCTGTTTTGATCTGCAGTCTTACGCCTTTTGCCAAAAGTTGTCAGCCACTATTTATTCAAATACTTTTCCAGACTCATTCTCCTTCTCTCAGAGTCTTTGTGAAACTCCAATGACGTAAATGTTCAGTCTTTTGTTATTCTCCTACAGGTCCCTGAGATTTGGTTCATTTCTTTTTCAGCTGCATTTCTTTGTATTCATAATGAATGAATTCCATCCATCTATTTTCAAGTTTACCCTTCTATTCTCTGTTATCTCCATTCTGTGTCTGCACCTGTCTAGTGACTGTAATCCCTTATGTCTGTTACTATGCCTTTCAGTTCTACAATTTCATTTTCTTTTCTATTAACTGCATCTCTTGGCTGAAATTTTATGTGTTTCCATACTTTCATAAATAATTTGCAATTGTCTGCTGAAGATTTTATTTGAGAGGGCTGCCTTGAAATTCTTGTCAGGTAATTCCAACATTTTATGTGTGCATCTCTTATGCCAGCATCTCTTGTGTGACCTTTAGCAATGAAGTTGTGACATCCTCTGTTCTTGTGTCACAGGTGAACTTCTGCTCTAGTCATTTTGTCTACAATGTCAAGGGGTTGTGGGTCATATGGAAATCTTATTTTTTCAAACACTTTCTTAAGGTATGGCACTTAGGATTTGGTCTACATTTGTGAGCTTTTGTTCCGGTGGCAATTTAATCTTTAAAAACTCCCTTGTGCCATTTCCTTGTGCTACTTTTGTTTCTGGTTGGTTTGTTTTCTGGTGGTACTGGGGATTGCATGCAAAGTCTTCACACTATCCAGCCCTATTTTTAATTTTTAATTTTGAGACAGGGTCTCCGTAAGTCACTAACTATTGATCTTTCTGCCTCAGCCCTGCAGAGTTCTGGGATTGCTGGCATGCTTCACTGCCCAGGAGGCTCACTAAATGTCTAGTGTCACAGGCTCACACTCATCTCTGCTGGTGATACCTAGACAGGCAAGTTAAGTTCCAGGCATCTTTCGGAGGGAAGGGCTGCAGCTGGACTTCCTGTGTGTCAGGCAAGTGCTTTGGGTTGGATACAGCAATCTCAGCTCATTGGGAAAAAATCTGTCTGGCTGAGGTCTTCGTGGTGGCCGTGGTCTCTTTGCCAGTCTTACTTGCCTGGCCTGGTGCTGTGGTCAGAAGAAAGGACTCACACTCATAATACCATATAAACGAAGAAGCCACCTAGGCTGGACATACTGTTGTAGCTAACTATCAGCTGCCACCTATGCATGCCCACCTCAGCACTTCTTGGCCCAAGAGAAAAATCTCAGGTCCTGTAGTAAGGAGAGCAAGTACCCTGGCTACCTATTTCTGGAAGGGTATGCAGTAAGTCCTCCTGACCAGGGTGTCAGGCTGCCTTGACACTGTGTGGCAGATAAGAATTCAGTGTGTGAGCAGTGTGAGACTTCAGGGGTGACTTTTGTTGCTGTTTTGGGGGTCAGAAAATGCTGAGGGTGGTGGCCTTCCTCTTTTGGGTAAGGTGTTATGAGACAGAGGAAAATGAACAAGGACTAGAGATTGGCAAACCATCCAAAGATAGAGAAATGACCAAATGGAAAAATCAACCTGCCAATAATAAAGGAATACAAATTGAAGCAAAAAGGCCTTGGGCACAGGGTGCTGGTATACCAGGAATATACTGTGCCGCAAAATCACACCCCAAGCCAAGAGAACATTTTTTGGTTCTGTACTTGGCAGCATGTATGTATGCATGTGCTTCTAGCAAGGCTCAGTATTTTCACAGGAGCAAATATAGACAATTTCTTTCCTGGTGAATGAAAACTAACACAGATTACATAGAGAGCACTCTGGATGCATGCTCCAAAATCTCTTGGGATGTACAATTATTTAGACAGAGACTCTGAATTTTTGTAAATCATAAAATAGAACTAGCCAAAAATCTGCAAAGCATGATGGTAAAGAAGACCAATTATGGAGGCAGATGGTCTTCCTCCACATGTGGGTTTTGGATGCATATGCGCCTCAGTTTCTCCCATGCTAAAATGTGGATAGAGATTGGCTGTAGCTCACAGGATTAGAGAGGAGGCAAGTCAACTCACAGAAAGCAGCTCCAGTGCAACTTGTGCACAGTAAATCACTCTTGCATTGGTCATTGCTCCGACTGCTGTAGATTTCTTGACAAAGGTGTGATTGTAAATAAATCAAAGGCCCTGCAAGGAGAAGCAGAGCTCGGAAACCTGCGCTGGAATTCTGTGAGGACCGCACGACACTGTGGTTAGGGACACAGAATGTTTGTTGCACTGGTTTGGAATAAAACTGATATTTTAATAAAAAGAAATCAGGCTTGAGAAATTATATACCAAAAGTATCCTATTTGGTGACCTTTAGATGCTGGTGCTGTTGGGTGTTTTGGCTTTTAAAATTTGCTTCTCCATATTTTGTACATCTTCCCCAATAGATAATACATTCTTTGTCTAAGTCAGACCTTCTTGAATCCTCAGGATGAGGTTGGCTACTACTAGTCCTCTCATTTTCACTCACAGAGATCCACAGAGCCTTGGTGAAAACAGGGAGGTGGGGTCCTGCGGGGCTTCTCAGACACCTGGACACAACTCCAAACACCGTGCTCTGGTGTTAAAGCTCAGGGTGTGTCCAACAAGGAGGGGCCAACTGGGAAAAGAGAGCAGGAAAATATGGACACAACTAACAGCGACAGTGGCAAAAGCCACCCTGTCTCCAGTTCTCAGAGAACAGAGGGCTCTGTGCTTGGTTCAGTGCCACAGTATTAATGTCTAGCTCTTGAATGACAAAGCTTGCTGAGAACGTTCGTGCTCAGGATGGTTCCTTGTCTGAGTCATCTCTCTACAGTGCATCAGTCTCCCAGGATTCAGATTTCCAGATCAAGTACAAATTCCTGCACAACTGTCTATGGTGACCCTCATCCCTGGCAGGTGCTGGGCCAGATACAGTGCTCTGTTTGCCGTTCTATGGACTTGGCTGTTTGAAGGCCAAGGGGCATTCAATGAGATTAAATACTTGCAAGAATGAGGAACCCAGGTGCAGTGATGCTGAGAAGGCCTGGAGAGCAGAGGGGTGGAATGGAAAGGAAGTCATTCCCATCATCCCCAGGCCATGGACTCTGCCTTGTCTATGCAGAAGTGACTTCTATGCACACAGCATTGTTCTCAAACCCACATGCTCGGGCCTCCATGTTCTGCCTTCCTCCAGCCCCACACTCTGCCTACCTGTCCCCCCGCTTCTCCTGCACCCTAACATCAATCCTGATTGTGCATGTGACTCTGTTTCTCTTCTACCCTGTCCTAGAATGTGTCCTCCAGCCAAGGTGAGCTCCCTTATCAGAGTCCAATTTCAGCACTCTCTGCTTATTGTCTGCTGTCGCCTGCCTGCCAGGACCATGGGAACAGCCACCTGGAGTCCTTGTCATAGGGGCAGAGGTTCCCATCCAAGCTGGGGGCAGGACTCACCCACACAGACTTGCGCTTCTGTGATGCAGCATCCATTGGGGTGAATATGCTGGGTGGGTGGCTGTGTCACCTCAAGTTACAGGCTCCCCCCAAATCCCCTTGGCCAGTTTGCAGGTGTCCTCTGAGAAGGACACCCAGCTATCGGGCATGATGCTCTGGAATGTAAGCCACATGTGTTGTCACTTGTTGTGTTTCAAATTCTTCTGTTCTTTCCAAGCACAGAAACCTCATCAGTCCTTGCATTAAAGGTGGTGAGCACAGGTCTGTGCACTTAGGAAGCTCTTCATAATTGTATACTGGCTATGAATTAGGTTGATGATTAGTGTTATTTAATAATTGGTGTTGAGGGACACCGGTTCCCATTTGAAGTAAAAACAAATGACCAAAAAAAAAAAAAAAAAAAGGAAGGGATGGAAATGACATTGATTGCTCAGATAAGGCTAAATGTGAGAAGGATTAAAGACATATGTAAATATGTTTTCTAAACCCAAAACAACCAAAGCTTGAGTCCCTTTTAAAAAGAATTCTGTGTGCAAACCTCCATGAGTGTGAAAGAAAACTAAATACCATAGCAGAATACAGTGGCACCTCAGTTCATGAACTCAATTCTCCCCATGATTCTTGTTGCAAAGTTGGACAAGAACTGAATCAAATTTTCCCACAAGGTTAACATTGAACTTAACCATTGAATTTGATTTGGTTCTCTCCCAACTTGGTTTGAGACCAAGATCATGGAAAGAATCAAGATTGTGAACTGAGGTACCGCTGTATCTAGATATGCATAATGTCTGCATAACACTTAAAATTTCAGGGAAAATATGAATCAAATGATGATAAACTGACAATTAAACTTATGACACAAATGGGTGAGAGGAGTTAATAATATATTAAATTTAAGTAAAAGGTAAACAACAAAGTAATTTGAAAACTACATTTAAATGGCCAAGAATTTCAAGAATGGCACTCAGTCTCATCTAATTAGAGAAATGCAAACTAAACAAGAATCTATTTTCCACCTATGTGTGACGTGTGCAGGTAAGGGGAGCAGATTGACTGGGAAACAGGCACACATATACTGTCTGTGGGATGGAAATTCCTGGAATCTTTTTGGAAGGTAATAATAATCTGCCCCAGAATTTTAAATATCAATTCCATTTGATCCAACTTTAAAATTTTTAAGTTCAGATTTATTTGCTTATGTGTGCATGGATATCAAATGCAGGCTCTTATTGGTCATAGTAAAAATGGAAACAACTTTCATATCCATCAATAGGAACTAGGTTACTTAACACAAGACCTATCCATGTGTTTGAGTATTATGCTGAAAATATAACAAAGAGAATCTATTTATACTATGATGGAAATGGCCCAAGATATGTAGCTAAGTGCAACAAGAATCATATAATACTAAGACCACAATTTTTGTAAAAATAAACACAGCATACTTGATACACATTTATGAACTTTTATATATATATATATGTGTGTATATAGTATATAATATATAAACTTTCATTCATATTAACATCACAAATACCTAAGACTAAAAGAAGCTTAGCAGTGGTACATGAGGGAGGAAAGCATTTGTTTCTGACTACCTCCCTTCTATTCTCTCTGGTTAATTTATTATTTTTATAAGTTTTACCTGAACAAGTTAACACACAAAGGAGAAACCTATGTCTTCCAGTGCCTGCTTGGGCAAAGAAAAGTCTATGCACTCTTGGGTGTTCTGCTTGGCCATTTTACCCACCTTCTTTTGAAAGTCCAATGTTCTGTCTGGTTCTCCTCATTAGTCTCAAATCATAAAGGACAACCATCTAATATGATAAAATTAAGAATTTTCTTCCCATCTATTTGCAAACTCAGTGTTAAATTCTTTGCACACTGGTGCAAATAGTTGAGAGGAAATTCGTTATGTACCAAGAAACTGTCATTTAAATCAACAATGATGGCAAACCAAGGACCACGTCTCTGGTAAATTTGATCACAAAGACACAGGTTGCTGGAATTTTTAGTTGTATTCCTGTAAATATGTTATGTCTACACCTTTCATATTTAGATACGTATTTTAAAGAGCTATTATTTGTTGTATTATATAGCATTCCATGAAGGTGTGCAAATGTAGTAAATCCCTTTTAGGATACAATATTTTAATGGTCATAGAGGTGAGTTTAGTCCTTTAATGTGATGAGTAGGACTACTTGGGCAATAGTGTTTTCTTTTGTTCTTGGCTGTGAAGAGGCCCTGAGAGGCCCAAGTTGATGTCCAATTATCATAGAACTGCTTCAAGTTAACTGCTAAATTTACATCTCTTCTTTCTCCAAGGCTTTTTGTGTTTTCACCATGCATATCTTCATGTGAGCCACCCAGTTCTTTTTTAATATCTGTGAGTTATTTATGTTAAATATATAAAGATAAGATCATGACTCCTAAGGAGGGCTCATTAAATCTTTTATTTCAGGACTTTTGGATTGCAGATGAGGAAGAGTACCTCAAATTTATGGTACCTTTTATTTGAACTGGGGACATCTCACGAGTCACTCTTGCTGCTATCTTGGCATCTCTACTGCACACACTGGCCCGGGCCCAGGAAGAACAAAGAGTGTGAGTAGTAAACACACCAAAGAACAGTTGCATAAATGTTTTCAGAAGGTTACCAAGAGGTACAGGTCAAGGTTCAAGTAATTTACTTCTTTCCAGATGATGATTTTATTTCTCATTTGACACAGACTCTCTTAAATGTTTCTCAGCTTAAATGTTTTCTTTCAATTACACTGAAGAAACACAAACAGCCACTGATTCCATGGACCTCATCTCAGTACACTCTCTACAGGGTTAGTGTCCTGTCTTCCAACATCAACCTACAATCAAGTGTGGTAAGGGTATCTGGTTGTGTTTACACCAACACCCCCCCACACACACACACACACTTGCTTACACTTGGCAGGATGGCAGAGGGAAAGCAAGCCATGTGTTGATGGAACATGAAGGAAGGGAACAGGTTCGAAGCTTAGTGTGGCACTTGGCTCCAGTCGAGTGTGTCCTGTAGTTGATGGAAACTCCATCAACAGAAAGAAAGCATCGGCTTCCACACAGCAGAATCAAGGTGAGTAGAGGGAAAGTCAAGAGAAAATTCTGTAACTGAAAACATAAGCATCTCAATCATTCAAATACTCAAAGCACACATGGGAAATTCCTTAGCTGTGTGGCCCCAAAATCCTGCACAACCTGTAGTCAGTTTAATACCCACAACTTCTCATTGGCCAACAGCTTGCTTAGTCAAGTCTTTCCAGGCTCAAGTCATTGTTGGGCATAAAAAGTAGATGTTTGAACGTCACTCCTGATAAAAGACAAGAATGAAGTTCAGAGGGGTGAAGGGACTTGCTCCAAAGTAACCATCTAAAACGGAAATAGCTCCAATGCTGAACCAACACTGCCATCCCTATAACAAAACCACTTTCTACATACTACCAGATCTGACTTCCAATAGTTTGTTTTGTTAAACAAATTTCTATCTATGTTCATACTTTTTTCTTCTATTATCCTTATCCAGTTTTAGGATTAGCATAATGTTGAGTTCCTAAAATGAGGGGAGAAGTGTTCCTTCTTTTTTCTGCTTTAATTGTTTGATATAATTTATCAGTTAAAATGTATATGAGCCTGCTGTTGTCACATAGGTAAGTTTTCAAGCTAGGAATATACTTTCTTTAATAGGTGCTATTCAAATTTTATATTTCCTCCAGAGTTAGTTTCATTAATTTGTCTTCCAAGGTACTTCTTAGAAGTTGTCAAATTTATTTCAAAAAAGATTTTTGTAATATGCTTTCTATATCCTTTTAAATTCTGTAAAATCTGTGATAATGTCTCCTAGATCTTGATATTGTAATTTAAAAAATGTATAACTGATATTGTATAACAGGAAGAAAAGGTCTAAAAGAGCAGGGGAATTGGGAGGGGTAGGGGAAGGGAAAAAAGAGAAAGGAGAAAATATGAGAAGAGGAAAAAAAATGGAAACAAGGTCTTTGCAAATAGGGAAGGGTGGAGGGGGTGAAGGGAGGGCAAGGGAAGAGGAAAAAATAATAAGAACCAAGAGACTCATGTAATGGTACAAGATCCCAATGAGGAATATAACTGTATTGTATACCGAAAATGTACCAATAAACTTAATAGGGGAAAAAATATGAGAAAATGAAAAAATGGAAACAAAGTCTTTGTAAATAGGGAGGGATGGAGGGGTTGAAGGGAGGGCAGGGGAATGGGGAAAAAAATATGAACCAAGAGAGATTATGTAAAGGTGCAAATTTCCAATGATGAATGTCATTATATTCTATACCTAAAATGTACTAATAAAATGTTTTTTTAAAACGGAAATAGCACTCATAGTTGGCATTTATTAAGTAGTAGGTGTTCCATAAGAAAATTATTTCAGAAATGGAAAAACTGAAGCCTTAATAACTACCATATAGATACCATTACTGAACCAATTTTATAGATAAAAAGATCAAAGCTCAGAGAATATAGGCCAGCTAAGACTCAGAGAGGCTGGCTAGCTCTACCGCATGTCCGCTGTCCAACACCCCAATCTGGATCCCCAAGTACCCAACAGTGACACTTGCCCCACAATCACTGACTCTTGGCAGAAGCAGATTATACAGGGACGCGTTTCCGAATGCACCCATGTGCATGACCCCTATTTCAGTGGAAAACTATCCAAAGCAGAGCTTCTCTAACTAGGGAGTAGCAACAAAACCTACATTTTTGTGTCTGTCTATATATTTGCATTGTCCTTTGGTCCAAAGACTAGGTAAATTTCCTCCAAATATTTAATAATTTATGGAAACACAAAATATTAATTTCTAAAAAAAATTTCCAATCCTACAAACTCAAAGAAACAGAAGAAGGAATACATAAAAGCAAAGAGGAAGGAAGGGAGGGAGAGAGAGAGAAAGAAAGTGAGGGAAGGAGGGAGGGAGAGAGAGAAAGTAGAGGGGAGGGAAAGAATGAGGAAGGAAATCTAGAAGGCAGGGAGTAAGGGAGGTTGGAAAAATGTCTAATGACTCAATTGCTAATATTCCTCAAGTCAAATGGTCATGAGACAAGTAGGTGACAAAATTAGATAACACAGCTAAGTCAACCCTTACTGAACTGTATAGCTTAACAGCTGCTTGATTTGTGGTTCATTATGTTTCACCTAAATTTTGAAACCATCTGTAAAGAAGCCAGAAGTAGCTGCAGGTCACAGGGCTGAGATGAATCTCACCCCGTACAGATCATCTGACAGGAGATGTCGCAGTTAATCCTCATAGCAGCTCTACCAGAAAACGATGTTTCAGTGCGTTGATTATCTTAGTCACCAGGGCCTGGTGCCATAACCCTGGGCCTTGGGCCACTGTGTCCTGTTGCACAACACCCACCCACTTGTGTGTGTGTGTGTGACCCATGCATGATGCTTCCTGCTTCCCAGGCCAGTCCTGCTGATGTCTGGAGAGTCCCTTGGGTCCCTTGCCCTCCCCTCTGTCTTTCTGACCAACAAAAGTGCCCCAGCCTTTCTAAGGATGTAGTTTACACTCCTTTCCAAGGAGGATCTTGAATCCTGGTAAAGGACTGACAGCCGGGGACAAGACATGTTGGACAGAAGCCTCCTTTAAATGCTGCACAACTCTTCGAAGATTGCTGGAGTAACTGTCCCGTCAAGCATCACTTCCTTTTTATCTGTGACTGTCTCTGAATTGGGCTCCTGAGGCCCTATTCCCTGTGCAGCCAGTTTAAAGTTAAAATACTCCGTATGCTTGTGAGCAGAATATTTTAAAAATTAATTTAATACCCAAGTGTCTCGTTATCCTGCACTTCCTTTGAATTTTTTACTGAATTCCAATTTAGGGCAAGAGGACCAGGATTGTCCACATCAGAAAACCCTTTTGTGGCTTTTTCTCCCCACTCTAAGAACTAGGCCTTTCGACCATGTCACTTGAGTAAGGCTTCAGTGTAATTCTTTTTTGAGGAGAGTTTTACGTCTTTTAAAATTGGTTGGGGAAGATGATACCATTCATCTTACTCCTAATTGAAATTTAGCATTAGATCCAGACAGAAGGAAAACATGATCGTGTCAGAAATATCTTGACTTTTCCCCAGTTGAAGAATGGAGCTATTTCCATTGGGATGCTGTGTGTTTTGTTTTGTGTGTTTAAAACCAGGATTCTGAAAGGAATCCCCAGCTTCCTTCAGACTCCCAGGGGTCCACAGCACAAATGAAAGTTTCAAACCTTTAGATTCAGTGAGATGAAGGGAATTAGGAAGAAGAGATTAAAGCATCAATCGTAGTCTCTATGTATTTCCTCTGTGATCATCTGAAAATCAGATTTTTCAGCCATACCTCAATGCCTCTTTCACAGACAAGTCTGCCTACTCATGTGCATTGTACACAGGCAAAAAAGAATAGAAGAAAATAATATTAAAAATAAAGTGATATTAATTTACTCTGGACTAAGCTTGGCTTCTAGGGAATTGACTTTGTCGTGTGCGGTATTTTAACAAGAGAGGGCACTTGAGAGTGTTTTGTGGGGTTGAGCTCAGAGCCACAGTTTTCTCCTGCCCTTTATCCAGCTGCCTGAATCTTTGTCTGATCTTGAGAATTTTGAGCTTTTGGGTCTCAGAATGAAAATGAACCCTTGAGTCACGAAGTCTCTAAGAGGACAGATTCATATTCATCTCTAAGAGCACATATTCCTGTGTTGCAGGGTATTTGATGAGTGCCCTGACATAGCACCGTATGATTGCTATCAGTAGTTGAAGATGAAGCCAGGTGTGTTGGCGCACCCCTGCAATCCCATCACTTGAGAGGCTGAGGCAGGAGGATTGCACATTTGCGACCAGCCTGGGATGCATAGCAAGACCCAGTCTCAAAATATATATATATATAAAAAAATAGTTGAAAAGGAGAACCCCGGCACCATGGGAGAGGCCATGTGGCCCTACTGATGGGGTCAGGGATGGAATTAGAATTCCAGTTTCCTAGCCCAGACTCCTTCCCATGCCTCATATTGATGATAAAAAGACATCACAGGGGTCAAGGCAAAGCCTTTGGGCTGACTTTCCAGTGTGACTCTGGCTCCCAGGGCCAGCAGGAAACAAATTTGAGAGAGATAAGTTTCCTAGAAACTTCTGGTTCCACTGCTGAATAATGGCTGCTGGCCAGCACCCACCAGCCTGCAGCAGAGCTGGGTGCTTGCAGCCTGTGGGAAACCAGCCCTGCAGGCCCAGCACAGAAGGGCCAGTGCCCTGAGGTCACCAGCCTGCTCCAGGTTGACTTGAACACGGGTTTGAGCCTGCTGCAGGCAGAGGGCAAAGAAAGAAAAATTTGTCAGCACTCATTGCTGCAGAGTACACCCCAAGTAATTTGTATTTTAAGTAATGGCATGAGTTCCAGGGGAACATCTTGGTTCTCTTGTCCTTTCTAAGGTGATTTCCAAGCACCCTCTTCCATCTGTAAGGGTGTGATTCAAACTCTTATGCACCTGCCACTGTGTCCTGGAGTCTGAGGGTTAGGAGGGCATTGCCAGCCACCTCCCACGCCCCTTCTTGGAGACCCACAGTACACACTGTGGACACAGCCCAGGTGCCATCTGTCTACCTTTCCTTTCCACTGGGAACTTGTAACCTCAGTAGTGGAACATCCTCTGACATCCGTGGTTGTCTTCTGTAGGTGCACAGAGAAATCATCATTCTCTGTCTCCAGGACTCTCCAATGTCATTCTCCTCCAGGGAAGAGAGCCAGTAGAATGAAGAGCCATAACATTTTGGGGACATTTACTTTGTAATGGGTCCCCTGCTGGGAAGTTTCCCTGTATTCAAACTTCCATCAAATTTTAAAGACGAATCGGGGAAGAAAGTGGTATTATCTTTGCTCCCCCTTTCTCTTTCCAAGCTTAGGATGAGCAATTTGGAAGATTTTTAAATCGGACTTCCTGGTGCCAAAGCTACCAAGGTCAACTGCATGAGGTTGATTTGTAAACAGAAACTGATTCTCAGGGACAAAAACATCATCTCAGTCCTGCTCACTCATTGCTCTAGTTTACTTATTTTTAATTAATGAATGAATCTAATTTTTGTGATGCTGAGAATGGAATTCAGGGCCTTGGACATACTAGACAAGTATAATAGTTCTACCATTGAGCTCTACCCCAGTTCTTCATTGCTACGGCTTAGATACAGAGGCTCCTAAAATGATACATTTCCCCAATAAATAATTACTATAATAGCCAATGCTTAAAAAGAGGGACCAAGATTTGTGTACAGAGTGCCTAACACACAGTGGATGCTTAGTCAGTGTGGGAATGAAGGAATAGTGACAGAGTCAGTAATACACCTGTTATCTCTGTACACACACACACACACACACGCACTTGGATTAAACAGGATCATTACATTTCCAGTGTGTAAAGGAAGAAATAGCTGTGTATTGCTCTGTTGTACTTCCACACCTTGAAAAGTGACCTGTTACCACAGCAACCATTAGACAAAGCTGGGTTCTCCTTGGTAGGAACCTACTCTCCAGTGGGAAACTCAGTCTCCCTGAGCAGCCACTTATGCTGCTCCATGACTGGGATGGAGCCAGCACAGGCAAAGGAGGTGAAGGGCTGCATCTCTGAGGTGGCTCCATCATCAGTCGTCTGCAGCCTGATTATTTAGCATGCCTCAGTCTCTGGCCCATGATCACTGAATTGGAAATGATGGCAGTACTCCCATAGTTCCGGGGAGGACCACCAGCATGTACACAATACCATCCTCACACAAGTAACCTGTAAGAACATTGTGGAGTCTGCTCTAGTGACCAAGATACTTTTGAGGGGGATCCTCATAATGCTTCTTCAGTGCAAATGTTTTTCCATTCTGAGTCACAGATGGCACAACTGGTTCAATTTCACATGCCCCCTAAAAGATTATCTGGAAGTTCTTTTAGCCCTTGTCAAGATTTGACAAAAAATGTTTGAGTTAATGGAAATATTTAAACTGATGTTAGATTTTCTTAATAGTATGGTTATAGAAAACAAGGTTAGGTATCTGCTTCAGTTACTTTTAAATTTTGAGACTTTGAGTCTGTGAATCCAAAGATTTAATTGCTAAATCTTGGAAGTAGCCCTTGTGCCCAACAATCAATGGACGGATACAGAAAATGTGGTGTTTACACACAATGGACTACTACTCTGTCATGAAGAAGGATAAATGTTAGCCATTTGTAGGAAAATGCATGCATCCTGAGATCATAATATTAAATGAAATGAATCAGAAACAAAAGATTAAATATCATGGTTTCTCTTATATGAGAAACTCAAAGTATAAATAAAGAGCAAAATAAAAGAAAACAGGGAGATCTTTCTCAAATGGGAAGCAGAACAAGAGATGAGGGGGGAAGGGAATAAAAATATGAAGATGTGCTATGTACACATACCAACTCCACACAAGGAATGTAAACATACCGTACCACAAATATGAACTAATAAAATAAATTTTAAAAAGAAAGTACCTAAGTGATATTCACTTGAAGGAGTCAGATGTTATTTCTCCTGAATGAAATAATTTCCCACTTACTCTTTAACTGTCTGTTTTTCCCCTCAAAGATTCAGTTTAATTATTATCATATTAAGGTTTAAAACGAGGCTGTAGGAAATTCAGCACACCTTAGACTGGTTCCATGCTTTGGTATTCCAGAGGTGGTCCTTTTCAAAAAGGATTTGGTGCTACACTTTAGCAAAAATATTATTGACACCTATAGAGAAACAGCTATGCAGTTGAACCTTAAGA
Source organism: Heterocephalus glaber (assembly GCF_053883595.1). Taxonomy (NCBI): domain Eukaryota; kingdom Metazoa; phylum Chordata; class Mammalia; order Rodentia; family Bathyergidae; genus Heterocephalus; species Heterocephalus glaber. The sequence continues at coordinate 14,015,133 of NW_028258381.1, forward strand.
GACTGTACTTAAAAATATATCCACCCGCTTGCTCCCAGCCTTTTAACAGTGTCTGATGGTTGCATGTTTGGGTTTGTTAACATGGGTAATCAGTAAACAAGATAAGTTCACTAAGTTTAATATTATTATACTGCTCTCCAAACATTCCCCTTATTTATAACAAATCATTCCTCTGGTCAGGGGCCAGGAGTTTATTATCCAATCCACAGTGTTTTAAAGCCTTGGTCCCTGCACCATCTGAGGAAAAGAACTGCCCGAAACATGCTAGAGGAAAACTTCTCTTCCTTGATGTTAAACCGTAGCTGAAGAATGCTTTTAGAAAAATTATGCAAGTTGTCAGGCCCCAAACTCACAATTTACCCAAACAGATCTTTTAATTTAGTAACATGGCCTTCTTTCCTGTCTCAGCTTTGTAATTCTTTGTATCTGGGAATTGAAAATCCACAGGCCTGCTCCACATTGTGCAATGAGCTTCCTTCCTAGGGAGGGAGATTCCATGTCCAAAGGCAACTTGTACATCGGTGGGAATTCATCTCTCTGGATGTCGTTCACAGAGACAGGTTTCAGCGAGACCAGGCTCCTGCCAGTCCCAGTACATCATGTAGTCTTCTGCAGTGATAGAAATTAACAGAAATTTTAGCTCTGAATGGCAGCACAAAAAAATTTATAGGAACTCACAGGAGCTGTTTTTGTTGCTCTAGAGATACAAATTCTAACACGTTTGTCAGTGGCTCTGGGGTCGAAGGAAGATGATGTTTCCCAGTTCGTGCACCAGCAGTAACGTACAGTGGTGAGGACAGCCTTCCTCCAGTGTGCTGAGAGGAAGTCCCCTCCCATGGCCCAGGCAAGAGGAGATGGATCCTGCCCCAGACCCAAGCCTCCGAGTCTCAGAGAGGCAGATGACACATATGGGTGTCGTCCTCCATGCCCTCCATACCACACCCCCTCGGCCTCTGAAAGCTCCCAGGCCCTTAGGATACAAGGTGGTGAAGTTAGCTCCCCTGGGGTATCTGTCTTCGATCTCGGGCCCACACAGCTGTCCCTGCTGTGTAGATGGAGCAATTCCCACACACTGGAGGTCTGCCTACTTCCTTCTCTGTTGCCTGTCCTGCATGGGCACAGAGGCTCTGCCATGGGGACAGCTGCTGCCACCTCTGTCCAGTTCTTCCATTTCTGTCCCGACTGCAGGGCCTTTGATTCTTCAGCTGGATTCTGACAACAATAAATAGAAAGAATGGTCACAGCTTGGGGATCTGGGATATAGTTTTGTTTATCAAGTATTTTATTGATTCCTTTCTTTTTTTTTTTCTTAAGGCTTTACACATTGAACTCAGGGCTTCACATGCTAAACATGAACTCTATTGTTTACCTCAGCCCACTATATATTTTTAAAAAAACACATACATATTACTATACCCAAACACAATTATTGCGAGGTTGCAAATGGAGCAGGAGGTGGGGAAGTGGAAAGAAAGTTGTTTCAAATCCAGACTTCCCTACTTAGGAGCTGAGTGTGGCTTTTGACAAATTGCTTGTCAGTACTAGGTGTGAATTTTCACATCTGCACTGCAGGGTGACAGCAGCAGTGCCCTCATCCATAGGTTGTTGAGCAGATTGGAAGCAAAGTGTTTCTACAAGTTAAACACTAACTAACGTGGGCTTTCACCGCATTACCACTTTTTTCCTAGGACTTGTTATTAAGCATTAACATTGTATATCTTTTATTTTATGTTTAAAAATTATTTATACTTTCGGTTTCTCGTATAAGAGAAATTGTGCAACATTAAGCTTGAGTGTCTAATTTATTTCATTTAACATTATGGTCTAAATGTGCATCTGTTTTCCTACAAATGACTGAAATTTATCCTTCTTTATGGCAGAGTAGTATATGTACTACTTTGTGCCATTTTGTATACATACAGTATTTTCTTGATCTGCCTCATAAATTAATAAATAAAAAAGAGATAATAGGAAATAGGGAGGTCTTTTGCAACTGGGAAAGGGATCCAGAGATAGAATAAAAAGAATTGAGATGTATTAAGTTCATGTACCTATCCCATGAGATTAATGTAACATTATGTATGGCAAATATGTACCAAAAGAAACTGAAAAAAAAAAAGACTTAATGATAAACTGCAGAAGGGAGAGAACTTTGGGCAAAGGTAGGTAGAGAAGACAGACCAACGTAGTCTTTCCATGGATAACATTTGGAGGTAAGCAAAGTAAGAAACGGGGCATCCAGTATATGACTTCACTGGAATGTCAGCGGCCTAACCGTGAGCACAAGACAATTTTCTAGCATAAATATATTTTTCTCTAAGAAGCTAATATAGCTAATCCATTGCTTACTGTGCCTAAACCATCTGCCTGTTAGTAATACGATGTGTGTGTGTGTCTGTGTCTGTGTGTGTGTGGAAAAGAGACAGAGCATGCATGTGTGTGTGTGCGTGCATGTGTGTGCGTGTGTAACTGCCTTCAGAGTTGATGCTGGGGGCCGAGACCATTGGCCACCACACATGAAGGTCAAAGTCATCAGTTCCATCACTTGGCTTGTGCACATTTAATTTTGCTAACATGATGTCATCAAACTGGGCCGTGAGGAAGGAAAATGGACGTGAAGCCTCTGCCCCCAGGCAGAGCTGGAGTGTGAGTTTAATCTGAAAGCCGAGGTGTAAATAAGTGAAACCCACAGAAGCTCTGGGCACTGGGGCTTCAGAAAGCCCCATGGTGAGAACAGACACTGGAGGCTGAGCCACCACTCAGCTCCACGCCAGAGAGGCAGCCCACACAAGCTTACTCCTTTTCCATTTGTTTCTTTTTGACTTTTAAAATAATCCCCTTTTGTCTTATTGTACTTAGACTGTGTCTTGTGACATTATCTAAAGAGTTTCTTTTCTTATCTTCCTTGTATTCCATGAAATGGCTTTTTGCTTTCATTCCAAATTACCTATATTCTGTTCTATATTCTTCAAAAATGTTTAGAGCAATTTAATAACCTCTACTCTCTCTAATGCCGATGTAAACTTTTGTCATTTTCCTTTTCTCTTAGGTAGATGTCAGGTACATATCATTTTAATGTACCTGAACAGTTTGGAATAGCATTGCATCACTCTTTATTCTCTTTTTTCTTCCATTAACTTTATGTGGTTTTTAAATGCACTCCTGCCTAGTGCTTGTATTTGGGTGAGGTGGGTTTTCCAGATCCTCTGCTATTCACTAACAAGTCCTTTTGTCCCATCTCCAGCTTTTTCATTTATTTCACTCCTGCTTTAGATCCTTTCCTCCAGCACAACTTTGCCACTTTTTGCCCTCATTGATTTCTCTTCTCACATGTCGGCCTTTGAGAGCTCTTATCTACCCACCTACTTCATTACCACTCCCCAGCCTCTGAATTCCCAGACATATCACTATGCTGCAACAGAATTTCAATCATACTATATTCATGTAAGTTCCCCAAAAGAGTCATGTCATGAAATCCCCAAACAATCAAGGGCTTTGTTTTGTATATGACTGTATCAAAAGCAATAACAATAATGACTTTTGTTGGGTAGATTGTTAATAAAGGCTGGCTAATGAATGAGCAGATGTTTATTTATACAACGTCACTTTTATTGGTTCAGGAGTTAACAGCAAACAACATGTGCTGCATAACATATTTGTGCTGTCCATATCCACTTGCAAGGGGACATGCAAAGAGGACCTGGCAATGTGAATCTGCAGGCTGCTCTTGTGGATATTTGTACTTAATGCCTGACACAATATCTTTGCGTTGAGCTGAAGAGTTGTCTAAGGTAAGTCCAGATCAATGGGGTCAGAGCTGAAATGAACATTTGTGTGCAGAAACATTATCTTCAGCTTTTTTCTCTTACAACTTTTAAGAGAAATTTAAAATTAAATACTCTTATTTCATTCAAAATTGATATCTTCATACAAAATAGCTGGGTTCTTTTTTTCACTCTTTCAGTTTTCCTAGCCAATAATTTACCTTTCTGCCGGCCATCAGAATACCCTGGGTCCAACCCCATGAGTGATGAGTGCCAACACAGCTATTCTCTAACTCAAATTCAGAAAGGAATAAGATGTACATAAGACACGACTCCAAAGTATTGCTTACTCTTTCAGCAATGATGACAATATTAAATATCATTTGAGTTTAATTATTAGGGCAGAAATAATCCCACACTCCCACTGGTGGTTGGGTCAGGGCAGAAGTTTCCAAATAGATTCAGCAAAATTGAAACAAGACCGCAGGGCAAGAAGCTCCAGAAGCCAGTCCCACTCACAAGGGAAAGAGACTCTGTCTTCACACATAAACATGCATTTTCAGTCAAGTTTTTAGACTTACCATATATTTAGAAGTTTATTTACTTGCTATTTTATTTTGCATTCCACTTTTTAATTTTAAGATGAATGTCCCTCTAACTGCAATGTATCATCTTGTAACTTCCTATTGACAACGTTGAACTTGCCCTCCTTTTTTAAAAGAGAAAATATTTATTTTGCACTTATTCCTGAAGACAATGTTTTACCCAACACACCAGCTGTTTTTTCTCAGCACTTTGAGAGAAGTACTCTGTTGTCTTCTGAAATTTATTTTTCCTTGAAGAGGAGCCGCTGCCATTCTAAGAACTATTTTGGGAGTAAAGGAAGGGATTAGCAGCCTTGCCTTTGTACCACAGTTTGGGTTTTTGCTTTGGCCCAAATGATGTGTGATTTACGCACGCGCACACACACACACACACACACACATGCACGCACCTTCGTGCATGAATGTTCACACGTGTACAGGCACATGGAGGCAGAGATACACACATACACACGCTCATGTACTCATATGTCTACACGCACACAGTTATTTGGGTTATATTGGTTATTACTTATCCTGATCATGTTTTATTTATTCCTGCAGTTACTCCTTCAGTGTCTAAAATGTGCAGATTTTATTCATTGCTTTTCATAGCCCTGGATAAGACTTGATGCAGATTCCTTGGCTTGATGTCTCCCCACAGGGGAGTTGTGCAACTTCGGTTCCCTATCCAGTTGGTGGCAAAGGCTCGGCATCTCACTTTTCCATAGCCATCTCATTTTTCACTTTCCAGTGCTGCAGGAACACACAGGACATCTGTCTGTCTTGGGCATGCTTCCCATGCTGCAGCCCTTGGCAATGTCTTCCGTCCCCAGGTGGGGAGGACCCCACTGGGGTGGACGCCACTTGGGTGGACCCCAAGCAATCTATACCAGTGATGGTTATTTCTGTGACTTTTGCAAAACCAGCCCATACACACTCACCTCTTGTCTCTCACAGCTTTTAATTTCTGTCTCTTAGACCTGAGAATTCTCTTTTGTTTACTTTAGGCTCAGCTCTAAAGTAATTAATTTCTACTCTAATTTAGGAATTGTTTCTGTGCCACGTAATGGCAGAGATCATCCTCATTTAGTTTAGCTTATTGCTACAATTCGCAAATACATATACCTTGCCCATTTTTCTGTTTTAAATGTGATGACTTATTTTCTAAATTAGAAACACTTTATAAACAGTGGAGATTGGCACTGTCATAATTTTTGCAGCATTATTTCCCCTATTATTAAACATAAAATAAATGTTATCTTTAGAAAAGGCTTAGTTCTACAGAAAAATTGAGCAGAGTTCCCATTTCCTGTACAGTTTCTCCATTAGTAGTATTTTCTATCAGTGTCTCAGTCAAGGACCTCCAGAGAAATGGAAGTGATAGGATGCATATGTAAAGATAAGCAGATATTTATGATAAGGAATTGGCTCACATGATCAGAGACTGAAAAATACCCGGGTATACAGGGACCAGGGTGGAAAAACCAGTGGTTAAATTCTAATCTGAATCCAATAGGTTCAAAATCCAAGCAGAACCCTTATTTCATCTCAAGTCTGACAGTAGAAATAAGACCAGCATCCAAGCCCAGGATGCAGGCAGAGGTGTTCCCTCTTACCATGACTTTTCTTTTTTTTTGGTACCAGGAATTGAACTCAGGACCTTGCGCTTGCGAAGCAGGTGGCAGCACCACTGAGCTAAACCCCTGGCAACCATGACTTTTTATTTTAAGTCTCAGGCCCTTACTTCTTTCTTTTTCTGCTTGTTTTTTTTCTTTCTTCTCCTGATATTCCCATGATGCCCATGCCACACGTTTTGAAATTTTTCAATTCTTATTGGATATTTTGTCCTAGTTTTTCCTCATTCCTTTTCTTTTCCTTTGCTTTCCTGTGGGAGGCCAAAGGAGACTGACCTCCTTGGTGAGCACTATGAAGAAAGAAGGAATGCGAGTGCGCTGACATACTTCAGGGAAAGGTAAAAGCACCTGCCAGCCTGTTGTTTACCTGGACAAGTACCATTTAGGGTGGGAGACAGATGAGTCCTGTGTAACTCTGATGGCTTGTACCTGTGTCTGAATGAATGAATCCAAGGTGCACCAGTCACTCGGGGCTCTATGTCTAAGTGATGCAGCAAGAATACACAATAAGACAGGCCTTTGCCTTGCCTCCATGTCTTTTTCCACAAAATGTTTTGTTCCAGAAATGTAACAGTTTGTGCTGCACAGTGCTCCTGCCCAATGTAGCAAAGTGTTTTGTAACTGTATGAACTGCAGACCTCTCAAGAATGTTCTGTTAGCTCTGCCCCTTTCAGGAATATTCTGTTGCTGGCTCCTCTGCTTCAGTGAGCATGCTCACATGGCATATGTTTCAGGAATGTTCTGTAACTCTGCCCTTCTGCTTCAGTGAGCATGCTCGCCTACCCTGTAGATCCCTATATAAGGAGGCTCCCAGTTCTAGTCAGGCTCTCAAATTTTGGAGTATGAATGCCTCTGAGCCCTCTGAAGTACCTCTTTGAGTGACTTTCAGATCCACAAGTCTTCAAATTTTGGTAGTTTTGACCCAGAACTGTAATACTGAGTTGTAACACTCGGCTGTGCCTCAGAGCTGCGGCACTTGGCTGTGACACTGAGCTGTAATACTTGACCATAGCACTGAGCTGCTCTGCTTTGCCACAACAGAAGGGAGAGAAGAGCCCCCTGGCCCTCCATATTTTAACCTGATTCTGTGTCTCTTTACTCTTCATCCTCATCACCTCGTGGTCAGGTTGGAGCTTGTAGGCTGATTCCTACACTTTCCCATTTGGGAAGTGTCCACTGACATGTCTTCCAGCTCACTAATTCTTTCCTCAGTCGTGGCCAGTCTCTTGATGAGCCCATCAAGATAATTATCCCTGTGTGTTACAAACTTTTTATTTCCAGCATTTCTTTTTGATGCTTTCTTAGTTTCCATCTCTCTGCTGGCTTTGGCCATCTGGTATTATGCGTTGACCACTTTTTGAGTAGAATGCTTAGCATATTACTCATAGTTATTTTCAATTCTCAGACTGATAATTTCATAATCCCTCTCATACATGACTCTGGTTCTTTTTTTGTTTTGTTTTGTTTTAACTGACAGGTAATAATTGTACATATTAATGGGACAAAATGTGATTTTTCAGTACATTTTTACTATGTGGAGAAATCAAATCAACTAACATATCCATCACCTCATGCATTTGTCGCTTCTTTCTGGTGAGGATATTAAAATATTCTCTTCTGGCTATTTGGAAAAACTCAATAGAATATTGTTAGTCATAGTTGCCATCTGTGCAGTGGAACAATAGAGCTAGTCCTCCTCTCTAACTGTAACATTGTACCAGTAGCTTAATCTCTTCTACACCCTTTCCCCATCTTTCCCAGCTTCTGCTGACCACTCTCTTTCTATTCTCTTCTCCTGAGAGATCAGCTTCTTTGAGTTCCACATGTGAGTTAGATCGTGTGATATTCTTCTTCCTGTGCCTATGAATGATTTCTTTTCGGTCTTTGCCTATATTTAAGATGGTCAATTTGAAGTCTCTGTTAAGTTCCATGCCTGTGTTCCTGCAATGGAGTTTCTATCAATTTGTGTTTTGTTCCAGTGAATGGTCCACAATTTCTGGTTTCTTTTTGAGCTTTTCAATTTGGAATTGAAACTGACATTTTGACTATTACAATGTAGCAATACTGGAGGTCAGACTCTACTTTTCCTTAGGGTTTGCTGTATACTGTTGATCATCCGATTTTTTAGTGATTATTTCCAATTGTTTTGTAAATATTGTGCTCCTTATCATATGTGGTCACTAACACCCCTGTTCAGCTTTTAAAATTTTATTTTTGCAGTATTGGTGATTGAACCAGGACCTTCATGCTGAGCTTTATCCCAAGCCCTTTTTAATTTTTTAGTTTGAAAATAGGATCTTGCTAAGTCACTAAGTTACCCAAACTGGGTTTGAACTTGGCAGTCCTTTTGCCTCAGCTTCTCAGAGTTCTGGGATTACGGTTGTGCTCCACCACACCCATCTCTGTTCTGCTATCTCACAGATTGGCCTGCCGTCAACCTGGCAGAGAGTTAGCACAATGTTTGGGGTCTGGGTGAAGTCCATGGCCTAGCCATCTTTGCAGACAGGCTCTGAGCTGGGGTATTCCTTCACTGCCACCCTGGGCATGTGTTACTCTGCTTGGCATCCACTTCTGGCACAAGTGGGGAACAAAGATAATCAAAGGTCTGAACCAAAGTGTTTTTAGCATTTTCTGAGTGTGCAACCAGTCTGGCGCTTGCCTATGGTGCTCTAGTTCCCTGTACATGTGGAGGCCTTCACAGCCTTATTCCCCACATCTCCCATTGGCAGCCCCTTCCCAGATGTGTGGTACTCTCACCCACTTGCCACATCTACTGTCCCTCTGGCCCCAGAGGCCTAGGAGTACTGGGTTTCTGAAGGGCTTTGATCAGATGCCACCAGAAAGCCACTTTAGCCTGCAGGGCAGCATCAAGACCTGGGCAATGGGAGAAGCAAGATGGGCAAACACAAATGCTGCAGTTCTTTTGCCAAGACTTAAAAGCCTCTTTTTGTCAATAAACATCCCTTTGCATTGTTGGGTTTTCATTTGATCCAAGAGTTTTGAAAATAAACTTACATGGTCAGTGTTTTGCTAGCTTAACGGTAGCCTCAGTGAAGGGACCCCTCTTGGTGGCCCCCACTTCCCCATTACCACAACCTTACCCCTTTGTTCACATTCAAGGGCTCCTTCATTGTTGGTAAACCAGATTCAGTAATCTAATTTGTGAAATAACTGTTACTGCAATTTTCCAGACCCTATTTATACATTGTGGATATATTTCTATCAAGTAAAAAAAAAAAAAAAGAAAAGAAAACCACATAAAGTTTACCATACAAAGGAATAGAAGTGTTGAACAGGACAGAACTATAGAACACTTATTGTCTCTATATGGTTAATTTAATGATGAAAATGCTGGGATCTAAAGCAAGGAGGCTCACGTACTAATGTTCTCACCAAGCACATAGGGAGTACACCCCACAGATCGTGAGAAAATATACAATTCTCTCTGTTACTGAACAGACAGAGATGAGCCAGGGCCCAAGAGGACAGGAAAGGGAAGAAGAAAGCGTTACGCTGCCTGGCAAATCTGCTACCAAGTCTGTGCAGTGATGATGACCCAGGGAAGGCAGCAAGGGGAGATCTTAGAAGAATTAGGCAGTGGTTCATCTTGATTTTTCCAAGAAGCCATAAAGTAGCAGTAGGGAACATGTGTTCACTCTTTAAAAAATCGGTGCATGACTTTTATGATTGTCCTTGGCGGCAACAAATCACGTTTTTAAAGCAGTGATTTTTCATTAATCAATTCATTCATTTACCAGGAAATGATTCTGGCATCACCGCAAAGGAAGCTATCAGGAGGAGGACAACTGAGTCGCTCAATTGCCCCTGCTTAGGTGGGATATAATTATTAGTTACAAAAATCCCTTTTGAAGGAAATGATCTTGTTATTTAAAGCAGCTGTTATGATCTTCAGAGCTACCTATTTTTACTCACAGAAATCCTGTTACCTTTTAATTTTAAAAAAGTATGTGGGGATGAGATGCAGATGTTTGTACTTGTACATTTTATGGAGACTGTAAGGGACTTGGCAAAGTAACAAACCTCATACATGGATTTGAAGATAGATTCTAGGCCTTGTGTTGTATTTCTCAGTTTGGTTGATTTATTCATTCATGTACTCATTTATTCAAGATTTGCTAAGCAAGGTGCTGGGAAGCACAACTGAAAGGCTCTGTAAGGTGCTGCCCAAAGTGAAGCCACCGACCGAGCAAACAACTGCAAAAGTCCAAGTGGTGTCTGTCCGCAGAAGTTCAAAGCGGGGTGCAAAGCTGCATGTTGCCGACGGGAGCTCTCCAGGACCCCTTCTGTCGAAAACAAACTGGGGACTGTGTGGCCCAATATGTGCTCTACCTGCAGCTCCAGCATGGGGCCTAACAGGCGGCGCCCCAGGTAAAGAGAGAAGTCACTACGCTCCGGGGACGGCTGTGTACATGGAGACCCCATGGGGGACCGTCTGACAGCCTGAGTTCTGCTGGGGGCGTCCTGTGAGTGGACGTCCTATGTGGTCCCCAGGGGGGCAGCAGTGCATCAGGCTCAGGCCTCAGCCAGCTTCCTGTGTGCTGGGAAAGCGCTCCGGGCACTCACATCCGAATCTCCCAGCGCTCCTGGGACCGTCATTTCTCCACTGCTAATGCGTTCTGCTCAGGTAAGATGCTGAAGGTTGTTCATTTTTAAAGAATGACTGTTTGTGCTTGGGAAATCCTGGGGAGAAGGTGTAACTTGTGATCTGGAGTTTGAAGAGTTTTCAGAAGAGAAGTCTGCTGCTGTAGCCAGGTGCTAGAGACCGGAAGCAGGAAGTCAGAGAAGTATCTCAAGAGGGCAAGGCGTTGTGTGTGACTTGAGAACCATGTGACAGGGGCCATCCAGGGAGGGGAGACGCTCAGGCCAGGGGACCCTCGTCCTCGTGGTCCTCCCATGCCAGGACTCACAGCTCAGGTCTTTCCTTGGACACTATGCAGCCACTGAGACACACAAACAGAGCTGCATTGTGAAGATTTCTGAAATCGTCATGAAAGATGTGTTGGCTGTCAGAATTAGCAAATCAAGAAGCACAAAAGATAACTGGACATAGTGCCGTGCACCTGTAATCCCACCACTCTGGGAGGTTGAGGCAGGAGAATCACAAGTTCTAGCCCAACCTGGATAACTTAGGAAGGACTTGTCTCAAAATAAAGGAAAAAAATTTTAAAAGGTTGGGGATGTAGCTCAGTGCAAAGGCTCTCCAGCATTGCAAAATAAATTTTAAAATTAATTAATTAATTAAATTTAAAAGGGGGACTGGAGTAGCTCAACATGAAAGCCCTGGTTTCAATGTGAAGTATTGCAAAAAAACCAAAAAACTAAACCAAACAAAACAAACAAGAAAACAAGGTGCCCAATTAAAATTGAGTATCTTTTAAAAAAGTTTTACTGAAAGTATGTATGATATGGTTGTATTCAACTGCTGTGTGGCGTATCTGAAATTCAGTGTAAACAGGCACTGGCAATCTTCCGCAGAATCGGGGCCTCCATGTGACCTGGCTCCTTCATGGCAGGGCCAAGACTGCAGCTCTACATGACGCTGATCGCTCATCTTTTGGCCTTGAAATCATCTGCTAAGAAGAAAAAGATAGGTTTTCAGGCTTGTATGGGGAGCGCTGGACAGATGGAAACTCACAGAGATGGGCTGTGAAATGACAGAAACGGACTTTCGGATCCATCCTTCTTCCCCAATTCTCCTTCCCCTTGTCCTCACAAGTCACTCAGGGCCCCACTTGTCTTGCTACAGGCCTCTTGTTGAGTAATCATCCACTAAAGAAGTAGCTGCAGCAAATTTATCATTTTTAAAAATTAAAAACTCAAACACCAGCTGCGTACCGTTTCTGGGAATCACTGACTGTGGTACTTTCTTGTTTGTGTGAACAGCCCCTGCTGCCCACCTTCTTGGTGGTGCCAACCCCTTTCTGCCCTCTGTAAGCCACCAACTGGCTCATTACCTAAAATCCACTTTCAGGTGGAGCCTGGCCTCAGGCCTTGCTGCAGTGAGTCAAAGGAGCTGAAATAAATTAGTTTATTCCCTACACTGTTGGCCATAGTGAGGGTTGTACAGTTGGCACCACGCTGAGAGAGGATCACTGTGCTGTAAGCAAGGGCTGCCTGGAACTTCCAGAAATCAGGAGGCTCCTTGACCAACTTCCATGTGAATTGAGGAGTCTGCAGTCCCAGTAGCTGCTAGAGCCATGTCATAACCAGGAGGGATGAGTTTGTCTATGGTTGTAGCCATCAAGAGAAAGAAATGAAGACAGAGGAGAACTTGGGTCCCAATTATTTTTTGTTTTATTTAGTTATGGGTCTGGGCTCAATTGAAACTATTTTTTAACCTGAGGCCCTTTGTTCTCTGAGCTAATGATTTTCCAGATTCTGTCCCTTGCCATCATAATCCCCTAATCCTCCAGGCATGTGTTTGTATTTGCGTTGCTTTTCTCTAGCTGCTGGAAACAAATGAGTTATTTCCTCTTTAAAAAATAGTTTTTTTCTAGTATAAGTAATTACTTTTTGAGGTAAAGTTGATGTGAGAAAACTACATATATTTAAGCTATTTGATTTCATGAATTTTGATGTACGTGTATATCTGAAGTCATCCCCCAATCAAAGTAACACAGCTGAGGACACAACATGAGATTTACCCTCTAATAAGATTTTAATGTTCCCAATGTTGCTGGCTATTGCCTCTGTGTTCTCTAGTGAAGCCCCAGAGTGTCTTCATCCTGCGTAATTTAAACTATTCTCATTGGACCACTTCCTATGTCTTCATTTCTCCAGCTTGTGACTGATGCATTTGACTTGGCGAAATGTTGTCCAGGTTCGTCCATGTCGTTACAAGGGGAAGATATCTCTCTTTTTAAGTCGGAATAGTATGGCATCATATACCACATTGTCTTTGTCCATTCATCAGCCAGTGGAACTTTAGGTTGTTTCCACATCTTGACTGTTGTAGATAACATTGCCGTGTGTGGAAGTAGTGGAAGTGCAGGCTTCTCATCCAGGTCCCAACTTCATCTTTTCTTTGTTTGTTTATTTTTGGTATATATATATACACACACACACAGAAGTGATACTTTTGCATCATATGATAGTTCTATTTTTACTTTTGTGAAAAATTTTCACACTGCTTTGTGTAGTGGATGCACCATTTTACACTCTTACCAAGAATGTACACGGGTTACATTTTCTCCACCTGCAGTCTTTACCTGTTGTTTTCTGATGAGCCATTTTAGTGGAAGCTTGAGGTGATATCTCATTGTGGTTGTGATTTGTGTCTCCATGATTATTAGTGATGTTGAGCACCTTTCAGCATACCTGTTGGGCATGTGTATGTCACATGCATGTGTATGTCACATGCATATGTATTTTTGTTTACGTTGCCTATGTTACCGGAAGACTAATGTCATGAGATTTCCCCTGTTTTCTTCTAGTTTTATGGTCTCAGGCCATATGCTTACATCTTTAATCCGTTTTGAGTTGATTTCTGTATATGGTGCACGGAAAGCATGTGACTCCCTGGGGACTGTGTGCAGGACTGTGGTGTGCTGAAGCTATCAGCCTGTACAAGGCAGATAAACTTTGCAACATTGCCTGCTGCATCTCATTAAAGGGTGGAGAATGGCTGAGATGGTGGATTGGCCAAGATCATCAGCAGAATGTGCATTTTTATATCTCCATGAGAATGTAAGGTCAGGCTATTCAGGAAATTGTGGGTGACAGCTTGGGGCAGAAGACTGGCTCTTTCTTGGGGAAACATCTCAATGGAAATCAACAGAGGGGGCTGTCCCCAAGACCCCACCATTGGGGTGGTAGAGGAGCTGTACTAGTCCAACATGGGGACACCAGCAAGTCTGAGGGTGTGGCCTTGCAGCATTATCCACATGAATTAATCGCCCCAGCAGAGCCTGACCCATCCCTGTACCTGCCACATGCCCTCATCACAGGAAACCAACCTGCTTCAGTTCAACAAATATCACCTTGTATAAGCTGAAGGGTTAGAACATTTTCAACCTTCCTTTAACTTAACCATGTTTTTCTTTTTTTAATGTGGGTTGGGAAATTATAACAAGCAACATATTCCCCCAAGAGACGGAAAAATGGATGGTTTCCATAAAAGGAGAAAAGAAACAATTTCTGTTTGAATTAAAAAAAAAGGCAGCCTGAAGTCTGTTATGATTTTTTTGTTTGTTTCCTATAACAAGCTGAAAAAAAATCAACCACAACAGAATCATTTGATCACCTCCCAACTTGGCACATAGCAATTACCAAGTGCCCCTGTCCTTCCAGTCTCTCTTGCCAAAATTATTTTTCAAAAAGAAGAAAAAGAAACGAAGTAGCATCGCCCCAGTATGTCTTAGTATTTAAATTACAGCCACAAAAACACAACCTTTAGCAACTGCATGATCTTTCTCTCGGGAGCACCGAGAATGCTGATATAGTGAAATATTGGGGGGCACGCCCCAAATTCAAGGCCAGATCCTTAGGTAGATCTGTGATATTCAGACAGGGACTCTACTGTAAGACTTAAAATGTACCAATGAAAGAATTTAAGCAAAAAAAAAAAAAAAGATCTTGGAATGATCAAGCATGTCAGAGCACTTTACCAAGGTCAAATGCCTAAGGATAGCAATGTTGAAGCCAATCTGTATTTCCGCACATTTCCGTTCCCCCTAGGTATTTTTGAGCACTGACCATGTGGTGACTGGGATGACTGCCTTTATGTTCAGCTTGAATATTTCAATAAATACATGAAGTATGCAGCTGTGTCCATAACACTTATGACAAATTCGATGTTCCTCCAGTGACTTTTTTTTCCCCTCCTCCTCAAATCAAAACCAGGACCCAGAATCTGAAAAAATATTTTAGGGGCATCATTCTGGTTGTGACTGTCATTGAGGTGCCAAGACACTGGAAGTTGTGACATGATTTGGAAACACTTTGGTACAGAGGAAATGCGTCTTAAGATGGCTAAAGCTAAACCCAGGAAAAGCCAGGCCCAACTGGAGATGATGATGTAAGTGTGATTCACGTTTCTGCTTGTCTCGTGAGCAGTGACTCTGTTGGTCCTGGAATGCCTTTCCAAGGAGGGCTGGGCAGGAAGCAGCTTCTGAAGACAGAGATTGAGGGTCCCTGCGAATTACTGACTGTCCAGGGTAATAAATACAGTGGCTTCCTCCAGGGCAAATGTCCAGTTTGCTTCTGGCTCCTTTTGCAAGATCAGTATTCTCTGAGCTTGGCGTTCCCCAGCTATGAGGTAAACATGGTATGTGGGCTGCATCCACTGTACTGTTTGTCTACACCCCCATGGGATCACTGGGGGACAAGGGGAATGGCTGCATCCTACATTACAGGGAAAATATCCCAGCACCCCAGGGATTGCAGGCTGTCAGCACGCCGGCTCCAGAGCACCCAGGAGGGTCGGTGCTTGTGACCATGCATCACTGACAATGGCACCTCTCCAGGTTCTTTGGGGGAGACATCGTAGAGCTGGAGTTTTCCAGACCCCAGGCAATCCATGATCAAAAAATCATGCTTCTCAACCAGATTCCTACTGTTCTTCTGGTGGAGCCGGTCTGCATAGGCTTATCAAATTATAACTGGTCTCTGGCCCCTGGGCACTTCTTGGGCTGGGCGGAAAAGCCAAGCTCATGGAGGACAGAAGGGAGGTAGTAGGGTGTGGTCAAAGGGCACCAGACTGTAGTTTGGAAGGCCATCTGCCCTTGACACTTGGATGAACTCCATAGGAATCCAATCAAATCCCTTGGTTTTCATTTCCACCTTAGAGTACTTTGAGATGTGTGGCTTTCACCATTTCCCTCCGCAGAATTATTTATTCAAGCAAAATCATGAGTGTGACCGTAGATCACTGAGGAACAGAACATCCCCAGCAGGTGGGGCCTCAGGCCTCCCCACCCTGTCCCTGCTTGGTCATGAGCTCTCATGCCATGGGCTCTGGAGAGAGCAGCAGGGCACCACAGGGCAAGCTGTACGCGCTCAGAGGGACCTTCTTGCTCTGATAATCTCGTATCCCCAGATACACGAATGTCTTGAGACAATGAGAGCCCACAGATGTTCTGTGGCATGCTTGTGGTCTTCAGCCCACATCCATCAGATGGGAGAAAAACAAAGCAGCACCATGAGTGAACTATGGCATCTAGTTCTAACCTAGGCTCCGAGTAGTCCCTTCTTCTCCATAGGGGATACATTCAAGATCTCCAGCTC
Organism: Heterocephalus glaber; assembly: GCF_053883595.1. NCBI lineage: Eukaryota > Metazoa > Chordata > Mammalia > Rodentia > Bathyergidae > Heterocephalus > Heterocephalus glaber. Next base: position 14,031,360 of record NW_028258381.1, read on the forward strand.
ATGGGTATATCCAAGGATGGTACCAAACCTTTGTAAACCACATCATTTTCTATATGTAAATGCCTATGTAAAGTTTAATATATAAACTAGGCACAATAAGACAAATACAAAAACTACCAAAGTAGAACAAAGATGACTACAGTCAGCAGTAGCTGTCAGGTACTCTGTATTTCAAAATAGTCAGAAGAGGGATTTCCATTGTTCTTGCTGCAGAATAAATGGTCAGTGTTTGAAGTGATGGATACACTACCCTGAAGCGCTCATTACACAATGGGCAAATGTATTAAAACAGCACACTGTACCTCTAAAATAAGCATAAATGTTATGTGTCAATTTAAAAGTTAGTCTAATTTGTTTTGCATGCATTTTTGTAGGTCAGTAGTTGTTGATGACTTTATTTTTAATAATTGAGTTCTGAATGATTATTTGTAAATAGTAATTATTGACCATATTCAACTTCTGTAGTATTTATTTTCTATACATGTTATCTTCTGAACATCTGGCTACATTTTTAAAGCTAATTCTAAAAATTTATTCCCTCTCAGCCATTTATTCCCTCTCAGGCAATTATTGAGTATAATTAACATATACAAATTGTCCATGACAGAATAGTTTTTAAAAGTGCTCAATTACCAGAACCTGTAGTTTTATGTGGAGGAAGGTACAAACTAGGGCATTTTTAGGTAGGAGAGAAAGGAGAACAGAAAATCTCTCCACAAGAGTTAGACTTAAGATATCCTTTGAATCATTAAGGAAATCAAAGACAGACGCAGAAGGAACCACATGGCTCATGGAAAAACAAACTCCACTTACCTCTCCCCTGTGGGATTGCTTGGGTTTTCCCAAGAGCAGAGCCCTTGTGAAAGAGCTCACCTTTGAAGTTGAAGGATGCATGGGCTCTCATCCCCAGATGGCAAGGCCCCAGTGAGGTGAGCTGATATCCAGATGAGGGGAAGACTTGCCGGACCGTTTCTGCTCTTCTCTCCCATGTTAGAGGTTTCCATGATCCCCATGTCCCAAGGGATACTTTGTACTTAGAAACGTGTGCCAGTCCTGAGTACACATAGACTGCAGCGCCCCTGAACCCTGGGAAAGGATGCATCTGGGAGATCATCTGGGGAGAAGAGACCCTGGCAGGCACAGGGCTGAGTCAATAGCAATTTCCAGAGAAGATTAAGCTCACTGAAGTTTTCTCAGGAGTCACCCACAAAGCACTGGCTCTTTGCTCCTGTGTGCTGAGGTGTGTGGGAATGGTGCGCGGCTTTGGAGCCTCTTCAGCTTTTGGATTTTCCAATGGCAACGGTGTTAAAAATAGCACAGAGAGGCAGTTACTTGGTTCTTTTAATGCACTGATGGATATAAATCCTTCTAGGAGGGAGTCTGTGGTCCTCTAGGGAAGCTCTGCTGGGCCATGGATACTTGGGACTGTCTTACCCATGCACAATGAACACGATTCGATCAGAGGTCACGCTGGGGAGGGGGTCCTCCTAGCTGTACATGTGACAGAGTAAGTTTCCCTGGAGTCTGTGCGGTGTTGTGGGATCCTGAAGTTGCCTCTCCTTTGCTTGAACATCAGCGTCCAGAAGCTTCCAGAAGCCACACAGCAGTTCTGGTTTTAAAAACTCACGTCTGATTGGACAACTTGTCTTGGAGAACCAATGTGAAAGCCCTGGGAAGTGCTGGAGCAACCTCAGGGAGATTTCTAGCCTACTCAACGTTAGAACTTTCCAACCCTGGAAGAAAAAGCAATCCACTTCCATCAATTCTTCCCACTAAAGTAATGGAGCTGCTGCCTCATGGACACCCACAACAAAGCCAGAATAAAAAGGTTTTTTGGAGAAGTAAATAGTTGATTTGTTTTCTCTACATGATGTGAGGAATTGGTTGGAATTACCCATCTAATGGATTTTCTGGCAAAGATTTTAGAGTATCTTTTTGTGTAAGGCAGGTCAAATGAGATGATTTGTTTTGCTTTCTCTGCAGTTACTAAGAAAATGGACATAATTTCTGGACCAAATATCAGATCACAATGTCTTAAAGGATGTGAGCATGAAGCCTGTACTCAGATGGAATCAACAGACTGCTGGACCTTGAAGAAGGATGCGAAAGGAGAGCCACCTGCCGAGAGCCCAGATGCCCCTGGTCCTGACACAAGGCTTCCTGGCCCTGTACCAGAGCAAAGCCCCATGCTCCACCAAAGGAAGGTTCTCTACTAGGTGACTCGTGGCGGCGGGGGGGGGGGGGGGCTCTGCAGGCAAGATGCATTGCAATTCCAATAGGAAGATTCCTTTCTTACTTTAAATTTTGTGTCCCAGCACTATTTTTTTTGGAGCAACCCAATTACTATTGCAAGTGTCCTATAATATGGAGAAAAATTGAATTTTGAAAATTCAAATTTGTTCATTTAGGGCAATGAATACCAGATCTACCAAGAGGTGCATTACTAATAAAGGTGGTAAAATATCACATTTAAATCACTATTTTAGTTAAATAAAATCCAGCGAGCACTTTGAATGTTCCAGGGCCACCTAACAGACTAGAAAAAAATAAAAGCAAAGAAGCCATTTCATTTCTATTTCATTTGCCATGTATCAACTGCAATGTAATCAGCCAATAATTTTTAAAATATTAAATTGACAAATCATATGTATTCAATGTGATGATTTGATATAAATATACATGTGTCACCACTGTGTTGTACATTAGATCGCAGAACATGTTCACCTTATAATGAAAGTTTGGACTTTTCTATTATGTCCCTATTTCCCTCTACCCACTAACCCCTGTCAACTACTGCTCTATTCTGTGCTTCTGAGTGCAACATTTTTTAAACCTCACATATAAGTGAAATCACATAATATTTGTCCTTCTGGCTTTTTGTCTTATCATAATGTCTTCCAGGTTTATTCATATGATCACAAAAGCCAGAATGTCGTTCCTTTTGGGGCTGAATAATATTTCATAATATTTATCACATTTATCATATGGGTATCACATTTCACTTTCCATTCATTTGCTGATGAACTCTCTGATGGATTCCTCCTGTTGGCCATTGTGGTTAATGCTGCCATCAACATGGTGTGAGGGGAGGTGTACTTTTTATATACTCATTTCATTTCTTTGGATGTAACCCAAAAATGGGATGACTTCCCAAAATTGTATCAGCAGCCAAGCCTTCAACATAATAGGCCTTTTGGAGCACATTTCAGACACAAATCCTAACAGTTGAGCCATTCGTCTATAGGAGATCTGCAAGGGACTTCATGTAGTCATTCAAAATATCTAACTGAAATAAGTCCATTCCATCTGATGAGAAACAAGTAATTCTCAGAGGAAGTCTAGCTTTCCAGGACTGAATTACCAAATCTCGGAAGAGAGCTTGATGTCCAAACCACCAGTCATAGGTGATGTTTACTGAGGACTTGCTATGAGGCAAGCACTCTTCTATGCTGGCACATGTAAGCATCTGAAACATTCAATGTGTGATTATTGCGACATCACAGGATAGGAAGTGTAGTACAGGTTGGTTACATCTACTCAAACTCTCATAACCAGCAAGTAGTTAAAAAGAAAGAAAGAGAGAAAGAAGAACCACCACGAAACAATTCAACTGAAGAACCCAAACTCCAAGATTCTTTTACTCCTAGAAACTAAGGAGCTTCGAAGAAAGCTAGATCTTTCCAAATTATACACAACTCTTCAGTTTGCAGAGGAGACTACGTGGGATGGATTCCATCATCACTAAATGACCATAGTGATGATAAAATATTCCCTGTTCATCTGAAACTAGATTGTGGTTCCATAGTGACCCAGGAGCTGCAGAGCTGGAACCCACAAAGGCCGGTGAAGCCCTCCTGAATCCATCCTCAGCTGGTAGCCCTTATCCACCTTTCATTCTTTCCTGTTGTTTTTTATTTTCTGGAAGTATTTAGAAACTTTTCAAATTTTAAGGTTGCTTTGACCTTCTTAGAAGAAAACATTGGGAAAAACAAAGGAATTTGGCAGCGTGCATGTTGTTATTGATCTCTGACCTGTTTCATAATATTGACTTCCTAGAGAGAGTGTTTTCTCTAACCATAAATTTCACTTGGTTTTGTGGGAATCCCAGGATCACAGAAATTATACTCTTATTTCTTATACACAGCACATTCACAGGAAAGCCTCCCCGTGGCTGTGTAAATAAAACCACACTAGCATAATGTCTCAATGCACTAGTTTTCTGAAATTTGTGGCAAGTCTGCATTTCATATCAGTAATGGCACTTCCTACCAAGGTAAATTTCTGGGGTCGATATAAACTTGATGGAACAAAAGCACTAGTGAAACTTTTACTTTTGTTTTTGTGTTGGTGTCAACAACAAACGTTTCCAGTAAGAACAAAAAATAAAAACATCATCAAGTTAAAGAGAGACACCTGGGGAGACTGGCAAGTACAGAGCAGAGATTTATTTTTCTGTAAAGGACTGGATAGTAAATATTTTAGGCTTTGCTGGACATAAGGTCACTGTTGCATCCAATCAACTCTGCTCTTGTAGCCCAGAAATAGCCGCAGAGGATGCATTAAACAATGAGCTTGGCTGTGTTCCAATAAAACTTTATTTACCAAATTGACCTCTGTTCAGGCCCTTTCCCCTTAGAGATTCAGTATCAGAGCTTTTAGTCTCCGCACAGAGCTCCTTGCCTCTACTCCCTCCAACTCCACCATCCATGGCAAACTTCACAGAATGGTTCTCTCGATTCAGCATGCTTTCCAAATTAGAACCAGGAGGCCCATTTAACAACAGAATGAGACTTCTTTGCTGGTTCTCTCAGTGTGAAAAGGCAAAAGGATCCCTGCTGTAAACAGGGAGCTCCTCTCTTTTTAAAAAAACTTTATTTTATTAGTACATGCTTGCAGTACATAATAATTACATTCATGGTGCGGAATCAGGACATGCACACGATACATCATAATTCTTTTTAAATCCTCTTTTCCTCTTGTCATCTCTTGGTCTCCTTCCCATTTGCAAAAGATCCATCACCCTGATTCTTACTATCTATCCTTTATTTTGTTCTTTTATTTATTTACACTTTGGGTTTCCTGTGTAAGAGAAGCCATGTGATATTTAAGGTTGTGTGTCAGAGATCCTCTTTCTGTAGCTTTGATTAGACCCTCCGAAAAAGAGTAAGGGTGGGGAGAAAACACAAAATTAATATAAAAAAGATATTAAGCCAGAAATATGTTGCATAGTTGTTTCCCCAAAAGAATTCCTACTCTTATACTCACCTCTCAGTTGCTCAAGGGTACATCTTTTTAATGATAGTATATATTTTTCTAAAATTTGTGGTACATTTCTGCATTTCATATCAGTAATAAAACTTCCTACCAAACAAATTACCACATAAACTATACAATTAGAACACAAGGAGAAAATCAAAAGCAAAGGACCTTCGAATGATCACTATCTTCCTCTCATTTAAACGTAATATATAACTTCGGTTGAAATTTTAAGGAATACAGAAAAACAGAAAGGGTGGAATAAAAATAATAGTAATTTGCCACACCATGATTAATATCAACATGTGTACTCATCATTCCTTCATTTTCAACCAAGTTCAGTTTTATAGTTTACTTTTTCTGTAGACAGGTAGATAGATAAACATGCAGTCTTTCCTGAGATACGTACCCAGAATTGTTTTTCATTCACAAAGATGAGTTTATTGCAAACTAAATCATCAGACTTAGAGTGTTTGTGTGCATTCCCTTATGATTTGTACTGCTTTCTTTTTGGCATAAATGTTTTTTCACCTTCTCAGGTTTCATGTGTCTCTTCCCAACTCCCAGGAGCTCTTGGAACAGTGAAGATATCACAGCCGATGTCATGTTCTACCCAAAGTAAATTCTTTGTAAAAACTTCTTTTGATTTTTATCAAAGTTCCTTAAATTAGTTTTGTAGCTGTTTTAAAATTTTATGAAGTCAAAACTTGATTTTTATATGAGATCACTTATAGATTAGTCATAAATACTGCGAGTGATATTCCCTTCCAGCCACAAGAGCAGAAGTCCTGCTTTGTTCTGACTCTGGACTTCCGCCCCAGTGCTCCCCCTGACCTTCCTCACCTGGTCCCTTCTCATGGCTTCAGTGCATCTACTTGGAAACAACCCCCCTGAAAACGCTTTCTCGTTCCACCAAACCAAATCCCGGAAGAATTGCCGCAGTGAACAGTCTTGGCCAGAGCAGCCTGGCCAGGGGCAGACCTCTGGAATCCGGACCAGATGTGCTGTCTTCCACCCAATCACGGAAATATGTAGTGTGCGAATGAATGAAGACACACATTTTTGAAGTGTATTTTACTTGCTATTTTGAAATAATTTCCAAACTGTGGAAGAGTTACAAAAAGAGTTCAAAATACTCTTGTCTTGTTTGATATTTCCCTACATTTACTTTCTTATTAGCTCATTCTGTAAATGTAGGGAGAATATGGATAGTTACATCCATGTCCATGTAACTAGTAACATCTTACACCTTTTTATTTTAATATAATTCCAAGCTTGTAAATTGCAATAATGATACAAAATTCCATGCCCTTCACACAAATTCTCCAGCTGTTCACATCTTGTCTTTGTACTTTAGCTTTCACACACTCTCTCTTCACATGTATACCTCCTGACAGAGTGTGTATTGTATTTTTCTCAATCATATGAGAGAAGGCAGGAGCCATCAGGCTGCCTGCCTTCTTAATACCTTAGTGAGAATTTCTGACAAACAAATATTATCTTAAGGAACCACAGTACTGGGATCAAAGTCAGGAGATTTAGATGGATCTGATACTCTTGTCAAATCCATAGATCTTGTTCAATTTTGACAATTATCACAGGCATATCCTTTAGAGCATGTCTCATGTTCCAGGATCTGATCAAGAATCAGTCTCTATATGTCTGAACCTACCTTCCTTCTTTCCTTGCCTCCCCTCTCATCCCCTTCCCTCCCCTTTTCTTTCCCTTCCCTTTCCTTCTTTCCTTCTTCCTTCCTGCCTTCCTTCCCTCTTTCCTTTCTTCCTTTCCTTCTTCCCTCCCTGCTCTTCCTTCTCTACCTCCTTTTCTTCCTTGCTTCCCTTTTCCTTCCTTCTTTCCTAGGCCTATGGTACACTTTCTTATTTTCAGTGGCATTAAATTGCAGCAGTGGACAGCCCATTTGCTTTATTTGGTGGGATTCTGTTAGTCTGAGCTGGCCTTCTCTTTCTTGCTGACTGTGCCTTTCTGCCAGGATGCCATCGGGTGATACAGTGTCCTGCAGGCGTCATTCCCAGTGCCACCTGCCATCAGCTTGCCTGTGATTGAGGTGTTGTCCTTGATTGCCTGGCTACCATGCAGTGTGCCAGTGTGCTGCCTTGTGAATTTGTACCACTGTGATTAGTAATTCATTTGTGATGAGATATTTTGAGATTATGCAACTCTACTGTTCATCATCCAACTTTCCCTGCTAGTTTACTACGTACTCAGTTTTCCTGACTGACTCAGTTGTTGCTATGATAATTGCACAGTGGTGATTTTCACATTCTCTCTATTATTTTTTCTAAAGTTATGAGTTAGCTTTGACAATAAGGAAGAGTGCTCTTGTCTTCCTTCTGGCTTTTGTATGTGAATATGAATTTGAAGTTATGAAATCTATGGGGAACATGTATAGAGCCCTCTTCCTGGGCTGGTAGGGGCCTCTGCACCCAGACTGTACACTGTTTAATGGCTTTAATTACATCAATCCATTTAATGCCCTCAGGAAGTAACCTGACATTAGTTTTCTTATTTTAAAGATAAGGAGATTGAGCCATTAAATAAACTGTTTGTGATAGCATGTTTTAGAATCAGTAGAGCCAAGAGTGAAATTGAAAGCCAAACACCAAAACAGAAACTGTGTAGGTCAGCTTTCTAGTGCTGTGACAAGGTACTTGAGGTAAACCAACTTAAATGAGGAAAAGACTAACTAAAGAGCTCATCATGCTAGCAGCAAAATCTTTCCACTATAATCAACCTGCAAACCTCAGTGCACTCATACACACACACACACACACACACACACACACACACACACAGTAATAGTAATGTGAAACAACAAAATGCCTCTAAAATCTCTCAACTCTTCCAAAGTTGATCCATGGGGCATCAGTAGGGAGGAAATCAAAAGTCATGCAGCTGAATTCTTCAGAATGATAAAAGAGGAATTAAACAGATCGATAAAGTGCTCAAGAGTTTCAAAATAAATATAAATAAACAGAAAATGGACTTAGTAAACAAAATGATCAATGAGTTTACAGAAGACACTAAGGAAAAGCTAGCTTAGCTAAACAAAATAATGGAAAGCATAAATGACCACTTCAGCAAAGAATGAGAGTTGGCCGGGGATTTAGCTCAGTGGTTTTGCCACCTGCTGCACAAGCACAAGGACCCGAGTTCGATCCCTGGTACCAAAAAAAAAAAAAGAATGAGAGTCCATGAAAGGTTACCAAACAGAAATCTAGGAGATTAAAAATTCTACTGAAAATATGAGCAGCAGAAGTGACCAGTGTGAGGAGAGAGTAGCAGAAATAGAAGACAGGGCTGATGCCAGTGACCATATACTCAGAGATACCTTAAAAACAATGAGAGAAAATGAAACATGGATCCAACAGCCACTAAATGACACAAAGAGGACTAAACTAATATTACTTTGGATTAGTAAAATATCACAAGACAGCATAAATGCCATAAAAATGTTCACATAAATAATAGCAGAAAACTTTTCAAATATGGGAAAGAATTTAACATACAGATAAATGAGGCATGTGACCCCCCAAATAGCCATGATCAGAAAAGAACTTCACTATAACACATCATAGTCAGAATCTCAGTTGTCCAACACAAGGACGGAATCTTAAAAGGTGTTAGAGAACAGCAACAAATTGCTTATAAAGGAAAAGCCATTAGAATCAGGAAATAATGCAATGACAGGAATAAACCAACACTTTTCAGTGATAGCTCTCAATGTGAAAAGGCTTAATCCCCTGCAGGGGGCGGGGGGAGGAGAACACAGATTGGCAGACTGGGTAAAAAACAAAGCCCAATTGTATGCCATATTAAAAACACATTTAATCCAAAAAGAAATTCAGAGACAAAAAATCCATGGATGTATGTAAAACAAATTCCATGTAACAATAACCCTAAAACACTTCAAAGTGAACCTCAGCCAAAACTGATCAGAAGAGGGAAAGAAGGTCACTGTATACTAGCCAAGGGAACAATTCACCGTGAAGAGATAACCACTATAAAAAAAATATGCACTGAATACCAGCACACCCAACTGCATAAAACAAACACTACTGGCCATAAAAGATCAGATTAACATGGAGACACAATTATAGTGGAGGACTTCAATTCCTCACAATCATAAATAGATCAACTAGACAAAATAAACAAAGAAATATCAGTGTTGTACCACACTTTTAAACAACAACTTGGCTGAGGTTTTAGCTCAGTGGTTCTGCCACCTGCCTCACAAGTGCAAGGTCCCAAGTTTGATCCCCAGTACTAAAATACAAAAAACAAAAACAACCTAGGTATTGTTAAACAAATGGACTTAACAGATATCTACAGAGAGTTCCACCCAACAACGAAATACACATTCTTCTTACCAGCACATTGAACGTTCTCCCAAATAGACCACAATCTAACCGATAAAGCAGTTTAAATAAACGTAAAAGAATCACAATTATCCCATGGATATTCTTAGATCATAGTGCAATGAAACTAGAAATCAATGCAAAAGGAATAACAGAAATTATGCAAACACATGGAAATTAAACAATACACTCTTAAATAATCAATGAATTACAAAAGAAATCAAGGAAGAAATTAGGCAGTTTCTGCAATGAAATAATAATGCCAGTACAATATACTAGAACCTATATGACACAATGAAAGTAGTCTTAATGATGCACCTAAAGGTCCTAGAAAATCAAGAATTCAAATCCAAAGCTAGTACCAGAAGGAAATTACAATGAATAGGGCAGAAATTAATGAAATTGAGCTTTGAAAGAATAAATAAAATAGACAACCTTTAGCCAATCTTATTCAAGAAAGAAAAGACCCAAATCAACGCAACTGGTGAAATCACCACTGGGATTCAGAAGATTATTAATAACTACTTTGAAAATCTATATTTCAATAAATTGGAATCCAGAAGAAATGGATAGATTCCTAGACTCATATGAATTATGAAAACTGAACCAAAAACATGTAGAAATCCTGTGTTATCTGATAACAGACAATGAAATTAAAGAAGTAATAAAAAACCCACTAAGAAAACCTATGAACCTGTATAATCACTATTGAATCCTACGAAAAGTTATATGGAAGATCTAATGCCAATAATCCTCAAATTCTTTAATGAAATTGAAAGGGAAGACTTACTTCCAATCTCACTGCTGGGAGCTAGCATTATCTTAATTCTAAAAGGACCCATCTAAAATAGAGACCTACAGACACAAAAATGAACACAGACACAAAAACCTTCACCAAGATATTGGCAAATAGAAGGCAGCAAATCATCCAAAAGATCATACATCATGGCCAAGTAAGAATCATTCCAGGGATGCAAGGATGATTCAACATACATAAATCAATAAATGTAATACAAAAAGAAGGACAATGGTATCGCATCATACAAGAGGAAACCATTCACTTTCTCATGGCAACCATGAGAGGGAGAGGAAGAGGAAGAGAGACTAGGAGGTGAAAGTGAGGCAGGGAAGAAGGGAAAGAGAGAGAGAGAGGACAGGCTGAGGGTGCTATAATCATCTCTGAATGTGTCCATGGATGAGTTCATAGCTGAGTGTGCTGTTGGGAGGTGGGCCTGGTTGGAGGTGGTCAATGGGGTTGTGACCTGGAAGGGTGTGTTCTTGTCCTTGACCCCTCTCTTCTCCTCTGCTTCCTGGGTGCCATGAGGTGATCAAATTTATTCCCTCAGGCCCTTCTGCCTTGGAGCCTCTAAACCATGAGACAAACTATAGTTCTCCTTGAAGTAGTGGATGTCGAGTTGTTATAGATTGTACCAAGAATGTCTCCCAAATCCCCATGCACTCAGACTGGGCTTTAAGGAGGTGACTGGATCATGAAAGTACTATAGCTAAATGTGACCCAGTGGCCCTGGGGACAGACAGCGGTGAATGCAGTCAGCACAGACAGGGATGTGGGAGCAGACAGCTGCAGGAAGCCAGCTCACTCGGCTCAGACGCAGCCCCATAGACAGCCATTGGGAGGGAGGGACCAGCTGGCGTTCCCAGCCCTGCCTTTGATTAGAAGGGGAAAAAAAAAGAATAAATAAACACATCTTCCTGAGAATTGGCATAGCAAACCCTGCCCTGACAGTATTTGGGACATGAAGTCATGCTGACATCCTCAAACAAACAAACAAAAACTGAAGCCTGGGATTTACATGCCCATTACCCAAAGCCCTGGCCTGGTCAGAAACCTGTGAGGATGCTTCCTAGAGGAACCCAGGTAAAAGGAGCCCAAGATGACAAGAGCTACCTACAATAATTTTAATGAAAAGCAGCTCTCAAATTTAAAGTGAGAAGATTCAGAGGACATGAGGTGGGAATTAGCCATAAATGAAATTCAATGTAAAGGAAAGAAAAACAGAATCAGATGTTCCAAATCTTCAGGTATTGGAATATCAGGTACAGAATACCAAAAACAACAACAACAACAACAACAAAAAACAAAACCAAAAAAAACCAACAAAAAACCAAATACATATTTACTAATTTTTAAAAAGTGATTTTTAAATTTTTAAATTATTGGAATAAATGTCATGTATAGTTACCAGGGAGCCATCTGATATAGAAAAAAATAAAATTTTTAGAAATAAAAATTGAAATTAGGGTTTAATTGATAGATTAAAAGATTTCAGTAGATAAAGAATTAATAGACCTCAAGACAAAGTTGAGTAAGCATAATAACATCTTTAAAATTAAGAGACTTGGAAAACTGAGTGGGAAAGAGAGTATAAATGCATGCGTAAAGGCAAAGATAATTTCCCAAAGAATGAAAGAAAAAAGAGAGATGATATATACACCAAATATAGACCAACAGCTAATTTCTCCAAAACCACAGCAGAAGCCAAAAGACTGGAAAGAATTTTCAAGATATTTGACAGAAAATAAGGAACAATCAAAATTATAGGCCCAACGGGACTATTTTAAAATAATTAGAGAAAATAAAGGTACTTTTGACTAATAGTCAAAGGGAAAGTGTGTCATCAGTAAGCCTTCTCAAAGAGAACTTGTAAAAGATCTACTTTCAGGGCTGAGGGATGTGTAGGTCTGAGGCAGAACATGTACTTAGCTGTGTATGAGGCCCTGGGTTCCATCCCCAGCACCATGAAGAAAGAAAAAAAAAAGTAATAACGTTCAAGAAGAAAGTAAATTACTGAGATATAAGAGGGGATTTAGGAAGGAATGGACGAAGAAAATGGCAAACATGTGGGTAAATCTGAATAAATATCAATAACATGAAGTAATAGTTGTGACAAGGTCAAACTTATAGGGTTAGAAAATGACATGAAACTAGAAAACTACAAAAGGAGAGGCTATATATCAAGGGAGATGATTGCATTTAAAAGTACTAGGCTTCTGTATTGTTTTGAAAAGAGAAAAAAAAAAGTTTTAAGCCAGATTTTGTTAGGTTAAACACGCATGTTAATATTTCTAGTACATGCAAACAAGAAACAGAAAACTGGATAACTTTCAAACTTAGAGATGGAAGTAGAGTGGTATCTCGTTTCATGAACTAAATCTGTTCTATGATTCTGGAAGAGATGGCCCACATGTGTGTTTGTGTGGGAAAGATGGCAATTGCTCTGGGTGTCACCCATTGCAGAGTTTACAAACAAAAACAAAATGTTGCCAAACGCTTCTATTTGCCAACCAAATTGTTTGCAAACAAAAGCATTCATGAACCGAGGTATCACTAAAATAAAGTGAAAAAATTTCAAACAATGTATAAAAGAATTATTAAAAAGTGATCAAAATATCACAAACTAACAAAGCAGAAATAAACTAAAATTTAAATATAATTGTATTCCTAATAAATAGAATTGATTGAAACATTCCAATTGAAGTTTAGCAGAATGGCTTTTAGAAGGTGAGAGGAGAGAAACACATTCTTTAAAACGGACCTAACTTCTAAAAACGAAAATTCAAAAGTAAATATAATCATCATGGAATGAATAAGTCTTTTGTAGTCTGGAGAGAGAACTACCATAATATAAACAAAGTCATTAAATATTCTAGAGTTTTGTTTTTATTACTGAGAAAGGATCACTACACATAGTTCAGGTCCATAGGCCCATACATTTTAAATCGAATTACAATGGGGCAATTGGGCTGTTAAATATTTCTCATTCGAAAATTCGGAAGCAAATGTGTTGAATAGAATTTTCTGTAAGCTTTCTTTCACTTGGTTTCTATTGTATGACTCTAAATTACTGAATCATTGGAGCAAAGTTTTGGTATTTTAAAAATTAATGAAGTATAAAAATAGCTTAAATGAATAGGAAACACATGTAAAAACACTAACTACAACATTGAAATATCAGATCCAGCAATGTCAAAAAGGGTATCATGTCTTGACCAAGTTGGGCTGATTTCAGCATTGCAAAGTAGTTTCACATTAGAAAATCTGTTGGAAGAATTTCTGTTGTTAAAAGGATAAAGAGAAACATCTATGAATTCATCCCTAAAGGTTAAACAAAGATATTTTAAAATGTCATTGTAAAAATATTTTACAGAATTACCTACAATAACAATAAACTATAAAATTCTTTAAATGATAGGTAACAAATCGTACTCAAACCTATCTGTATAAATTTATAATTTTATTGAAAGAAAAGAAAGGAAACTGAAATTGCACATTCTCATGAAAATTCACACTGGGAAGAAGCAGGTTCCACAAGAGATTTGTGTATTTAAGATGATTCTTGTCAAATTCCCAAAAAGATGTTTTGCAGAACTAGATAAGGCCATTCTAGTATGGTTTTGGATTCCCGTCTTAGCTGCTTTTCTCATACTGGGACAAGATATCCGACACCTACAAATCAAAGGAGAGGTTTATTTTTCCCCTTTTTTTTTTCAGAAAAGATTCAGACTCTGCTTGCCTGGCTCCAGGCCAGGAAGGTCATGGTATATAAATTTAGAATTATAAATTTATATTACCTAAAACATTTATATATTCTTTTAGTACTTCAGTAAAGTCAACATATATTTTCTATGTGTTTGTGTACCATTGTCTAGTGTTCAGTTATTTCTAGGGTTTTATGCATTTTATCATTATTTTTCTTGTTTGCAAATGTGGAGAAATTGGAACCCTTGTGCACTGTAAGTTGGTATATGCATTACAGGAGAGGATGGGGGTTCCTCAAAAAATTAAAAATTAAATTATCCAGAATCCAGCAATCCCACTTCTAGGAATGCATTCAAAAGAATTGAAATCAGAATCTGCAAGAAATATCAATACTTCCATATTCTTTGCAACAATATTCACAATAGCCAAGGTATGGGAAGAGTCTCAATGTGCATTGGTATAATGTGCAGTGGTATAATAGATAAAGAAAAAGTGGCATATGTCCACAGCTATTCAGCTCTTAAAGAGAAGGAACTTCTGCCACGGTGACAACATGGGTGTATCTAAAGACCACTGTGCCAAGCGAATGTTGCTAAGCACACAAAGACATGAATGCACCTATACAAGGCATCTAAAATAATCAAGCTTACGGAAGCAAAGAGTAAAATAGGGTGAGGAGCAGTGAGAAGCTGTTGCCCAATAGATAGACAGCTTCAGTGACCAGATAAGCATGCCCTGGAGCTCTGTACAATAGTGTGTCTGAAATTAGCAGTACTGTGCTGTGTGCTTGCAAACGTGTCACCAGGGTAGATCACGTGTTCATCATTCTTATCACAATTTAAAAACGAAGCATCTAAATACATGACCAATGGTGCGATGAAAATCCTCGCAGCTTCTGTGGAACCATGCCCCTTGATAGTTGCCTAGCATGGACGCACCAAGTCAAAAGGCAGGAATACTTCCAAGGCTTTTGCTCCATATTTCTAGCCCCAATCCAGAAACTCTTTCAAATACCCCTGGGAAGAATGACCCCTTCTGTGTCACCTCCTTATTTTTCCTTTCTACAGACAGTGCTCATAGAGGGATTCTTCACATCATCCTGTGGGCCAGGATAGAGATCAAGGCCCAAAGGAACCTGAGGAGGGAGGGGATCCATGCCCTCCTCCTGAGCTGGGCCTTCCTGCAGACATTAGTGCAAAAAAATCCAGGCACTTAGTCATTGTTTGTTGCAAAAAATAATTAACAGTGTCCTTGCCCATTGATATCTTGCAGCTGCTCAGTGTCTGAACTCACAGGTTTCTGAAGCAAGGATGTGGACTCCAAGCTCAGCATAGTTGAACTCTTGCACCAATTCTGCCTGTGGCCCCAACACCACCTGGCCAAGCTTTCCTCTTCCCTTCCTGCATTCTCGGTGGGCCTGTGACAATATGTGCAAAAGTCCCACCTCAATGCCCAGGAGATGGGACAGTCACCCAAGTTTCCTAGAGAAATGAGAGAAAACCACATTCTAATATTAATCAAAACTGTTACCCAACCCATAGGCCCCCCACCCAGTCACCTTTCCAAAGTGTCTCAGTTACAAATATCCTGGTGGGGAAGCCACTTCCCAACCCTGGGCAGGACAGAGTCTGCAGGGGCCTAAATTCATGGGGTAGAGGAAGCCAGAGCTTCAGAACTCGGGACTCAGAGACACAGAAGTGGTAGGCGGGGGTGGCAATGCATCTACACTGGTGGGCACATCCCACGCACTCAGTCCACACAACAGTCCTGTGAAGTGTGGTGCTGTGACCCACTTTATAGGTGCAGAAATGGAGCGTAAACGAGTTCATAAAAAGTACCTCAATTTGCATGTGTCACTAACTGTTGAGCTAAATCCATATCTATGGGGCTCCAAGCCCATGTTGCCTGCTAGTCTGTTTAATCATCTGGCCTCCAGTTTGGCAGCTTCACCGAGCAAGGTGAGCACATGGTAGTGGCCTAGCTGCCAGCCTGTGTCCTGCCTAACGTCACCATGGATACCTAAAGTCAGACATGGATATGCACACACATCCACATGGATAGGTACACAGACACGTATGTGCATATGCACACTTGTATATACACACACATAAGCACATGCCTAGAAACACAGACACACACATGCGCAGACACACAAGCACACATGCACACCAAGAGGCCCTGGGCTCTTGGCTTGAGAGCTATTGAATGTACTGAGTAGCCCTTTTAGGTACTAATTGGGCTTTGGAGTGGATATTTAGTATATTCTAAATCCCTTCTTGCTCTGAAATCTCATGGAATTTCCAAACAAGGAGATTAACCCAGAGTGAGTTTTGTCATCCTTGAGGTCTGGGACTAATTTCCCGCTTTTCTTGGTAACATCTGCATAATTTGCAGCAAGTTATTTAACCTGGCTGAACTTCAGGTCTCAACCTTGCTTTAAATAGTTGTTATCAAAACTAAACAAGACGATGAACCCAAAGTCACCCAGTACTTCCTGTACATTGATTGGTATGAACATTTCTGGTTCATAAAAGTGCCTAGCATAGAAATGAATCCCTCTTCAACAGCTGAAAAAATGAGGTCATTTTATTTTTATATTTTTTGCTACCTGGTCAACTCTCTCTAGGCTCTTCATGATTATTTATGAATTCATAAGAGAATGAATAAATACAGAAAACCAAGTGTGGGCTTTGGAAAGGCTGGAGGTGCTGAGATCCAAGGTCTTCTTGTTTCTCTCAGATGCTACTTGGAGAAACTCACAATGCAGCTCTGTATCATGCTTTTTATTTCATTTCAACAAAACCCCTTCCCTATGGTATCATGCGGGACTACTACCTGAGGACTCATTCAGAGGGACCTGGGAATTTCTGCTCCAGGAAAAGTGTCCATTCTCACCAGCAGGCATAGGGAGTCCAGGCCAGAGGACACAGCAGACTCAGAGCTTATGTTGGAGGTGCTGATAAGCACTTCCAGAGACTGAATTAGGGCTTGGTATCCTGAAATGCCTCTCCACACCTTACCCAAAGCACCTATACATGCAAAATAACACTGCAAAGCATTCACGTACAAAGCCATATGGTACACGCTCATGCATACACACATACACAGATGTGCACCCATATAGACACACACATCCACATGCAAATATGTGCAGGCACACAATACACACAGGTACACAGATGCACACACACTTGTATATGTACCTACACAATAACACGTACTTAGAAACATGGACACAAACTGCACATGCACGCACTCAGCACTTCTCCCAAGAGGTGGAGAGGATGCATTTTGAGAATATCAACAAGTCAAACTCATTGTTTGCACAGATTGGATAATGTCTGGCATGCAATATTTGCTGGATGTTTTTCTGAGGTTGTTGAACAAAAGCAAAAATTAGTATCTTTTCCTCCCCCACATGCCACCACCCACTTTCCTGCTATTAATTATAGCATTTGGGGGACTGGAATGATCCCCTTTCTGAACTGGCTAAATTCACCAAGATATTGTTACAGCCTGCACTTCTCCTGACCTAATTCACAGGCCTCGTAACACTTCAGAATATGAATGAAAGGTCATATTTTTCCAAACTTAGAACCTTGTTTTAAAGAAAGGCAAAGTTTCCTGGTACATGAGATGAAAGACAGAAAAGAGAAGAAAAGACACCACTCTTTGAACATTAAATAGCTTATTAAATAGCACTTTGATGAATGACAGCAAGTGTAAATAAATAAGAAACATGGATTGGGTTTCCTTTGAACCATAATGGATTTGAGTTATAAGAAAGCAACTCTTTTAGCATAATAAACAAACAAACAAACAGACAAGCAAAACCCTCAAATCCAGCCCGTGGTATTGCTACTCCAAGAATCCCCACGTTCATCTTCAACTTCCATTAAACTTAATTATTAGGACATGGAGGAAAAGTAAGTATTTTTCTTGATATTACTCAGAATAGGTGCTTGTAAGTGGGTATGGCACTAAACACACTGACGTGCTTTTGAGACACCCGGTGTTTTTCATCCATTTAATCTGACTCATGCATGTTCTCAGATTGAAAAAAAAGATAAACATCCTCTCTAGATCATCAAAGCCAGACACATTTCCATCATTATTTGACATACAGATCTTTTATACAATATATTTAATTTGGGTTATTTTTCTGCAAGATTTTCAAGGTATTTTTATTTTAAAAAATACAAATCCAATTGTTGCAAGTTGCTTGGGATCAAGGCATTTTCTGCTGGAAGTATGAAATAAGTCTGTTTCCTGAGGAGAAGCAGCACTGGAAGCCAGAGTACTCCTCGCCAATGACCACGAAGCCAGTGCCAGGCCTGTGTTCCCTGGCCGGCGGGAGCTTCCCCAAAGGGTGAGCTTCGCTCTGTGTAGTCTTCATGTCTGTCTTCTTCATGCAAAACTACGCTCCGCATGCATTGTTTGGTGTAGTTGAGACTAGATGGAGTGAAGGAGAAAAGAGCTCAGGCTTCCAAGAAACAGTAATACAGAAATATGAATAGCAATAAAGATATTAGTAACAATTCCTGTTATCTGTAGCACATCCAGTCTGTGCCAGCTGCTGCGCTGATTTCTCCCTATTCTCTGCCTTATCCAATCTTCACAGAAAACTCATAAGGTAGATGCAGTTTTCTCCATTTTGCCGTTAGACAAGCAAGTCCCCCTGGAAGCCTGAAGAAGTGACTCTCTGGCTCATTTCTCACTTGGGACCATCACAATGCAGGGGCAATTTAGAATCCCCCGTACTGGTGGTCAGGCTTTTGTTCTCCTTTGTTCCCCAGCATGAATGCTCTACTGCATGCATTCAGATGAACACACGTGTGCCAGGGATTGCAAGACTGAAAGGGAGCCCTGGGAGACAGAAGGAATAGCGAAAGCTCCATATTCCAGGTTTGGAGCATCTTTTCTTTAGTATAAAAAGCAAAGTAAGACACCTGGTTGTCATGACTTCCCACCTGAGCAGTCTATTTGCTTGCTGCAGTGTGGGTTTAGTGAAGGGACTCTGCCTCTGATGGCTGTTTTCTTGAATTCCTGTAAGTTAAATGCATCTGTGACACCAGGTTCAGTCCAATGGACTTAAGGGAGGTAAGGCAAAACCCTGGCTAATCTCAAATAATCCCAAATTTACTTTCACTCAGCTGAGACCATTTGTTCTTGGAAAGAGCTTTAGGAAAGGACATGAGTCCCCAGGGGCCCTTTTGATGGCTTCTTAGGAAGGCTCTGAACTTAGAGAAGATTATGTGGCCTAGCCTGGTGTGGGCAGCTTCGTTTATCATAACTCTTTCCCTGGCATCCGCTCACAGCACCAGTAAAGAATGTGACCAAATCTTCCCTCAGCATGATTCATGACTGTACAGCTCGGATGTTTCAGAGTTGTTTTGGAAAAGTCATGTGGTTTTCTCATCAAATGAAGAAAATAAAAGATTTTTCATTTGAAAGGAAAGGTCATGTTGACAATTTGAGAATATGAAATCTCTTGTCAAGGACTGTTTCCATCACTTGTTGGGAGCTCGAGGTAGTCATTCTCTTATAGTTTTACAGCGTTTTACAGTTTATAGCACCTTCTATTTTTGCCACCTGATCAGACTATCCCCTAGCCTGTAACTCCCTGGAGTGGCTTGGTGTTAGAGACCAGTGTTTCCTGGCTTGTCCTGAGCACTTCTGCCTAATCCACAACGCCTGCAAGGGAGAGACACCGGGAACACAGGGCAGGTTCTCCACTCAGACAGGCAGGGGCCGTGAGGCTGGTGCTTAGCTTCGATATTTCCGTGCTTAGCAGCCAAACTCTTTCTGAGGCTCCCTTTTCTCATTTGGGAAGTGAAAATACTCAGGCCTATTTCCCAGCTCTGTCATGAGGAGGAAGGAATGGGATGTGTGAAATCACTTTGGGAACTGTGTTTGGGCGCGGCCCAACCCTCCAGACCTCCCTCCCTCTTTGGCCCAAGGAGTCCTCAAAGGCAGCACAGGTTGGCTGAATGAATTACAGAGGGGCACAAATGATGGGTGTCACCATGATTGTGAAGCCCCAGTGCATGAAGACCCATGGCTGTCATATCAACAGCATTGCTACATATGTCTTTGAGCTGTTGAGTGGCCATTCTTCAGTGCCCATAATGAACCCCTTAACATGACTCTTCCCTTGGAAAATGGTGCCCCTACTGTTCAAGCTGGAAATGGGGAGAGATCTTGAAAACTTTTCCTTTAACCCCCAAATCTAAACTTTCTATAACACCGTCAAGACCACCTCCGCAATCTATGCAAATTAAAATCTGAAATAATTTTATTTCTGGATGAATCAGGCACTTGTCTATTGCCTTGATCATATAACTGTAGACTTCAGGAAATCCAGGCTTTATCTATTGTTTCACTGTTGTATTCCCAGCATGTGGAGTGAGCAGTGCCTGATTTTTAAACCACAGTCCTATTGTTGTTTGCTTAAAGAAAGAATAAATTGGTTGCAATTTGTCTTTCTAAAAATTATCTAAAAACTATCCAGACAAGCATGGTAGTGCATGCCTGTAATCCCAGCACTCTTGGAGGGTGAGGCAGAAAGATCAGAAGTTCAAGCTCAGAGTAGGTAACTTAGCAAATTAGGGAGACCCTGTCTCAAAATAAAAACGAAAAAAGGGCTGTGGATGTAGCTCAGTGATGAGGCCTTGGGTTTAATCTCTAGGACCACAGAAAAATAGACGCAAAGGCCATCCCATATATCATATCCAATACTTAAATCTCATTAGGCTGAGCAATGTAAAGACATTGTCACATTTTCTTGCTGAGTACAAAACCCTAATGTGACCCCTACAGCAGCACATCTTTCTCCTCTGGAGCATCTGAGATGCATTTTAAGGCCAGCTGACTTTACAGTCTAATAACACTCTCATCCTATCAAATAAGTCTTGGGCATTTGAGTGAGTGAGGTTATCCCTTAAGGAGAAGCAATCACCTGGAGTCCTGGTGCTCTTTTACCCCAAAGTCTTCCTGGCTTTGGTCATGGCCATCATGGAAAAGACAGCCAGTAGCATGTCTGTGATGGTAACTGTGATGTCAGCTTGCCTGAAGTAGAATGCCCTGCCAGGTTAGTAAGCTCTGGGTGTGTCTGCAGATGATTGATATGTACACCAGCAAATGGAGCTGGAAGACCTACACTGGATGTGGGTGGCACCGACCAATAGGCTTGGAGCCTGGATAGAATAAAAAGGGAAAGAAATGTTTCTCCTTTCGGAGGAGCTCTGGTCTTCACCATGCCTTTGGATGTTGGTCTCTTGTTTCTTCAGCCTTCTGTAGATTCTTCAGCCTTCTGACACACACCCTCGCTGTTGACTCTACAGTGAGTTTCCAGGCCTCCAACCTTTGATTGCTACTGGATCCTCCTGCTGTCCAGTGCCCAGAGGGCCATTCTGCATTCTTCCACCTCAGATCCCACAGATGGCCATTGGGATGCTTCTGTTTCTGATCCTGCAAACCTACCAAACAAATCTAGTGTATAATTTTACATATAGTTTATATTTATTATTTTCGTCTACAGAACCCTAACACAATACCCAAGCCATGAAAGCCATCCACTGCCAATATGGATCGGCATGCAACAGTGTGGTGGTGGTGTTTGAAACTTTATTTTGAAATAATCATAAACACATTTATGGAAGAGATTTGATATGTAAGAGGCATCAGATGAACTAGCCCCAGTGGCAACATCCTCAGCAAAGCACACACACTCTGCTGTCGACAGTGGTACCACCCACAGAGCTATGCCTATGAAGTAGCACAAATTACACACACCCCTACACATGGCCCTTGTGTGTGCATGTGTGTGTGCATGTCTACGGAATTGAACACACTGATAGCTTCATGTAACAACCACCAAAATCAAGATGCAAAGCTGCTTCCATGATGAGGCTTCTTTCTTGTACCTATACAGAGTTGCTTCACTTCAAAACCCTAACTCTGGCAGCACAAGTCAGTCAGTGTTTTCACCTCTATGGTCACATTACTTTGAGAATCTTAGATAAATTGGCTCACACAGCATGTAACCATTTGAGATTACGTCTTAAGAAACTCAATGTAATATTTAGAGTTCTGTTCAAACTGGTACATATTTCAACAGCACACTCCTGTTCACTGCTGAGTAGTATTCCATGACAAGGGCATGGAGATTATTCTGTCTGAATACAATGTGAGTCCCCACCTTGAAGAAACCTCTTTTGCTGATTGACCCATGGTCAGGGCACAAGTTAGAGCCTACCTCTCCGGCAGACTCAGAGTGGATGGAAAGGCAATTTCAGCAGGGAGGTGAATTTTGTGCGGAGAAAACCCTAGTGAAATATGAAAATATAGAATAAAAAGGCAGAGATTAAGAATAAAGACATGGGCATACCCATGACTTCATAAATATAAGAAGCAACTTGAAGCTATACAGTCTTGGGAATAATGATACTCTTACTAGACTTTAGTTAGCTAGATGATTATAAAATAATATTTAATTTTCACAAAAAATTAATTTTTAAGTATTAACATAACCAATTTCACTGAGGCACACATCTTCACATAGGATGGAAAGATTCAAATGGAACCAATTTGGGGACAGATATATTTTTATTTTTTTAACTATAATTTTTATTTTGTTTTTTGAGACAGGGTCTCACTATTAGTTCAGGTTGGACTTGAACTCACTGGGTAGTCCAGGCTGGCCTTGACCACATGGCAACCCTCCTACCTCAGCTTCCCAAGTGCTGGGATTACAGGTGTGCACCACCACACTTGGCAAAAATTATAATTATTAATACATGTCAATTGTACAGAATAATGTTTCACCGTGACATTTCTATTCATGCCTATGCTGTGGTTGATCACATCCACCCCCTCCTGCTGTTCACCTTCTCCATCTCTTCTTTCCTAGTCCTCTTTGCCTTCCCTAAAATCTGCCTTCTATTTTCAGGCCACATGTTTTCACAGATATATTTTTCTATGAGTTTTATTCTCAAATTGAATCAAAATATTTACATGATGTCATCCTAGAGTATCTGTAAAGATTTTGACCTACTTGGGGACTTTTTGGGGTATCTTTTATTACATTTTTCTGAATAAACATAGACTCTCTCCTACAAATGTAAAGGACTATGTTTATGTTTATGTATTTGAATTTTATATATACTCTTTTTTATTGTATATTAATTTACATATAAGTTACATATATGAACATGTTATAATTCTGTATCTGTGTAGTTATATATGCATGTCTATATGCAATATATTATAAAATGCAGAGATATATAATATAACATAATACAGTATATTATAATATATATTTTTATAATTTATAGCATATATTTGCATGCATATGTATAATTATATGTACTATGTTAGTCAACTTTTCATTACTGTAGCAAAATAACTAGGATAATCAACTTACAGAGAAGAAAAGTTTATTTTGGCTCATAGTTTCAGAGGTTTTAGTCCATGGTCACTTGTCTCCACTGCCCTTGGGCCTGTGGTGAGGCAACATGTCATAGCAGGAGGAAGTGACAGAGAAAGCTCCTTACTTCATGGCAGTTGAAAGCATAGAGAGAGACAGGAAGAGGTGAGTTCTGATATTCCCTTCCAGAGCACATGATGACCTCACTTCCTCCTACCAGGCCCTTCCTCTTGACAGCTCTACAGCCTCTAATAATGCCAGAGACTGGGGACCAAGTCTTAAGCACATGGCATTTAGCGGGCATTTTGGATTCAAGCTATAGCACATACATATTATATTATAATCATATATACTGTATATGGATAAGGAAATATATAAATTATGTATATCATGTATAATTAATGAAAAAGAGTTCTTTTACCCTTTACTCCCTGGGCAATAGAAAGTGAGCAGTTTGGACAAATGTTCAAGAAATCTCCTAATGTGATGTACGGAAAACACTTGGAAAATAAGTGGAGAATGTCCCCAAACACCCTGTGGAAGTCATGTGGCAGCTGGCCAGGGCCTCTGATTCACAGCTGCAGGATCCCTGAGTTGCTTGATTTAAAACAAAGCAGTCCCAGGATGACTACAAGAGGTGGGGAATTTTTATATTATAAAGAGCTGGGACTTTATCAAGAGAAGGTAGCAATCTATGCAGTAGTCATGTGTGGCCACAGTGACTTCCTCGGCACCAGCAGTGTGCAGACAGAGGGAACAGGAGGGTGACAGCTCAGAGAAATAACAATATGCCCCTCTGAATGAATCTCCATTAAAGTAACTGATATTCTGTGAAGCTCTCCAAGATACCACCTCTGCCAGTCTGTGCAGGAATTTTATTGCACATTTTTTTTCACACAATAGATGGAAGATGAAATCATTGAAGACAAAAGCCCCATTGCAATAAAGAGGGGTGCTTTAGATTCCCCAGGGCTAGAGCTGCAGAGGATCCCAAAGGACACAAGTCTAGTCTAGATTGGGAGAGAGGAGGAACCCAACAGTGTCAGGGAAGATCCACCAGCTGAGGGACCTCATTGGCCGCTCTCTCTCTCTCTCTCTCTCTCTCTCTCTCTCTGAAGACTCACTCCAGCTCTGGTAATTGATGGCCCCCACTTTGGAAATAAATTTAGTTATTGGAGAGAAACATGTTAAGTAATGAGAAACTGAACAATGTGGATCATGGTCCTCACCAGATCTGTAGCATTTTCCATAACCACTCTTTCACTGGGTCACCTTGTCACATTCAAGTACTAGCCTAACCATTGCAGGCACTAAAAGAATTAAGATATGGACTCTGTCTTTAATAACCTTCATGGGGATGCTAAGCCATCAGTAGTTGGGTACCACATGGAAGGGGTGACTGAAGGTCATGGTGGAGCAAGGGTGGCAGATGGTGCAGAGCAGATGGGGCATGGAGGCTACTCTGTATTCTTGTTTCTTGCTGTTGGCTCCTTGCTCAGTTCTGTCCACCCTGCCTTTCTTTCTGTCCTTTTGTTATGGTTGATGAGCATAATCTCAGAATTTCCTGAAATGAATCTCTACCTTCTTCTTCTCTGTCAAGATGGCCCATCCTGTGGTCCTCACCTCTCAGGTGCCTGTAAGACGGGGCAGTGTCTGCTGAGGACAGTTCTCAAGGAACAGAGCCTAAGCAGCATGGGCTGGGTTGACTTCTCAAGAAGGCTAAAGCCCAAGAAAGTTCCACTCATTGTAATGGAGAAAGGAAGCCATACTTCCAGCCTGGGAAGTAGGGCAGAGCCAGGAGCAGACCAGAAGATGCTTCCCAGATCAGCAGCCAAGAGAAATAGACACTAACTGAAATTCAGGGTGTAGCATTAGTCCAGAATTAAGGCCATGCAGGTTGGAGAATGTGTCTCTGGTGAAGTTGGCTGTCAAGTCAGACAGCTGGGCCTTTGACTGCACAGGGTTTGGGGAATCCATGGTGTGGTAATGTAAGGGACCATCTCCAGAATGCCAGTTACTCTGGGAGGTCCCACAAGTCATCCACAGGAGGCTTCCACTCACCTATGTCTCCCTCATCCCACTCTGCCCACTGACCTTCTTCTTCCTCTGGACAGGACTTTCCCAGGCACCAGGGTGTCTGGCCCCTGCTATGGTCCCCATTAAGATCCTGCTGATGATGGCATATAGATGACAAACTGAGGTGAAAGCTCAGCCAGGACTGACAGACAGCTCTACCTGTCCACAGGTGCATAGCTCCTGACCATCCGAGTATTTTAGGAAAGAGGTAGATTTGTGTTGCTGGGCCAGGGCCTGAGTACCATAAAAAATCCACCACAATGTGCAACTACCCATTGGGGATGAGGTCGTGGGTATATGAAGTATACTTGGAGGCCCACACAATAGGATAGTTTAAATCTCATTCATTCATTCAACACTAACCTAGTGTTTCTGTGACTCAGGCAATCCCAGTCCTGGAGACACAGCAGTGACGCAGACACACAAGGAGCTAGGGATGAAGCAAGGAGATATTCAAAAGAACGGTTATAATCTTCTGAGAAGCTTGACAGATTTGACACCCTTTTGACCTCAGGGGATGGCCTTTGATGTGTGTGAGGAGCCCTCTGACTCCTTTTCCTTGAGAATTACAGATTTCAGCCACCTCTTGAGCCCTTCTTGCCACTAAGGGCTTCATTTAAATGCCCTGGTTATAGAAATTATTTCAAGAATGCTGTGCCAGTCTGCATTTTCTAGCATATCCTAGAAACCATGGGCACCAACTAGTTGCTTCCAATAGTCTGATGAAAATAAAAGCCTGGAGCCTAACTTGGTTTTCATTTTCCAATCAGTAAAATATATTAGGTATCTGGCTGTGCTGGGTACTAGGAAGATAAAATGAAACAGTTCATATAAATCACTAGCAGAAACTGGGAAGCATTAAAATGAAATTCTTCTCAGCACTTTACCTAGTTAGGTTATCTTGAAATTTGGATAAAAGAGCAAAACCTGCCTAACAAAGTGAAATAGCTCTAATATTCATTTCAAAAGAATTAAGATCAGATGCAAAGGGTGTCTTGCAGCTTCCTCGATGAAAAGGAGCACAGAATGACTTTTGAGGCTCTTTATTGATGGACAGGAAATGGACTTACATGCCAGTTGTTTTAGAAAGAAGCCCTCAATGTTTAAAGCAATCTTGATCACACATGTGTTACTTTTTAAAAAATTAAAAACATGGAAAATATTAATTCAATAAATGTTTACAGAAGGTCTACTAGTACTGCTTTCTGTGCTAAGAATTCAGAGAAAATGACCCAGTTGCTATTTCCAGGAACACACAGCCCCATGAGGGATGGAACGATGTAAACAGAGAAGCACCAGTGGGCGGTGAGTCCTTGAAGATGTACTCAATGTTCCCAGTTCCCAGCCGCTGGCCGCTGCCCGACAGAAAGAGAGTCCACATTCCCAGAGCAAGGTCCGGCCACCCCAGCTACTGTTCTGCATTTGGGCCAAGGTTAGGGAAGGTAGGGAGGGAAGGACAGGTCAAGGTCTTGAGGTGGACTCGTGATTCCACTTGCAGGCCAGCATGCCTTAGCCACCTTCTAAGCCTTGGGAAGCTGCAGGCCTGTGGGTGAGGGAATCACACAGCACCCAGGACTCGGTGATTAACACACAAGACTCATAAGGCTCTGTCCCCTGCACCCCTGAGCTCCAGGAGCATTGTCCTCACTGTGAACGTGTGTTTGGCTTCAAGGGGAGAAGCCTGGCCGCTCCATTAGAGATGGGGTGCTGAGTGTGTGGGGAGTCAGGCAGGGCCCTGAAAGTGGGCATCCCTAGAACTGGTAGAAACGGCTGTGCTCAGCCCAGCCTACACCCATGGAGCCGAGCCGGATACCCAGTCCGTCCTCCACAAGCCCTCTCAGGATGCTCAGCCTTGGGAACCCCCATTGCCAGGTTCTTTCACTGAGAGCCACATCAGTGCTTGGACCCTGCTGGCCATGGCAGAGTGGCCTTGGGTTGCTGCAAATGCTGCCTCTCACCCCCAAGGAGGCCCTGTCATCAGGAAGGAGCCTGATGATCAACCACCTGCTACTGCTCCTTCTGGGGTTTCTGGTCCCCAGTGCACTTGCTACTGGTGCCCTAATCCACCTGCTACTGGTGCCCCCATGAATACCGCCACTGCTAGCCCTGCTGCTGCAAGTACTAGAATATGACTGCTGCTACAGAGGCTGTTACTACCTCTTTCTACCACACTGTGTTACTACTGCTGCAGTGCTCCTATCATTACAACCACTGCTAGTACTGCTGTCTTAGGCACCTTCCCATCACTGGGACAAAATATCCCACAGCCACGACTTAAAGAAGGCGAGGTTTATTCTGGTTCATAGTTTCAGTCCATGATTGGCTGGCTCTGAGGCAGAACAGCATGGTGGAAGGAATTGGGTAGCAATTTCCCAGGACACTGAGAGATGGAGAAATTGGAACAAGAATACACCCTTCGAGTTCATGCACACAGTAGCCACCTCCAACAAGTCTCCCCCTCTCAGCTCTGAACTCATGAGTAGATTGATCCACTGATGAATATAGGGCCCCCACGATCCAGTGGCCTTCCAAAAGCCTCACCTCTGAACACAGGAGCCTTTGGGGGGACGTTCTGGTTCCCAGCCATAACAACTGCTATTTCTACTGCTGCTTCTGATATTACTACTCTTACTCCTAATACTGCAGAAGCTACTACTGCTAATACTACTATAAGCACTGCTATTCCTGCTAGTACTGTTACTACTGCTGCTGCAACTGCTCCTCCTCTTCCTCCTCCTCTTCCTCTTCGCTCTGTAGGCACTGTGCTCCTGGTGCTGCTGCTACTCCTGATCCTGTTCCTACTATTGCTGCTGCTACTATGGCTAACATCACCACTATGGTGACCACCACCATTACCTCTGCCATTGCTGCTATGCTGATGCTATCTCTGTTACCAATAATACTCCCAGTAACAGTACGGAGACTGCTGTCACTGTCCCTTCAGCTGTTACTGCCACCAGTTTTACTCTTTGCTGACAGATGGCAGTGTGCTTTGCAGAAAGCACAGCTGTTGAGAGATGGTCAGAGACAGGAGTACAGAGTCAAGGAGGCCAGGAAAAAGTGAAAAGATCTCAAAACACAGCATTAAATTGTATCTTGCAAAACTTTCTGCATGGATGTAAGTGAAATAAATGGTGCTATTTTGCCAAAATGACATAAAGGCAACAAGGACATGAAATGGTCCTTTGGTCTGGCTGAGTCATGATCTCATTGGGATCTTTTGCTCATTTACAAAACCAGAACAATAAATACACCCTGCTCATATGACCTCAGATATCTCCAGGGAAAAGATGGGAAACAGCTCTCGTGGAACTTGACTCACTGGTGCTGGTAGAAAAAACTCCACTCAAGGAAATCCAGTCATCCACATCTCCCCTGCCCCCTTCTGATGCCTCAGTTCTGCTAATCTGTGCCTGGAATCTCAGCAGGCAGAGCTGCTGCCACTGGAAGCTACCTACTTCAGAGCAGGGATGCAGACT
This sequence comes from Heterocephalus glaber, assembly GCF_053883595.1. NCBI lineage: Eukaryota > Metazoa > Chordata > Mammalia > Rodentia > Bathyergidae > Heterocephalus > Heterocephalus glaber. Next base: position 14,060,475 of record NW_028258381.1, read on the forward strand.
TCTGTAGGGAGGTCTCCTGGCCCCCTTTCTCCAGCTGCACCTTGTGGACCCCTGCAGCAGCCACGATCCTTCTGATGCCATCAGGGTACCAGGCTATGTTTGGGGAGCATGGAAGTCTACATCCCAGGCCATGCCCTGGTCCTTGGGGACCTCTCTGCTGTGTGGCATGTCTGGGAACCCTGCTCACTCTGGGCTCCCAGATGGGACAAAGAACACCTTGTCCATCCAGACAGCAGACTGTGGGCAACTCTTCTGATCTGCAGAAAAGCCATGTGAGTGAAGTCTTGCTCCCTTTATGGATGCAAAGAACAGGAAACAGAGGCTAGATTACTACCCAGGTAATGGAGGCAGGCCCTGCAGGAAGCTGGCCGTGATCACCATACAGTGTGAATCCAGCCTACTTCTTCCTAGTCTGCAGCTCTGGGAACAGTGAGGAGAGATGCTGGGGGATGGCAGCAGAGGATTGCAGGCCCTCTCAGGGGCTTGGCTCCCTCCCTCTCTCCTTCCTGCTCCCCTCCTCCTCTCTTGCCCTGAGCTCTTTCTCCTTCCCCTTTGTCTCTTTCTTCATCCCTCATACTCTCCATTTGAAGTCAAAGCACATCTCTGGCCTTAGCTGGAATCTCCTCTACTACTTTGCACATGATCAGCTTTGGATCATGTCTGTAGGGTTGGCTTCCTGTCCCAGGGAGTGGGGCCCACTGCTCTGGCTGTAAGGTTGTCCAAGACCTCACAGGCAGCACAGGAGACTCACCACACTCATCTGTCTCTGGCTTCTGCATTTCCTTCATCCTGGGTTTTGTCCTGTTCACCTCTTACTTTTCTAGTGACATTGCTTTTGAACAATCCCAGTGGCTTCTGAGTTGAATGAAGAGAGTTGGACTTTTCCTTCCTTCCGTGTTGGCCATTCCTCAGCCTCCTGCGAGAAAGGTTTGTAGTGACTTCCACTCTTCTCACGGAGGCTCTGGGCCCAGCTTAGTGGAACTGTAGAGGGTGGGGCAGTGAGGATCGCACTTCCATGTCTAGAATTTTCTCTAACTGCATGTAGCACTGTTGAGTCATGTGCCACCTGTACCATTTCTCACCCTGTTTATTTGAGGTACAATGCATTTGGGGCATTTGAGGTGTGCTGCACAGGGTTTATTGTCCTTGTTTTACTGATAGGGACAAGCCCCTGCAGACCAAAGTCTCTTTAATGCCATTGTTCCCCTTTCTTAGAGCAGGCCAGATTCCACCTGGGTCCAGAGACCCATGTTCCCAGGGGATCCTAGCCAGCTGCCATTCATTCAAGTGCAACATTTCCCTGTGGCCTGCCCATTCCTCTCACAGTCCCTGACACAGTCACATGAAGAGAGACTCTCAGAGCTCGAGATCTTTTAAGTGCTTATTAAAAAAGCCTCCAAACTTCTTTTTAAGTGGCGCTTTTCCACAACTGTTATAGCTTGTGTCTAGATATCCCCTCAAAGTCTCATGAGCTCATAGCTGGGGCTTTCCAAAGGTGGTTGAATCTATGGTGTGTGACATTGCTATGTGTGGTGCTAAATTAGTCCATTGACTAGAACTGACATAGTACTGGGTATGGCTGAATGGATTTAATGAGGACAGATGTCCTACCCTGGATGTGTGGTGCCACCCAAAATGCTTGTAGCCTGAATGGGAGAAAAGAGAATAGCAGGCTACTTGCTGCTCCCTGCTTGCTCTACCATGGACTGTTTCTTCTCTGCATGCCCCTCTGCCATGCCAGCCAACTATGGACTGAAACCTCTATAAACTGTGAACTAAAATAAACCTTTCCTTTTTATTTTGCGGGTGCTGGGTATTTTGTCTCAACAATGAAAAAATGTAACTAAGACAGTAACTAAGCTTTTATTTAGCAACTCAATAACTGTTGATACTGCTCTTACCACATTCCACAAAGTCACTAGACTGCTAGAGAGGAGCAGGAATTTGCCCCTTCACCTCCAGGAGCTTCAGCCTAAGTGGAGAACTGCCAAGTCAGTGTCACTGTCACCATATGTGATGAAGGGTGGGGGTATCAGGATGGGAAGCAGAGTCAGTTGTCAGGACAACTCCTCCATATAGCAAGAATGATCCAGAAGAATGAGCTGCAATCAGCCTGGCTAGCAGAAAAGTGGCCTGTAAGTGTCGTGGATGTAGGTGAGAAAGACAGGGTACATTTGGGGACAGAGAGAAGCATGATACTTCCCATGCCCACAAAGAAGAGGCAGAAAGACTGGAGCAGAAGGCAAGCAATTCAACATCACATTTCCAACTGCTGGCTCTTGCCCCATTGGTAGCACCACACCTGGCATGTGGTCAGCATGGAATAAATCACTGCTGAGCACATTTCTTAGGAAACAGAGACCAGTTTCTGTATTGTTCTTGGAGGCCTGAGCTTGCTATGGTAAATGACAACACACACAAAGACCAGAATATCTTCTAATGTTTACAGTTGATCCATATCATTCTGAGATTCTGTATTTGTTACTTGCTTTCTCACTAAAATGCATTGGTGATTCCAAAACTGAAAGATTCCCAGCACTTCCCAGTCATTTACAGATGCAAGAAGAGCAATAGAACAGTCTGAGTCTCCCAAATGTGGATGCTTCCACCTGAGTTGGGACAAGCACTCTGCCTTCATGTTTCAGAAGGTAGCTTGTTTCATGCCTTTTACACTTCTGTCCTTTTTCTTGGTAACATTAGATCCTTATAATGGCTCTTAAAATAGTGGTCAAGTCACATACACAGCCATGTTCCCATATGCCCACCCAGAGTGAGAAGTATCATGGCTTCTCAAAGATCCTTCACCAAAGCAAAACAGAAGGTCAGGGTCATGCCTAACTTAGAGGAGGCAAGAAATACCAAACTCATCTCATGTCTACAAGAGCAATGTGAGCATTGACCACAGCCACGGGACACATGAAACATGCTCACCCTCTCCCTAAAGAAAACTCCAAACTTCCATCCACAAAACATAGTACCCAAAAGCCAGGATTTCTAGGGAGAAGAAGGAATGGCTCAAGAACTAAAAAGGCAAAATTCTCTGCTTCCTTTCTGGACAGTCACTAAGAATCAAGGAAGTGGGACTGGAGTAGGGGAAGAGGGAAGCCACACTCAGATAACTTGGGGGAAGCAATCTGAATGCCATGGGTACCTATTTTGAGGTCTGCTACTTGGGGACCAAAGACTATTCCCTACCTGTTCTCTGATTCTTATTCCTGGAAACAACACCTCTGTCTACTCTTCCTCATGAGGATTGATTCTGTCATCTGGGAGATTCTTCTTTTTACAGTATCCTCAATTAAATTGAACATGACCTTCAGGAATTATGCCCTCTCTAAAGTCTGAGAGATCCCTCAGCACATATGTGTCCCTACATGTGCGGAGTTCATGGCTCACTTTATGTCTCCAAGGCTCACAGTCCATCCTATAGTCATTTATTTCAACTATTTCCTGAGCACCTTATTTGTGTTACTTCTAGATGTCATTTTCCATATCCACTTCTTTTTGAGACACATCTATCAGAGTTACAAAATGTCTTTATTTTCCCTCATCTCTGTATTACCATTTCATGTAACTTGAGGTTATTAGATTTAACAAAAAAGAGCTATACACAGAGACATTTTCCCTGGAGCCATTAAATCAAATTGGAAGAATTTACTGGATACCACGCTTTTAATAAAGTGTTTTCTCTAAAGGTCTATTAAGAGGATTTCACACTGGATAAAAGGGCAACAGCTTTTATTTGCTCCTTCCTACAAAGCTGAGATTTAAATGCTTTTTTAAAAATATATTTTTCAATGTTACTGGTAGTGTTTGGGGTGAGATGTCATTCTCTTTGGAACACTTCACCCCTCTAAATTTATCAACTCTCTCTAGTTCCTTCCAGTATGGTTTGCAAAGTGGCCAATTCTTTCCTGAATTCTTCACTTACTCTTTTCAATGCCTTGCCAAACACAACAGAGATCAGCACATTCTACCAATGTTCTGTTTCCCAATCACTTTCCCTAGAGATAGTAAGTTCCTCGAGATGGAAGTTTTACAAAACAAGTATTTCATCACAACATAAGGATCACTGGAGTGCACCGCTGTGTAACTGTTTCATTTCCACACACTTTGCCACAGCTTGGCCATTTATTTTGTTTTCATTATGCCAAATTTGGGTACTGTTATTCATTTAATTGTGTCTCCCAACATTCATATACTAAAGTCCTAATCTTCAGGTTTAGAATATACTGGGAATTAGACTCTATTTGGAAATACAATCATTGCAGGTGTAATCAGATAAAAGATGAGATCATACTTGTCTCTCACCCAATGTATCTGGTCTCCTTATGAGAAGAGAGAATTTAGACATAAGAACATTGCCACATAAAGAGGAAGGCAGAGATTGGATCACACAGAATTGTAGGAATGCCAAAGATTTCCAGCAGACCAGCCTGGAGTCAATCCTGCCAACACCCTGACCTTGAACTTCTTGTCCTCAGATCCATGAGACAAGAAATTTCCACTGTTTAAGCTACCCTGTTAGTGGAACTTTGTTACAGTATCTCTAGAAAACTAGTGCAGATACCATTTTCCATATCAGTGAGTTCACCCTACAACGATGATGGAGCCAGTAACACTCAGCATCTCTTGGTGAGCTAAAGACATGGGTGTGTCTCTCACTCCTCTTGCACATTAATCAAGATGAGTTGGTTGCTATACTCCATGACATCTTGGCATGTTGACATCAGAGACCCAGACTGACCATGACCTTAACACCTGGAGCATTTTTAGCCTCTACCAAGAGAAAATTATACACTCCCTCTGAAAATCTTCTGCCTGGGAGTGGAAAACACATTCCTTCAGCTGACACAGAATTAGCTAGAATATCTAATTAACATCAGTGTCAGTAGGGTGGAAAGGGAACTACTGTGTTGTTTCACAGCACTCAAGGATCCCAGAGACAAACTTAGCTTCTGTATATCCAGTCTCCTTGACTCTATCAGACCATGGATGCACTGGATGAGTAAGAAGCACTTTGTAGATTTTTTCTTTGAATCCTTGAAAACTCTGCTTGTCTGTCATTCTTGGATTCCAATGCAAATGTCCCTAATTTAGCTGGTACACAGGTTCTGAAATGCCCATGTGTGGCAAAAAACCGCTATGTGTACTGTCCCATTACAGTCAACCAACTGCAAATGTCCATCCCAAATTCTTAGAGAAGGAAATTTGTATTTGGGAAGCTCCAATCACTCTTCAAAGTTTAGTGTTAAGATTCAAATTCAGGGGCCGGGGATTTAGCTCAGTGGTTCCGCCACCTGCCCTGAAAGCTGAAGAACCCAATTTCAATCCCCGGTACCCCCCCAAAAAAATTCAAGTTCAGATATTGTGTCTTTTAACTGGCTCTTCCTAACATACTTGTCAGGAGTGAGATCATCTTTTCACATATTGATGACTTAACCATTTTGTAAGGGCTTCTTATGTGCTAGCATTTCCCCACAAATCATTTGTTCTTTCACTCTGGATATCATGCAGCAGACATTTTTGGAAACAAAAATTATATAATGGAGCTTTCCAGAGCACCTTAATATGCTCTGATAAAAGTATCACACCAGTCTTTGAGAAGGAATACACAATTTTTGATTACTTGAATTTAAATTGCATTGTTTCACAATCCAGGATTTAAACCATCAAAGGATTTGCATACTCACCATACCAGTTCAGTAATCAATTTAGACTGGGACTAGAAGTCAGACAATTTTAAACCAGCTACCAAGGAAGGGTCTTTCTGAATTAAAAAGGAGATTGCTTGAATGTCATACGTGTTTTGTACTTCGAAACCTGGGAGATGTGGGGTTACTTTAGTGCCTACTGATTGCTTCTAAGCATGATTGGAAAGTTTTTTAGATTTTATTTCTGATACAAAAACCATGTAAATGTAGGGTCTAGTCTGGAGATTAGGGACCATTATCACTGAAATTCAATATCAGGAATATTTAGATTGCTAAATTGACTGTGCAATTAAGCCCTGTTACATTGTGTGTTTTAACAGATTTCAGCCTGCAGAGAGCCCACCTTGTCCCTCAGTTCTGAGGTTTTGGGGGACCTCATTATTTCTTCTGACATATCACTGACCACAGTGGCTATCAACTGGCCTACCGGGGCATGAGGTCATTCTTCACAAGTTTGAGCCCTTTAAGAGCTTGTGGTAGTCAGCTTCCCATTCCTGTCACAAATAGCTAATACACATTAATGTATAAGGTAGACAGGTTTGTCTTGGTTCATTATTTCTGAGAGCTGAGTGCATAGTTGCTTGGCCCTGTTGCATGAGCTTGAGGCAGCACAATTCATCACAGCAGGAGTATGAGGTTTCATGGCAACCAGAAAGCAAAGAGAGAGATAGAAGAAGGGGCCAGGATCTCAGTGTCCCCTTCGAGGCATGCCCTGAACAACCTAGCTCACTCCTGTACTCCTTCCCAAGCCTCTACCAACAGCACCACAGTCTGGGACCAAGCTTTCAACAGACCAGCCTCTGAGAACACATAAGAGCCAAGCTACAGCAAGGCACTTCTGAATCTTTTTGTGTACACTAGTTTTTACCAGAGCTGGAAAACCTCCACTTCTTCTACCAGAATCTGCAGGATAAAGCAAGGCGGTACCTAGGTGGGAAAACCAGTAGAGGAGAAGAATTTAGCAGGTTCCAACAGGAAGAGTATGGCCAACTGACATCCAGAGATGGCAGAGAGGAAGTGTGTTTCCCGCAACAGACAAGAAAGGGAGATCCCAGAAGTGAACGTTTGAAGGTGGAGCACAACATGGCATCAGGGGGTTGCCAAGCAACAGATGCTGTGCCTTTGAAAGTCTCTTAGCACAATGCTATGCTGCATTGTCATTGATGAGGTCTTCTCCTCATCATTTTATCCCTTCTCATGTACAGGAGAAAAATCTAATAGTTGAAAGGCAAATTGTAAGCACATTGTAGAGATGAAACTTTGAGTTACAGAATTATGGGCGTTTCATTTATCTATTTTATGAAGGACAGTGTTAAAAACCAAAGAGGAATAAAATGAATGCTTAGGTAGAAGGAGGAACTGATAAACCCCAAGACAAATACTGCACCTTTTACTGTCTATTGGGTGCACTGTGGTTGATGCTCCATTCCAAAACTAGACCACATAAACAAGAGCCATTTCTGCCAATATTTAAAGAGTTGAAAACACAGAAGAATCATCCATCTATCGTGGCTTCCAATCTATCGTCAACTTGCCAGGCAAGCACTCTTGCCTCCGCATGAGAATCATGAGAGCTTTTATAGGGTGTGACCACGTGGGTCTTGGACAGATGTCCTGCCATTTTCCCATTTTATGTTTTCACACTTTCTTGTGTAGCAATTGGTGGCACCAGACGTCCAGCTGATGGATTTTTGTGCACTGTGGAATTGTGTTGGAGTCAGAGTGTGTGGGTCACAGAGACCCAGCTGCTTTATGCAGTGGGTTGTCTCCAGCTCTTCAGCCCTGCTGGCAATCATAAAATAGCACACACATCCATAAAATAAATCTTCTGTGGATAAAGCTTTCAATAATTCCAAGTTTTATATTTCCACCAGCTGAACATAATCACAATCATCTAAAATTAGGTAAAAGTAGCCCTCTGGCCCAGACTCCTTGGGTATATATTCTAATCCCACAGAAACCTCTCCTTGATTATTTCCTTGTCTTTATTCTTCTACCTGTGACAAATAGACATTGCATGCTCTGCACCTTCATTACTTAGATTAAACTTAATCTGAGGTACTTTATTAGTGCTCATGTTTCATCATTTATTCATTCATGAATCTACCTAAACTTAAAGTCCTCTACTATGGGTTTAGTACTGTGTTCAAACATGGGAATAAAAATATAAATGAAATACAGACCGTTATGATGCACTACAAATGAGATATTGTCTCAGTGTCTACCATTTTGGGAGAGAGATTTGACCCCTAGTAAGAATACAACTCCAGAAATAATATAACATATTGCTAAATCACTGACAGGAGAAGCCCAAATCAGTGCTTCTCATTTTATCATCTGGGTGCTCTGAGCTTTGTTCCTTGTCTGAATTGTGCTCTGATTACTTATTTACCTGTGGATTTCTCTTCCAGGTGACGTTTTGACATCCAGGATGATAAAAGTTTTTATATCAACTAACATGTAACAAAAATGATATTTAAACATTAGTGGAATCAAGGATGCTTGTTGGAGAGTTTCTTAAGCCAGGGACTCCCAAACTTCAGCATGTATCAGAATCAGGGAAACATTACTGAAATGCAGAGGGCTGGGCCCCAGCTCCAGGAATTCCCTTGCAACAGGTCTGGGCCGCAGACTGAGGGTCCCCATTTCTAACAAGTCCTCTGGGGATTCTGTGTCGAGGTTCCTGCTCTGAGACTGCTCTGTGAATGGTTCCAAGTAACACTCTGCTCCCTCTCCACATTTTCTCCAGTTGTAACCGAGCCGTCATGCTACCATTTGCCAAATGCTTTTGGTGCTCTTGGCCCTTGCTTCCTGTGCAGCTGCTTTGAACATCACCCAGGGTGATGTGCCAGGACATGAAGTGAATCAGAACCAGGGCCAGGCTTTGAGAAGCTTAGAAATCCTCATGGGACACAGACACATTGATGAGATGGACAGAAGCCATGGTCTCGGCATGATCAGGTGATAAATTCAGACTCCTCTGAAGTTAAGGGATGAACAGGATGATAAGAAGAGGAACTCAAACACAGAACAAACAAAGATATGGCCCCGTGTTATTAATTAATTCCACAAACATGTCCACCTCCCTGCTCTGCACTTAGTCCCTTTGGGGCATGGATTCTTTCAAGCAGCAGGACCAAGCTCCTATCCCCGTGGCTCTCACAACTAAAAGCATGACCCAGGGATGGACGTGGTGACCAACATGAAAACTGGGAGCTCAGGCCTTTGAGGTCCAGAACAGGCTCCTAGAATCAGTGACAGCTGCAGGCTGTGGTTCCCATCATCCGGGCTGTTTTAGGGGAAGCGTGACTGTGCTTGTCTCCAGTTGCCCCCTCTCTCTGATCGGCCCTGACATTGCTCCCTGGTGAGCTGGGTGCTTGTCTTGCTGTGACCAGCACATTTCAGCTCACTGGCAATGGGAACATTCTGCTGCTTAGGGTCCTCTCCCAAGGAATTAGGGTAAACGCTCAGGAAAGGTTCAAAAATGCCCAGCTGTGCAGGATCCAGGCAGGCCCCTCTCATTAGGGCATCCTGGCTGTGATATTCTCAGAGCTTCCCAGCGACCTTGTGAATTCCTCTTCTCCCTCTCTGCATGGTGGCTGCTCTCCTGCCAATGGGAACAAAGCCCACAGGGGCATGTCCCTTCCACATGCCTGAGGCCATATCTAGACTCTCACATAATCCTCTAATCCTGCACCTCCCTGATCATTTTTCCTCTGTTTAGAGCAAACATGTTTATTCTATCAGGGGAAAAGGGAGAAGGCATCAGAGACACATCACATGTCCTGGTGGGTTCCGGGCTGTTCCCATCACTGCCCTGTCCTGAAGTTCATCACATGATTTGACAAAACAGGACCTCATGACCCTCTCTATGCCCTCAGAACACTTGAAATTCTTTCCTTAACGGTTGTGGTTCTGTATCCTGATTGCAGATGGATACTGCTGATCCTAGCAGGGACCTAGTGTTCAGCTACGAGACTGCTGGAGGTTTAGCAACTTTGGATCCTAGTCTGCTTTCCTTAGCCCTTCTCCCTCACGGTTATGTTCTGTGGCCACCCTCCTCCCTAGGAGGAGCAAACAGTCCTTGCCTTTGTGAACAGTCCTGAAGTTTTGCAACACAAGTCTGCTCTTAGGAGGTTTGGTTGGCCTTGTGACTTCCTTCTTGCTCACGTTCCCATTTTTGAGAGAAATTCCTATCAGGATATTGGACATGTATACTACATATACGGAGCACACAGATAATAATTATTTAAATCAGTGCTAAGGTGAGCATTAACCACTCCCAGATGAACCCAAAATTATCAAAAAAGTTTTAATTCAATGTTTAGTCTCTCCAAAAACAGAACTCATTTGTAACCATCCCTGGAGAATATGCACATGAGGAAGTGGTAGAAATCAAGGGTAGGAAGAATGCTAAAATATGAAATGAGGTGAGCATTTTGGTCTTGGCTGGGGACTTTGCAAATACTCTTTCCCCATCCTCTGGCTGGTACCACATTGCATATCTCCCTTTTTCAGATCAGAAATTCTTTCATGTTGAACTATTATTATTTTCACTCCAATCAATTGAAGGACAATACTTTAGGAACACATTTTCAGGGGCCTGAAGTTCTACTTTCTTAGTATTGTGGGAAGCTTAGGAGCTTTCTGGAGTAATTGAATCTCAGCCTGTCGGCTTCAGTAAAAAGGCATGTTTCTAGGAAGAACTCCTGGAAATGCTCAACAGGGCAGCCATGCTGTCCAGGTCTTCGCAATTCAACTTCAACAATGATTTTGGTTTCAAAAGTTTACTGAGGATTTCTCTTGATCTACATCCTTTTAGGAAAATATAAGACAAAACAAAAAATTGAGATGAATTAACTGTGTGCAAAATACTTAAACACATGAGTTTCTGAGGGCTTATCAAGCACTAAGGACAGAGTACTCTGGAGGCACCGAGTGGGTGACGTGCAGGTCTGAGGTCACCTAGCACATATCCACTGCAAATGCCACCTGACCTCCAGTACCACACACTGAACACACTGCTTCTTCAAACCCTGGTCTCAAATTTGCACTCAGACTCTGTTTATCTGCTCATGCCTGTTGGTGCCCAGAGCCAATGCTTTTGACTTAGAATTAATTTAGATTATCTCACTGAATGATGCCAAGGGCAGCAGTGATCTTTGCCCTCGCACCTTAATATTTCTAGCTTCTCCTCCATATATCTACTATATATAGTAGATAAAAATATCTACTATATATAGATAAAAGTTTTCCCCTTTAGGAGACTCTGAGTTCAAGGACTTAAGAAAGTTGGGATCTTATATGAACCCTGAGAGTCAGACTGAGTTGGCTCCATGTAGAATGGAGAAGCCAGGGCCCAGAAACACAAGGGTACATTGCCATTAGATCCTGGTGTTTTGGGCCAGCCCTCACGTGCAAGGTCCCATGTGGCTCACCCTCACATCATGGACTCATCATCATGGATTTGTGTGATCCTGCCTCAGCCCTCTCAGCTCCATGATCCAACCTCTGCTTCATCTGTACCTGTCTCTGGCCTCCAGGCATTAGGAAGAGACTCCTTGAGGCCAGATGAGGTCTTCGGGTCACTGAGGTCATTGAGGTCATGCTCTTGAAGGGGATTGTGGAGCCCATCCCTTCCTCTTCCTCTTGTCACTTCCCAGACACAAGATGAGAGGTTTTCTCCACCACACGCTCCTTGCCATGATGTACTGCCTTACTAAAGGCCCAAAGCAACAGGGCCAATTGTCTGTGGACCAGAACTTCAGAACTGAGAATCCAAAGAGCCTTTTTCTCTTTATAAGTTGAATGCCTCAAGTGTTTGTCACAAGGCTGGAAAGGTAATCAACAGAACCACTGACTACTGAGTCTCCACCTGGCCTCTCCACCTGCCACTGGGATGTGATGGGAGTATCCCAGAGGAGAGATGAGCGCTCTGACCAGAGCCTCAGGACACTCTTCACCTTCATGCATCCAAGCTGAGCTTGCAGGTGGAATCTCCTCTCCTATTGCAGACCCTGTTCATTTCCTCCCTGGGGCCATCGACACTGACCACACTTTCTCTGAGGGATGCTGCCATCAGGTGGTGAGAAGTGGGGATCCCGGGGCAAGGCTGCTGGTCTTCCCTTTGGGATCCTGTTTCCAGCTGGGGGACCTGGGGCAGTTGATTTAACTTTCAGGGGCCAAGATTATCCCAGTTTCAAATAGTCCCTCCTAATGGTGTAAAGAGGGACACCTGTGCTAATAATATGCTATTTTCAGAATGTTGCCGGGCACTGAGTAGGTACTACATATGTACAGACTGTTATTGATTATTAGTGTCATTTGACCATTATTCACTATTAGTGCCATCTGGCTCTCTTTTTATTTTATTTTTGTGGAGCTGACGATGGAACACAGGGCCTCATGCCTGTTAGGCATGTGCTCTATCACTGAGCTACATTGAAAACATGTTTTACAATTTTATTTTGTGACAAGGCCTCACTAGGTTGCCCAAGATGTGATCCTCTGGTGTATCTGGGACTACAGCTGGGAGCCACCACACTCTACTTACTCCCACGATTTTATCAGCCATCCCTAGGTTCATGACAACATGTATAAATATGTTCTTTATATCAGTAGGCTGCAGGATATTGCAGAGATTCAGTCCTCCTCACAGTAATTCACTGCGGTGTGATAAGAACATGCAGGACCTTGAAAACATACTTTGTAAATCTTTAATTTCACAAAACTTACTTCGTAAATCTTTAATTTCACATGGTTAGATTATTGAGTAGCCCCAGAGCCAGTCCTTCCCTCAGGATTCTAGTTGACTTCTCAGGCACACACAAGAGCAGTGAATCCAGCAACTCTCTCCAGACTCAGCCCTGGAAGAACCTGTGTCCACAGAAGGATCAATACCCATGTTCCCCTTGGACCCAGGACCTTCTCACTGAGCTACACCCCCATCACAAGTATGCGACAGAACCACACAAGGCTGGGAAAGAACCATATGAAAGGGTTGGAAGGAAGTATCCTTGGAGTTCTTGCAAAAGTGGAAATATTTCAGTTTCTACCTGAGAGCCCAGAAAACATAACAATGCACATAGCAGTAAATACAGAAGAATCCCACTTCAGTAGCAAGAAAAGACAATGCCAGTCCTAGAGTCTCTCATCTCCAACAATCATGTCTTTGGTGATGAGCTCTGTAGGGTATGAAAAATCTTCACTTGCACCTGTTTCTAGAAGCAGTGACCTTCACTGACCATCATTTCTGGTTGTTTAGAGAGGAGCAATGAGAGACCAGGTGGAGTTGGAGAGAAGACTCAATGCACATCCCCAGACCATCACAAAGCAAGACTGAGGGCCACACTTGCTGGCTGGCTGACTCACCCTGTGTGGCCTGAGCTTCAATGTTGATGCTATTCTGAGACAGCTGGCATCCTATCGATGGGGGTCACACCTAGTCCTTCACTTATACCCATGGAGTCTTTCTCCTGAGCCAGAGATATGTGCAGATATACCCCACTTGCACCACTCACAGGAGGTAAAGCGCTATTGTCATTGATGCAGGTCAGTAGCCACCATTTTTTGTAATAACACCTTCAACTTCTGTTTTGAGCAAACTCTCCCTTTTGTGGGTGTTATGGTTTGTGTTTAGACATCCCCCGCAAAGCCTCATGCAGTCATAGGTAGGGCTTTTTCAGGAGTGGCTGGATCTACAGTGTGTGACACTGGAATTGATTCATGGTGATAAGCTAGGCTCAAGGGCATTAGGAGTAAGGGTGTGAGTGCTGCCTGGCCAAAGTAGCCTGGATAAGAATAAGGAACAGAAAGAGCTGTGGTTGTCCCTTGCTTGCTTTGCTACCTTCTGCCTACCATGAACTGTTTTTCCCATGATACCTGTCTGCCATGCCACTGTGCCTTGGATCCAGCCAATTATGAAACCTTTACAAACCGTGAGCTAAATAAACCTTTCTTCCCTTAACTTGTGGATGTTGGGTATTTGTCTCAGCAATGAGAAAAGTAACCAAGACAATGGGAGACTATCCACTAGGAGGTCACTGAGGAGAACATCATTCTATCATGAGCACTGTATGCTATTTCTCCACCATGTTGCATCTTATTTCTGTAAAGGTTCTCAAAGATCAGGTGGCTTATGCCTTTAGGTAGCTCCTCTTATCCCATCATGGCCTGAAGGATTCTTTTGAAGGCCACATATTCTAGTCACTCAGCTTCTATGTTCTTTGGTCTCCTGTTACTTGTTCAATAATTCCTTTATTTGTTTGTTCCATAATGGAGCTGTCAGCAAAGATCAATGAGGAGGGGACTGTCTTGGAGAAATTAAACCAGTCAGCTGTTTCTGTGCAGTAGAGACTATGAGCTGGAATTGCTTCATTTGTGGGGAGGGAGTATTGAATAACAGCGGCTCTTATGACCAGTTTCCTGTGAGCCCAACATAGGAGACAAAAGATACCTAATTTCAAGCCAATAAAGTCAGTTCTGTAACAGAAATCCAATGGTGGCGGTTGGAAGGATCCCATGTAGTCTTCATGAAAAAGGCACACTGCAGTTCAGGTCATGAAGATGAGAAGATGCAAAGAGCAGAAGACCATCTCTTTAACAGTGGTAGGAACAATAGAAATAAAGGTAAATATCTATTGAGTGTGTCCAATGGTCTGAGTCCTGGGGAAGTGGCTTTAGGTGCATTATTTCATCTAGTCTCATAATACTCCTATCAGGCACATACTATAATAATTTCAGATGATGCAAAGACTCAGAGAATTTCAGAAAGATTTCTAGTTTAATAGCTGGTGGGGAGAGGGTTGGATTTCCCAGCCAGCTCTAACAACCTGCAAAGGTTTCCTTCCTCATCTCTCCTGTGATGGGAACAGAGACTGGCAGGAAGTTTGGGACAGGAGAGCTAAGACCCCAGCCGAGGATGCACTGGTACCCCTGGGGAGCCTGGAAATTGATAAGCTGGAATGGAGTGTCTCCCTGGCTCTGCAGCTGAGTGGACTTGTTTCCCTAAGCCCAGGGAAGGTACATGAGCCAGGAGTGGGAAGAATTGAAATGCCACAAACGTCAAGCTTCAGGACAGAGTAGATGAACAGATCACAAGTGGGGCGATTGTCCCCGCATCTGAGACTCAGCTTTTAACCAAAGGGGTGAGGAAGGAACCAGAACAGTGGTGTGTCCATGGGGTGGGAAACCAACACCCAATACAGTCATCACACGTACACACATCCATGCTCGAACACAGGGACAGAAGGGTGCGTGCCCTGAGGACGCCGGTCTTTTACTGTGTCTTTTTACTAGCGTATGTTTGGGATATAAGCATTGCCTTCTTCTTGGAGCACTGGTACATATACATGTCCCATCAGAGTCATTTCTACTCTTCTTCCCCATGCCCCCTTCTCATCTGCACAAAGTCTACTCCCTGCTTCCCATCATCTACCTTTTATCTTGCTCTTTAAACCATGTAGACTTTGGGTTTCTCATGAATGGGAAACCATGCAGTATTTAATCCTCTGGATCTGATTTATTTCACATAGCATTCTCATCCTAGTTATGGGGATTTCGCTCGTCAGCCAGGTTGGATTCCTATTTAGAAAGTACACTAGCATTTAGCCCATAACACCAGGGCTCCTAAGTAAGCTGCACCCCCTAAGCCTGAACCAAACTGCAAGGAAGGCTTGGGCGGAGCTTCCTAAACACTCAAACCATCTATATCTCCATTCACATCATTTGAGTAGCTTTTTAATGCACAATCCAGCTTTCAATAACTGGTATCATTCTTTTACTTGTTCAGCTCCTGTGTTCCTGACGTTATTATTTCTTTACTTGCAGTTTCTTAGGCTCCATTTAGATGGTAATAATGTGGAAGAACAATGACAAAAGGATGACATCCTAAATGTCTCAGCTTGAGATCCCCTCCTCTCTTCCCACACTTACCCTGGAATTGTGGCACAGCTGAGTGTCAGACCATGCTGATCGCGATATCTCCTTAGATAGAGGGCTCTGAGTCTCCCCAAAGTTAAGAGTGGCTACTTGTAAGTCTGTCACGAATAGTAAACATAAAGCAGAATATCTGCCAAAACACAGAAATCTTTCTCTTAAAAAAGAAGGGAGGGGAGCATTTTTGCAATGTCAAGATGCATATTCTTCGAAAAAGAATCGCTTTAGGGATGTAATGGAGGATTGAGAAAACATATACACACTTTACACTAAGCAGGACAGAGAATCTGAATGCTTAGGTTTAACTTCTAAATTTATTGCCAACCGCCTTCATGATGGTACATTTTGTTCTTCCTGAGATTATTTACTTCATGTACAAGCCAAATGGCTGAAATACATGAACTATAAACTATGTCTAGCAATTAAGTCTTTAAAATTCCCTCAAGGAATATTTTTACATATTTAGACTTTTTGTGGTATTGGGGATTGAACCCAAGACCTTCGCAGTAAGCAACATCCCCAGCTGCTTTCACTTTCTATTTTGAGATAAGGATTTATTCACTTGCTCTGTTGCACAGACTGGGCTAGAACTTGTCATCTTCTTGCCTCAGCCTCCCAAAGCCAGCATGACCAGATCATATTTAGACTTCATATACTTATCTTTACCTTTCACATGCTGAGGAATTTGCTCACGTATTTACATTTACCTATGTATGGTTTGTACTGCAGTTTTCACCTCTGATGTCCTCCTGTGTCCTGTCCACATACAGAGCTGATCTTTGCAGTGTCCTGTGTAGAGTTTACACACAATCTGTGTAGACAGACCCAGCTAAAAATGTATGTGGCTTTTCCTCCATTGCACAGTGTTCAGCCATTTTCCATGGGCATTGCTCAAATTCTATTAATGGAATAGATATAAAAGATACATTCCATGAGGATAAAGAAAATGCCGCTGTATCTGCTGTATCATAGCCAGTGACTTCATAAATCATCTGGGAAAAATGCAGAAGTGTTACTCACATGAAATGTACCAGCAATGCTATTTGTCCTTTGCCTGAGTACTCTGCTAAAAGCATCCCATCTTGATGAGGCCAAGCAGAGCCGAATCAGATGCTTAAGCACTGACAGGCACAGCTTTGGAAGAAAGGGAAGTGTTGAATGCCCGGATGCTGCCCAGCATTCCGGCCCTATTAGACACCTGGGAAAGGTAGGGCTTGGCTGACAGGTAGGCGCTTCAGGGAGCTGCACCCTTCCTCCACCCAGCTAACAGCATCCAGATTCCAAACCGCTCTCTCTCAGCTGCACCCCAACAAAGCCACAAAGGCTCCTTGTGTTTTTTCTGTCTACACTCAAGATATTTGCATCATGTCACCTTTCAGTCCCTACCTGTCTGTTAAAGGGTAAAAACTGGAGACTAAGGGAAGCAGCGCAAATTGATTCTGCTCTTTTCAACTTGCTTTCCACAGATACATTCACATCTATGTCTCATGTATCGGTATATTATTGATCGCTCTACTAGAGGTGAAAATAATCAACTTGAGAGAAAACTCCAAGGCCCTGGAAAGCCAGAGGGTGAAGAGCTTGGGTGTAGGTGAGGCGCTGATGAAATACATTTAAAATTCACCTCCTTTTGCAAGGGTGGGGTTGTGTGCAGGAAGATGAGAAGGGAGTTGGACATTCTGGGCTACAGGAGAGCTGGGCATGTATGTGGCTCCTTTAAAGACTAGGGTAGGTTTTGGGAACTAAAGTGGCAAACGTATCTGGAATCTAGTCACTGGAGCTGGTGGCCGAAGATCCATCAGTACACCTGTGCTTTGCCACAGGGAGATGTTCAGGGGGCCTGTTTCTGCTGCAGCACGGGCCGGGTTGGGGGGTGCACTGCAGGGGAGATGAGGTCAGGGGGTGCAAGGGAGACCACCCCATCCCATGGTAGTTAGGGAACAGGGCACAGGTGGCAAGGACAACAAATCCCAATGCCTCTTCTGATAGTTTTCTTTCTCTTGCTGATGCAATTGCATGCAATACATTTTTCTTTATCCAAGAAATCTCCTTGAGTATCACAGACACACCCACCATCTTCCCCTACATTCTGGTACAAAGCCAGCCGCATATTTCTTCTGTTCCCCATGGCAGGAAAAGGACCAAGAAGACCACTAGAAATGCACACAGTGCTGCTGTTTCCTCCCCAACCCCACCTTCACTTATGGTCCCTTCCCTCGGCAACAGTGAGGAGTGGCCAAACAGGGTCCCCAGGCTTGTCTTCTAGGTCGGAGAGATGAGTTCTCATTTCCCATGTGGGATCCAGAAAGGCAACTACGGATGGAGCCGTCGGATCCCATCAGTGCCAGCATCAGGCACGGTTCATGCTGTGGAGAGACAAGGCACAGCTGGCCAGCACCGGCTCGACTGGGGTCAACTGTGGACATACGAAGGTTAGGCCATCGTATCCCACTGGCTTAGCCACCCATTATTCCTCCTTTTGTGTATTTTCATTTTTAAAATATTTATTTATCTATGCATGTTTGCAGTGCATAATGATTACTCTCCTTGTGGGGAGGCTGGAACATGTGCACAACATATCTTAATTCTTTGTTTATCCCCTTCCCTCCCTCCTTCTCCCTCCATCTGCAAAAGATCTGTCTCTCTGTTTCCTATTACAGTATCTACCTTTTATTTTTCTCTTTATTTATACTTTGGGTTTCTCACATAAGAGAAACCATGCAGTTTTGAAGCTTGTGTGTCTGATTTATTTCACTGGACAGCCTGGTCTCAGGGTACGTCCACGTTCCTGCAGATGACTAAGATTCTTCCTAAGCTGCATGCATGGAGCCTCATTGGCCAGACTGCTGCCTGGCACCGTGCTCCATGCCACACTCGGCTTCAGTGCTGAAGTCTGCAGTGTCCTTACAGCACCATGCACTGACCTTCAGCCTCTGTCCCCCAACCTGCTCCAAGCTTTCTGGTCTGAAGTGTGCAATGCTATTCTTCTAGGAAACACCACATACTGCAAACCGCTTTCTAAAAGTTGTGGATGAGCTGGGAGGTTATGCAGTCTAAGGAGCTTTCCGATGTGGGAATAAAACAAACTGTACCCTGAAACTTGGAGCAACCTTTCCAAATTCACCAGAAGAGCCTTCTACAAGCATGTTCTCTCTCCAGCACCTTAGGTGGCTGCTTCTCTTCAGCACGTAGGGTGAGAGGCAGCCTGTTCCTGATGAAATGATAACATGTAGGGACTTAGACGGTTAATGTGAGATTCTGCTCTCAAAACCTCACAGTCCTTGGAGGAAGCTGAGCCCAGGCATTTATAAGTCGATGTGGCATCTCCTATGATATATACTAAACATGATGCGATTTCCCTTCTTGCAGACTCCTGTAAACATTATGGAGCCGCAGCAATCACTCCTGCATGGCAGGAGGGGAAACAACCAGCATGGATTCCTTTCAGCAGCCCTGAAATCATCCCTCGAAAATGAACCCCCTTCCATCTTCTGCATCTCCTCCAAGTTAAATGGCTTATGACTGGGCAGTGTGACACATGATGCGACTCAGGAAGAGGCAGTCCATGGTATGGTGGGGCACAGGAGGATCAGGGCAGAAGTCTCAGGCTGAGGTGCTGGATCTAGCACTTCTCCATTATGTTGGGTTTTCTCTCCCTATACCCCAATTTCCTCTTTAGCAAAATGAGCATCACAAAATTTGCTTAACTCTCAGGGTTTTGTGTGAAGTAGGTGAATTAAAACACATGCTTGGGAGACCAGCCTGGTGGTGGCGCATGCCTGTAATCCCAGCATCATTCTGGGAAGCTGAGGGAGAAGGATCTCAGGTTTGGGTCCTGTCTAGTCAACTTAGTGACTTAGCAAGATCCTGTCTCATATATATATATATATATCTGGGGATGTAGCCCAATGCAATGGCCCTGGGTCTAATATCCAGGATAGAGAAGAAAAAGGAAGAAGAAGAAGGAGGAGGAGGAGGAGGAGAAAAAGAAAGAAGAAGAAGAAAATAAGAAAGCTTGGAACAAAGTGTGATTTAAAATAATTCTTGTGTGATAAGAAAGATGTACAGGACAGCAGCAAGCTTGTACTGGACCCTAGAAACCCAGTAGAGCCGGACAGACACTGCCCAGCCTCAGCGCTTGGGGGAGGACCAGGCTGGAGCCTCTTCTGTTGGTGGCTACATCTCTTCGGAGTGGCAGCTCCAGCGTTTCATCTCCAGTCCAGGCCACTGCCGCAGTCTTCAACAGTCTCTTTCTCTCAGTCCTGCACACTGGACCCAAGCGTGGAGCTAGCCTTTCCCTTCTTCCACATCCACAAAGGCTCCACCTCAGCTTGAGGAGGCTTGGCCCTTTGGGTTTTGGGTTGACCTTCTGCTTTTCCCCACCCTGCAAGCCCGGGACCCAGGGAGGCTAGAGAACATCTGCTTCACTTCCTGTGTCCTGTGTGCTTCGCAATTCTGACCCTAAGTTATTGCATTAGTGCTCTTCCCTCTTCCTGTGCCCCTCTTGCAGCCAGATGTCCTGGTCCCCTGGATTGACCTGCAGCATCTGCTCCCAGATTTAACCTGTATGGGTCATGTGCATCCTCACAACCTGGCCAGCAGAGAGAAGGGAAGTGATCCAGCCTCTGTCCATCAGATAGGCCCACCACTGGCTTCTCATAGCCAGAGAAACCTGAAGGAGCTAGGCATGAGGCACCCCCAGCAAAAGCACAAGGATGAAGATTTCCAGCACAGCCCAAAGTTGCTTGTGCACTTTGTCTATGGAAGCTACTCAGGAACATTTCATGGATAGAAAAGCCTCAATGCAAAGCTTAGGAAGCTAAGCAGAGGCGCTGCTCAAGATGCGACCTGATGGGCAAGTCGAGGCTGCGTGATGAACGCCCAGTGTGTCACGCTTAGGCATATCAATTTTCTTCAGCAAATTGTTAAATACCAGTGAGCTGGCATCACCAAGATTTAGCCCTTAATCTACAAACACTCAAAGATTTTGGGTGTGCAATTTTTTAACTCATGCACTGAAGTGTCAGGTGAAACCTCATAAAAGCGTAACAGAAACCAGCTGTGAGTAAGGACGCCCAGCACGTCCACATCCCTGCTTGGCTCAGGAGCTGGTGAGGGACAGGTCCTGAGATCCAGAGCGCTGGCACGTTGACACCTGTACTCCCACAGGAAGAGTGAGGATGGAGAAAGGGAAGCTGAGAGGGTGGGCAGCTGGCCGGCTGAGGTCAGGAGCAGGTCAGCGTGAGTTTAAAGCAAAGACTCTGGGTATTTATTACCTTATCAGAGAAAGTTATCTGCTCCTCAAAGAGTGATGAGCTCATTTTTATGATCTCGCTTTTGACCTTCAGGCTTCCCATGAGAACTTAATAAAAAGCCCATAAATAAATGTTTATCTATGTCTCTAGCACAATCCAAGGTTTGGTTCAGCCGGATGTTACATTAAAAATTAATTTCTATATGTCTGAGTAAATAAGAATATATTGCCGCTTAGGCAAGTAATATACAGTGAAAAGGACTTTTGATTAGCAGATACTCATGTTCTTATTTAACACACAATTATTCGCTATGTGCAAGCAGAGAATATGCAAGTATAAATTATATTCTCTTCCGTTAAAATATTACCTGAATGATGGCAATACAAGTTTTTAGAATCTCTGAATGTGATGCTTTCTAGTCTTCATTTCAACATTTTTGTATTTGTTTGTTGACACTATTGAAGATTGAACCCAGGGCCTCACACATGCTAGGCAAGCATGCTACCACTGAGCTAGGTCGCAGCTTCTTTTAGAAATTTTGATTTTGAGACAGGGTCTTGCTAAATGACCCAGGCTGCCATCCAACTCTTGATCCTCCTGCCTCAGCCTCCTGAGTAGGTGAGATTACAGATGTGTGCATGCTAGTTCATAACAAAATTCGAGAAGAAAAACATAGTCACTCTTACCATCTCTTCTTGCTGGTTTCTAAGTTTTAGGCCAGAAATTTTACCAAAAATGTCATACGAAGAACTATTCATTCTATACCAGTGCAACATTCTGGTTTTGGTCTTGCTCTGTGTATGGTTCTAGGAAAGACATTGGCAAGGAGAAGGTGAGTGACAAGCTCATGAGTGGAACCACACTGTCCTTGCTGCCCCCTGTAGGGAAAAAAATCAATATGATTTCAAAATCTAAAAAGTTTATAACAATCAGATTTGCATTTCTGACCTGATCTCTTTTGATCATGGTTATACTTTTTGTGTATTGCTGGATTCTACTGGGTAATTTTTAAAGGATTTTCTTGTGTCTAATAATACAGAAATATGTTCCATACTTTAAAGAAAGTCATGGTGTTTATCTAGTTTTATATCAGGTTAGTACTGGCCACACAGAATGAGTTGTAAAGTTTTTACTCCTCTGTTTACTGAAAAACTATGCATTTCACAGTATCTGTTCTTCCTTAACTAATTAATACAATTTACCAGCAAGGCCATATAAATCTGACTTGTGATTTGTGAGAAAGTGTTTAACCAGGTATCCAATCTCATTAATAGATAAAGGGATACTCAACTCTAATTAATTCTTGAATCAGTTTTGGCAATTTATGTATTTAAAAAGTACATTGCTCATGGAAGCAATGGATAAAAAAATTTTAAATTGCCAGGAATAGAAACAAAGTACATCTGATTTGTTTAAAGAATAAATAAATTTTTAAAATGTGTTCATTTCACTTCAGTTGTTGAATTTACTGACAAATAGTAGTTATGATATTCCTTTATCATTTGAAGGCTGGTAAAATCTGTAATTATGTCTCCCCTTTCATTCCTAATAGAGTGATTTATATCTCTCGCTTCTTCATCCATCCATCTGTAAATGTGTCAATTTTAATTGTTCATTTAAAAGAAGCACTTTTCAACTCTATTGATTTTTCTAATTGATTGTATTATTCTTTTATCAAACAAGATAGAAATAGCAAATAGAGAAAGATGAAATAGAAAATTATATTACAGAGTTTTGTGTTTATTTTGAGCTGTTGTCTGCTCTGTCATTATTTCCTTCCGTTATCTTCCATTATTTCCTTCATATTGGGAATAGTTACTCTTCTTTTAAACTTAAACCATTATTTGGGACCTTTTTTTCCTACTGTACATTGTTTAAATCTATATACTTCCTTTGAAAACTATGTGCCACAAATTGCTTATTTTTAAATTTCCATTTATTTAAAATGTATTCTAATTTGTGAATTGTCTATTTGAACATTATTTAATCTTGACTTGAGGATTTTCTAGAATTTTTTCTATCACATCTGATTAATTCTGCTTTGATTGACTAATATACTCTGCATTATTTGAATACAGTCATGTGATTTGTCCTGGAGACCAAAATGCTGTCTATCTCACTGGATGTTCTTCAAACAGTTCAGGAGAAAAGTCACTCCACTGTTCCTGAAAGCAACGGGCCCTGAACATCACTTAAATCAAGGTTGGTGACAATGTTGCTCAGGCAACTGCATCCCTCCTGATGGATCCTCTTCACCACATTGCTGAAAGAGGGAGACCTTGTCCTCAGTATAGGGGTGGCTCTTCAGGACCAGCCACAATGCACCGCTCGCCCTCTGTTCTTTCTGACTGTGGACGTCTTTCTGCCTAGCAAACCTTTCAGTGCTTCTCCAAGATGCATCCAGTCATTCCTTTCTGTGACCTAAGCCAAGAACCTACAACCCATTCTGTGGGTGAGTAGCTGAGCTCCCCATCTCCACGGGACAGGACCTCCTGAAAGCCCCTCTGGTGGAGTGACAGGTGGAGACCTAGCTGGAGAGAGCAGGGGACTTCATGGTTATTGTTTTGGGGCCTTGTGAGACTTGAAAATGTCACCTGAGCACATGAAAGTTTTGATCTCATAATATCTTTCTTGATTTTTGTGTTCAATTAGCTCATCAATTTGTTGGAGGAGTTCGATTATAATTTTAGATTTGTCTATTCTTTTGTTCTGTATCAGTTTATATTTCATGTGCCCCAAATCTTTCCTGAGTACATGCATATTTAGGATCATTATATCTTCTTTGTGTGCTTTTTGGCAGAGGAACAGATACATAGATGAATGTGACAGAAAGGAGAATTTAGGAATGAATTGACACAGGTATGTCCAATTGGTTTGGGGGCAAAGTGCAAAAGCAATTTAAATAAAAAACTTTTCAGCAAATTTTCTGGGACAATTACACATTCACAGGTAACATAGAAAGGAAAAAAGAAAGAGAGAATAAGGAAAGAGACCAGAAGAAAAGAACCTCAACATTAACTTCCTACTTCATGCCAAAATTAATTCAAAATAGATCAAAAATTTGAATGTAAAATGCAAAGCATCATGAAATGATTGATATACAAGGGCATACATTTACCATTTAATTTTTTCCTTTGCATTTGTTTTCCATTCTTCATTCCTTATTTTTTCTTCTCTTACCTTCTTCTCAGTGTTTTGTGCATAATTTAGAATTACATTTTATTTACAATGTGCTGGGCACAGACTTTGAATTAAAATGCACAACATCACCTCCCACAGCTTCTTGGTTCCACATTTTCAGGACCCTTACTGAAGGAAAGTTGGTTCTGTCCGGGTCCCTTTGTCCACTTTTTCATCAGGTAGCATTTCCTCTTTCCTTCAACCACCAAATGTGATTTAGAAAGCTCGTGGGAATTAGACGATCTATCATTTTTACTCCTATTTTACACATTTCCAATGCTTTTGCATTTGTCCCTCTACGGTTCTAAGCTTCCTTTGTTTTTTTTCTTTTCTGTTGAGAGAACTGCCCTCAGCTATTCTGTAGGGATAGTTGGCTAGCAGCAGCAGTATTCATTCTCCTTTGTCTCAGGACGTTTTATTTTCTCCTCATTCCTGCAGAGGGTTTCGGAGACAGTAGAATCTACAATTGACAACATCCCTTTCTTTCAGTGCTTGAATGGCTCCTGACAGTGTGGATAATTTCAGGGGCTTTCTTTGCCATTAGTTTTGGACTGCTAATTATGATGTGTCTCTGTATGTTTTATTTGAGTTTATCCTGATAGAGATCTTTCTCCAAAATTAGGAGGATTTCAGCCATTATTTCTTTGAATCCTTTTTTCAGTCTCACTTTCTCCTTTCCTTCTAAGACAATGTGAAAGTTAGCTTTTTAAAAAATTCTCCTATAGATCTCTTAAACTTTGTCTTTTTCAATCTATTTTCTCTCTGCTGTTCAGATTGGGCGGTTTTATTGATCTGTCCTCAAATTCACTGACTCTGTCCTCATTTCCAATCTACTAGTGAGCTTATTCAATAGAGAGTGTTTTTTTTTCCTGTGATGTGATTTTTCAGGTATCAAATTGCATTTGGCTGTGTTCCTATAACCAAGTTCTCTGTTGAGATTTTCTAATTTTTAAGTTCATTTCAAGAAAAAATGATCATTGCTTTTCAACGTATTTTTATTTTCACAGCTTTGAGATGTTTGTCACGTAATTCTAGCATCCGATTCATTTTTGAGTTTGTCTCTTTTTCATTTATATTCTAAGTTTCTTGGTTTCTCATCTAAGTAACTTTCAATTATTTCCTGAAATTTGGCTCCTTGTTCTTTTAAATTTGAAGCAAAAACTCCTATTAACCATCCCCTCTGCTGAGGAATTCCACCAGGGCTGAGGGTTTGACAGGGTCCCAGTACAGCGGTATTCTGAGGCTCCTGCCCCTCCCTTCAGACCCAGCCCCGCTGAGACCTTCCTGGTGAAGGAGTGGCATGTCTCACGCCACCTCATGTACTCTGAGTCAAGGTACAAGACCCACTCCCTGCTGGCCTCTGATGACACAGGGGAAAGGAGATGGGGAGGTGGTGCCACCTGGGTCTCCCCCGCCGCTCTCTATCTTGCTGACACTGGTGGGAACCGGGGCTCAGCTTGTCCTTGACCTTGCTCACCCTTACAAAACATGATATTGGCATTGGCCGCTTTGTCCTGATTTAGTGATGCTACCTGGGGTAGAGTGAGTGAGACGCCAGAGTCTGGAAATATATGCCAGGACTATGGGAGGTATAGTTGGTAATGCCCTCCAGAACTTGTCTGTATACATTAAATGTACTCTACATACTTACCTACTTTACCCATTGTGTTTCCTTAAGTATGTTCTAATATATAATCCAGAAAAAGAGCAATGTGATATTCCCAGAGATGACCAGTGTAGAATAAACTGTAATGAAAGATGAGTCATGTACAACCTTACAGACAATGTTTCGGTAGATTAGTTAATCTACAAAATGAGATAAGAGGTCATTAAAATCTACTAGTATATGCCAGCTGGACATAATGATTGCATTCCTCGTGGAGAGTTGGCACATGTATCTGAATTCTTCCTACTTCCCCTTCTCTCCCCTCCCCTCATCTCTAGTTCCTCTTACCATTTTAAAGGATCTATCTCCATATTTCCTACTATCTAGGTCTTATTTTGCTCTCTAAAATATTTATATTTGGGGTTTCACATATAAAAGAAACCATGTGACATATAAGCTTGTGTGTCTGGTTTATTTCACATAACATTATGGTCTCAATCTGCATCCATTTTCCTACAAATGACTCAGAATCACCCAATCCTTTTGTTTCCCTATCTCCCAAAGGAGCCCTGTGTCTTGCACCCAAGAGAGTGATTTGTGAAAAGGCTTATAGTAACATGACAAATATTCATTTTAGAATGTTAATTGAAAGAAACCAATGCAAAATTTTTGTTTAGTAATTATTTCTGAAAAATAAAACTATGTATATTCTTATTGAACTGTTTTTTGCCTAAAACCAATAATTCTCCCTCAGCTTGTAATTAATAAATAAATTTATATATATTTACAGTGTATAATGTGATGTTTTGATGTATGTATACATTATGGAATGACTAATCAAGCTAATTCACATATCTACATATCCTCACAAATTTGTTACCCTTAAAACCAGCAAACTTAAGAGATTCAACCTGATACACAAAGAAATTGATTACAAAAAATATGTAAGCGACTGTCATAAGTAGTAAGTAGCAGTATCAGCTGGGGTTAGATGGGTTAGATAGGTTTCACCATGTACCACAGTCCCCATAGGTAACAAAATAAAGTTGTGTCTCTTGCCTCCTGCTCTGTGTGGGTGAAGAGAGGGTTTCTGGTCTACCCTAGACCCACACAGGGGTGAGATGAGGGGAGCTGTGTTGGAGGCCAGGTCCATGGGTCCCCAAAGAGAGGCCACAACCACGTTACAGAAGAGTCCTGCAGCTCCCGCCACAGCGGGAGGACGAGCAGCCCTCCTCGCTGCGCAAAATAAAGCATAAAACCAGCTCTTTTCTTACAAAGAATCATACAGGAAAATGCCTTTGAAGCAAGTATTTTGAAGAAAACCACTTTGTTGATCTTGTTTCTATAAACATTTTCAGTCTGCTATGTGTAATCAGGCTAAGGAACACAGCCTCCACTACATATAATCCCTCTTTTCTGTATCAAAGAGCCTTAAATGACCTCCAGAGCCCATGGTAAGGCTTTACAAGCATTCCTTAAAAAGTGATACCAGGCCGGTCCCACGACCCGATCTCTGAAATAACCGGTCCACATCCGCGTTTTACAACTAGCACTGACCATTTCAACTGAAATTCTCCCTGAACTTTATGGGCTTTAAACACTCTTAAGAAGTAGTATGCTGCATGAATAATGTTCCCATTCCCAGTAATTTAAATTTGTTATACAAAGGTGAAAATATGGTTGGTAAACCCATATGCTTTGTATCTCGTTTAAACTTGCGCCAATTTACTCTGATTATGGTAATGAGAAAGCTGAGTCTATGTTGGTATTTTGGATCAGTGGAAAGTTTCTTTTTTTTTTTTCTGGGCAAGAAAATATTAACTTAGCTGTTGAGAAAAGACATGCTCCAACATTGCCTAACCTGGGGAGTTCAAACTTGTTGAAACTCCTTTTATTATATGTTTGCATGCCTTTTCGGAGCCAAAAGTGAGGTGGATAAAACTTTCAGTGAAGACACGAGCTATGAGGTGGGTACAGTCCTGACCTTGGTTCCTTGGAACTTCGCATCAGAGGCTTCAGTGCACGTCTTGTTTCCTTGAGTCAGCATCATTTCAAGTTAAGGAGAAAATAATTTGTTTTCTTTTATTCTTTTTGGATTGCTGGAGGACTTGTAAGCAGTTCTAAATTACCCATGAGGCTCGAGGGCTTTGGGGCCAAAAAAGACCTACAGAGAGTGGTGCAGGTTTATCCAGAAAGCTGGGGAAGTGTAGGCAACAGGGAAAGGGGACGTTACTAGAACCTCTGCAGTGAGTCCTAGTCTCCTGCAAGCCATGGCAGCACAAGGCGAATTAACTTATTATACAGGAAAGGTAGAAAAATGAGACTTGGAGATGAAGCTGAGCTTTGGGCCCAATCAGTGCTGCTCTGGGCAGCAAAGACAAAATCTCCTGGGCTTGCTGAACCTTTTATTCAGTCCATTGGGAGAAACGGATGTAACAAATGACTCAGGACAGAGTTCAGTACATCGGATAGAGAGTTCAGTACATTGGGATAAACAAATGTAACAGATGACTGGAGAGCAGCTGAATTCCTAGATCAATGAGGAACTATGCAGATGAACATTTTGTTCCTCCCAAGATGTCTTCAGCTGGTGTAATCTTGTCTTGGAGCATCACAGCATCACCGGATCATTGAGGTCTCAGTTGTGACTGGAGGCCAAAATGGAATTATGTCTCAAAATGCCATAGCTGGCCTGTAGGCAGGAGAACTAGTCCTAATCAAATGATTTTTCCCCCAAATTATGTAGCATTGCTCCTGACAGGGAAGGTCAGGGTGAGTCAGCACCAGGAGAGGGCGTGTGGGCATGGTGGTCAGTGAGACAACAAGGTCAAAGGGATCAGATGGTATCTGGTGCCAGAAGGGGGCTTCCTATAAGTACAGTTGTAATAAAACTTGTACAAATACAAGGGCAGATTTGGTGGGTGGGTGGTTTAACAGCTGCCCTGGGAGCAGACAGGGTGAGGTGAGTTTTGAGATTGCAAACTCTGCCACAATCTGTTACAGTGTGTGTGTGTGTTCTCCACTTTACAGTTAAGGAAAATAGTCTGAGGGCTTACATCCTTAGTTTTTACAAGGAAAATAAAGCATGTGGAACTTTAACCTAGATTTCTGTAATATCGCAATTAATAATGGATAGGTAGATAGACACACAAATACATATTTCCCTAGGTTCAGGGCTTATGGTTACTGATAAGGAAAAATTAGGAATGTATCTGACATGATATATGGTGTGAGGTAGGGAATCCAGCCTAAGTTTCTTCCTGATGGATATATATATTATATTCAGTCACTTCATATATCTATAAACATGCAAATGTCATATTCTTTGACATTGGGTTCATATTTTTAGTAACTAGGAAGCTAAGAGCTTCCAACATAATTTATACCTATTCATTCTTTATATTGATACTCTCAGTAATTTGCTATTCTTTTTCTGGGATAAAATCATTTATTCAATATTTAATATGATATTTTAGTTAAACTTATGAATATATTTTTAGTTTATATGAAATTTAATTTGTTACTTTTGAAATAAGAATTACTAAGCCTTCTCTTATGAAAAATTTCAATGTTTTTTCCTATAGTCACTTGTCATTATTTTTGCCCTCAAATGAAACTGTATAGAATTTCATATAGTTTTTAAATTTTTCAGTTAAATCACTATCGTTCCTGTTCAAATTATTGTTAAAGTTTTTATGATATTGTAAACTTTGGTTATTAAGAGAAAAACAAATAATTTCTATTTTTATCTGTGAAAGTTATACTGAATAATTTTAATGTAAAGATACAATAAAGTTCAGAAGAGTCAAAACTGACAGTTATATTTTTATCATGCATGTTATAATATATCAATTACACTTAATAAGATATATAAATGAAGATTTTAGTAGTAGTGTTTTTATCCTAAGTATCCGTGAAAATATTTCAAACCAAGACAGGAACTTAAAATCCATTATTTAAAAAATATACACATGCTTTACTATTTAGCATTGAAAATATTCTGACAAGTTATACCATAGAAAAGTCAATAATAAATTTATAGACTTTGGGATAATATTTATCACACATTGATTAGTATAAGATTGATACATAGGATATCAAAGAACACCTACAAATTGATTTCTTATAAAAAGAGAAGCAACTAAAAAGAATTATAAATACATAATAAAATTAGGAAAATAATAAAATAGCAAGTGTAAATGCCCAATGTGTTATGTAAAATATTTCCCTACTTAGTGATTTACTACAGAATGTAGATTAAAGTTATGGTGGGCTATTATTTTACATCATCCCAACTGGCAAAATATTTCTGAGAAGCTGATCAGGGGCAAAGAGAGAAGTTCAGAGAGGGTAATGAGGAATAGATGGAATCAAAGTATGTAAAAAAGACAAAAATTAAAATTTTTAAATCACAAAAAATATTTTTGAAATGATATCTTTAGGGACACATGAAAATAGAAATTATGCATTTATGGAGGAGGGCTTGGTGTTTACAGCCTTTTTGAAACAATTTGAAATGTCACTGAAATTTTTTTTAAAAAGCATGTAATGTGTGTACTATAGTTGGCAAGCTGCTCCTCAACATGAGAAACTCTATTGTATAAATAGTAGTTTACATACTGAATAATATATACTATTTAATATTTATGTAGCTATTATTTATGTGTGTATGTGTATATAGTCATATATAATTATTGCAAACAACAATATAATAGTATAATGTACTATATTATATATGTAAAATCACTAGTTGTAGTGGTAAAGCCTACATAAACTGATATAATTATTATTGTATGCAATAATATAATAATATATTATAGTTTAATGATATGAATAGTATGTAATATATGATGTGTTAGTCACTTTCCTCATCACTGGGACAAAATACCAGACACCTGTAAACTGATGGAGGAGAGGTTTGTTTTGACTCGGGTTTTAGAAGTCTCAGTGCATGTTTGGCAAGAAATCACACATGGCCTGGATGATGGAAAGCTGCTTACATCATGGCGGACAGGAGGAAGCAGAGCAGAGAGAGAATTGGGGAGGGAGATATCCTTCCGGGTCACACCTCCAGTGACCTGCCTCTAACCAGGCCCCACATCCTAACAACATGTGATCCATAGCACTCCCATAATTCAGTTAGCTTCCAAAAGCCCTGTCCCTGAGCACATGAGGCTCTGGGGGGATTCTTGATCTAAGCTATAGTACATGATATAGTATGATGTACTGATGATATGTAGTGGTCAAAAATATGGAAATATGAAAATATATCAGTAGAGAAGTATTTGAATACACTGAAAACCATACCTGCAAATGAACATCATATGCCAAGAGAATGAGCTATAGATCTATGCCAACCTGCACTGGTGTGATGCTTTAATTTTTAAATGCATTTGTAAAATTCTGCACATAATTAAATGGTACAATTTGATAACCTTTGAGATACATATGCATTTGTAATCAATAGCTCCCAAAAAGCAATGAACATGTCTTTTGCTCCTAAACGTTTGTTCTTTGAAATTCTTGCATCTTATCCTTCCCTATACCCTCTGTCCTCAGGTTAAAAGGCATCTACTTTCACCTTCCTGTAGGTTAGTTCCAATGTTCCAGAATTTTGCATGAATGTAATCACAAATCACAAAAGCATTCTTTTTGCCCTGTTTCCTTCACTCACTGTATATATTTTGCAATATATCTATGCATCTTCTATCAGAGTTCATTTTTTAAATTGCTGAGGGGTATTCCATTTTGTGAACACACCCTGATGTGTTGAGAAAGCTTTGAATCTTCCCCCAGTTTTTGCTATTACAAATTGAGTGCCTCTTGGATGTTTAGGTACTTGTCTTGGTAGAGACTTTCATTTCCTTGCTACCTATCATACCTATAGGAGGAAGTCCCAACCACATAGTAAGTGTATGTTTATCTTTGCAGAATACCCCAAAACAACACATTCCTCAAAGTGCTCATACCCATTTACATTCCCACCAAGGGTGTATCAGAGTTTCAGTTCTCCAGTCACTACCAATGCTTACTGTGTCCATCAGGTTTAGTCATTCTAATGGGTACAAAAAGGGTGATCTTTCCTAACCTTTTCCTAATGACTACTGGTGTTGAATGTCTTTATGTGTTGATTTCTCACCTGGATGTCTTCTTTGGTGAGTGTCTAATTTTTGCCCATTTTAAAATTGAATTGTTATCTAATAATTAAGTTTTAGAATTCTTGATATATTTTGTTGCTTTAGCAAGCACAAGAAAGCAAAAAAGTCATAAACCACATACTCATAAGAGAGAGAATACCATGTATAGAAGAGTACATATCTTCTGTTAACATAGTTTACCTGGGGATTTGGAGATTTTTGATGGATTAGAAAAGAAAAGAGAGAAGGGTAAAGCCAGAAAAAAAATGTAAAATATGTCCAAGAGGGAAAAAAAGAAGGTATTATACAAAGATTAGCTATGTAA
Source organism: Heterocephalus glaber (assembly GCF_053883595.1). Taxonomy (NCBI): domain Eukaryota; kingdom Metazoa; phylum Chordata; class Mammalia; order Rodentia; family Bathyergidae; genus Heterocephalus; species Heterocephalus glaber. The sequence goes on from NW_028258381.1 coordinate 14,092,628, forward strand.
ACTTGTAAGGACACGCATGACTACACGATCACCAACATGTCTCGGGTAGAACTCTCTAGATGGTTCAATGGCAGGTGATCCTATCTTCTTCTATATACTTTAATTAGCTGTATGATTATTTTTAAATTTGTTTAATTGCAAATGCACTTTTCTTTCTTAGCTGAACAGAATGTCTTGGGGAAGTAAAAAACTGAGTCACAGGATGGATGCATTGGTTTGGAGCAGATGTGTGCCACAAGAGAAAACCATGACAACTTCATGAGGGTAGCTGAGGAGAGCCTGGGGTCACAAAAGCTTAGGCAAAATGATCAGAGAAGCACTCAGGGTTCGCTTACTCTTTCTACTCACATATTTAGGTCTCCATTTTATAATGAAGCTTTCAGAAAATTGCTGACTGTTTAAAGATTCAAAAACTTGTTGCCTCAGTGAACTCTGAGGTCTCCAATCCTGGATTTACCCCTCTAATCAGATCTTTCATTTTCATAACTAGAATAAGTGCTTACATTCAGGTGATTCATGTGCCAGCCTTTCAGGTGACTCATTTATTTGTTTAATAAAAAATATAAAGCTCAAGAGAGCTTAACCTCAGACACCATGGTGATAGCTAGTTTTAAGAAGTTAAATAAATATCAGATGCAAGCTTGGTTGTTGGGCGTTTTCTGACTCTTAATTGTGTAATAAGAAACCTCTGACATGAGTACAAGATTTAAAATGCTAGGATTTCATAACTGAAAATCACCTAGGAGTTCATCCCACTACCAATGGTAACTAAAGACCTACTATGTGTTTGGCATAGCATTAAAAGTTGGCGAAGGAAGCTCAAGTAATATTCAAAAAGACATTTATAGAATGAAATGTTCACATATCAACTATAACACATGTACCATTTATAATTTCACATACACTGGATACTGAGGAAGAAATGTAACAAAATCAAAATAAGATTTCTAGAAGAAATACATAAAGCATTGAAATGAGTTAATGCATATCTAAATAAAGTCACACTTTGGAAGACCTCAAAATTTTAAAATGTCTGCTTTTTCAAATTAATGTAAAGCTTTGGTTTAGCCCCAAAGATGTCCTCTCCATATGTGGGTGTGCGTGTGTCAGAGGATGATGAGCTGAGTCTGTAACTGACACAATATTGTCCCATAAAGGGTGGGAATAGCCAAGATCCTTCTGCAGAGGACTCAGGTTGCACACCAATTGGTAGCAAGAAGGATTTGATAATAACATGTGATTTGCAGTGTCGGATTTGATAATAACATGTGATTTGCAGTGTCGGGAAAAGAATGGAAGAGAAAGGACAAATGGAGAGCTCAGCAACAGGCCCCACAAACGGATGCTTCCCTGGTACCTTCACACAGTTCAATCAAAATACGGTGACTGCTGCTGCTGAGGTCCACCCAATGGAAAGCATGACACTGTGTCCTCATCTGCCTTATTCGCCAGACCTGGTACCGTATGGCTTTTGGCTCTTTCCTAAAGTCAAAATGACCCTGAAAGGGAAAACTTTTGAATGGATTCAGGACATCAAGGCAGTCACGGCAGTACAAGTAAAGACACTCAGGAAAGAGGCCTTCCAGAGCTGCTGCAGAAAGCTGCAAGAATGATGGGATAAATGTGTTCCGAATGAGAGAAAAGATTTTGAGGGGATAATGTGTCTGGTTGTGGGAGACATCCCTGCATCTGGTAATGTGTCTTTTGTTGTAATAATTATTCTTTAAATTTAAAGATTCATTCTACTTGTTGATCAGACTAACATGCCACATGATCCTGCAGAAGGGGTACGTGGAGCTGCATCTGTCAAGACCCACAGTGTTCTGCTGCATGAAGAGTGAACTTTAATGTGTACAAATGAAAGAGAAAATAGCAAAAAGAGGCCAAAGAGGCCAAGGAGTCCCCGGAGGAAGTGCAGACTGTGAGAAAACTACCAGCCTGCGGCCCAGCAGTTGAGGGCCCCTGTGTGGAACACTGGAGCTTATTAGTTCCTTCTGCAAGGCGTGACCAAAACATACAGTAGATGTTTACACCTTGAAGAATGATTCCAATGCAAGACACACTGCCACGATCCCCCTCCAAGTCCTCTCCCCCCCTTCACAGCCTTATCCCCTCCTTCCAGCTGCTTTCTGGAACAGTTCTTCTGATGCCCAGGAGGCCTGGCTGCTGCTGCTGCTTCTCCCCACCCCCACCCCATGCTGAGTATGGCGTGGTCTGTGTTGGAGGCAGCAGAGAGTCACTCCCTTTGTCCCTTCTCAGCCTCATCTCAGCACTGTCACGTTGGTGATGTGGACATCTGCATTTCATAGGCCGGGAAACAGAGTCCTGAGAAAGTGAGCATCTCATCCAAGGCCAACTAGAGGCCCCAGGATCCCAATGTGGGGATGTGGCCACCTTGCAAATATCCTCTCCTCGATTCTCAGAGTAGACTTTGGAGCCTTCACAAGGTTTGGAGCAGGGACTCTCAGCACCCAGCCATGCACCAGGCTGTGGCTGTTAGGAACCGGGCCACGGGGGAACAGCAAGTGAATCTTCATCTGCGTTTCCTGCCGCCCCCATAGCTGTGTCAACACCTGAGCTCTGCCTCCAGTCAGATCAGGCATCAGATTCCCAGAAGAGTCCGGGCTCTGGTGTGAACCGCACACAAAGGATCTAGGCTGTGCACTCCTTTGGATCATCCAGAAACCACCCCTTGCACATCCTTACCCATGGGAAACGTGTCTTCCACAGGACCACTCCCTGGTGCCAAAAAGGCTGGAGACCACTGATGTAGTGGTGCCTCTGGGATACAGGAAATAACAGTGAGGAGAGGCTTGAAACACGTGTCTTTGTGACCTTAGTAAATTCCTGTTGGCTGCTGAGCCTGTTTCCCCATCTTTATGATGGAATCACATTTTGCAAACGTGAGCAGGGTTGTCATGAGGATAAAAGAACAAACTGGCTATGAAAACCCATCTGTAAGGAGATCAGCCTAGCTGGGTGTGTATTACACCAAGTCAAACACAGAGGCTGGCGGAGGAAGTGGACAGCAACACCCGCCTCCTGCCCAGGGTCCTGAGGCACTAACGCCATGGGTCCCCAGCACTGAAAGCACAGAGGAGGTGGGTGTGTGGTTTTGTTACTGCCATTCATTTACTCTATTAAGAAACAACAGCATAGACTCACACTACAAACATGTCTCCCAACTCACTTGACTTGTTTGTTCCTTCTCCTGAAAAGCTCACTGCCAACACCCTACCTGTATTCGTTAGCCCTTATTCCCCTTGGTCAGTATTCCTGGGTCTCATATTTCAGACTTCCAATCCATTGTCTTTCATAATAAAATACCATGTACATACTTTAAATATATATGTATGTGTGTGTGTGTATGTGTATATATATATATATATATATATATATATATATGCATGCTTATCTTCAAGAGGCTGAAGCAGGAGGATTGAAAGTCTGAGCCCACCCAACGTGACTTAGTGCCTTAGGGAGATCCTATCTCAAAATTTAAAAAAGTAAATAAAAAGGTCCAGGGATGTTGCTCAATGCAAAGCCTCTGGGTTTAATCCTCAGTACCATACACACTTAAAAAAGATATCCATGGATGTTGAACTCACTTGAGAAAGCAGGTTGAGGGCTATCTGAGGCCTGTCAGCAGCCTGGGGTCCAATATTTGCCTCCAAACAGAAAGGCAGGGCCTGGAGCATCCCAGGCGGAAGGCAGGCTGGTGAGCATTATGAACTTTTCACTCTCAGTGGGGAGACCTTGGCTTGCTTATCCGAGCTCTGTAACTAAATAAAGAGGGTGTGATTCGTCCCAGTTTCCCAGGATGCCCAAGTCCCACCCAAAGCCTTCATCTTGGTGACTTCAAAGGCGGCTCCCTCTCCTCTCAGGCCCCACCAGGCACCCACAGTTAGCACCCTGGGATCTTCCAGCTTTATTTCCTTTACTCACCGCGCTCTTGAAGGAGGGGGTGCCCTGTCCTTGGTGACTGTGTGCTCCGGAAGCGCAGGGCTGTCCAGCCATCTCCAAGCACAGCGGGATCCTGTGCTGATGAGGCAGCCTCTAGTCCTCTGTGAGACCTCTTGGCTCTCACTGTGGCCTCCGGACTCCCCACGCCCTGGCGGCAGCAGGAGTGCAGTACCCACTTCCTTCACACCACCCTGCAGGGGCCCAGGGCTGCAGTCTTGCTCCTGCCCTGTCCTCTGATCTGTCCCTCTCTGGGGCTGGTGGCCATGGCCTGGGGCACTGCTGTGTCCCCTCACTTCCTGCCCAGCAACCATGTGACCAGCTCTCTAGCCTGCCCAGCTGAGCTGTCCAGCTGGGTTTTTCCACCCTTCCTGATGCCCTGTGTACTGCAGCGCACCTCTCTTCCCCATTGTCCCACCAGTGAGGTCTCTTTCTGCTGTCACTGTCCCTTCTGTCTGGAGCTCAGTGCTTCTTCCCCAAGGCTCAGTCCCTCTCCTCCTCCAGGGGCCAGCTCCTTCCTAGGGGCTCCTCATCCCACTTGGCCTCCTCATCAGTGAGTTCTCTGTCCTTTGGGTCTTGCTCTTGTGATGCGAACTCTGTCAAAACTTAAGGGCGATGTCTCCTAACGTCAGGATGCATGCAGAGGGGCAGGAAGTTGTGCTGAGGACACAGCAGCTGGAGGCACCTTGCAGGGACAAAGATAGGTTGAAATGCCTGAACTCACTCTCTGTCCCCAGTCCCAAGTCCTGTTTGGATCAGCTAAACCCAGCCAGAAGCTCACAAAGGCCTCAACTTTCTGCAGCTAGTGCATTGGGGAAGAGCAGAGGATAAACTCACAGGACCAAGATGCAGTTTCCTCCTCCTGTCCTGGTGTGATTTTGATCATCTCCACTTGATCTTGTAACATTTTGTGCACAGTGGACCTTAGGGTTTGGGGAATCAGATAACACTGAGCTCATTGTGGGAAGTTCGGGTCACGTGGTGACCTGGTGTTCCCATACAATACCTACCAGGCTCAGAAACAAGCAAGGCATAGCCTTTGCAGAGGGGAGCAAAGGAGATGTGGCTCATCCCCCAAATCCCAAGAGCCCTGCAGCAGTTAGACAAACAAGGCTTTCTGCAGTCTCCACAGAGCATCTTTTCTCCTCTCAGGAACTCGTCTCTTGCCTTGTGGGATCCTACGATCCAATGGTGGGCAGAATCCTGGATCCGCTGCAGATGCCTTTCCTTGTGTTGGTCTTGCTCAAGATGGACAGTGGTGCAGGTGACTTGGGCAACGGGCACCAGTGAGACAATTGTCCCATTTGCTGGTTCCAAACTCAAAAGAAGCCCCATGGTGGGAAGTAGATGGCAGGCATGAAGGTGACCAGCTCACCCAGTCTTCCCAGTGCCAACCAGCTCCGGCACCTGACCAGTATGAGGTGTGAGAGTGCAGATCTTCTCACCCCAGTCAGGACGCCTCAGAGGCTGTGCCAGCTCCGGGCCTCCCTGAGGAGTTGCCTACAGTCTCTGGTGGCCCGAATCACACTGCCATCTTCCTTTACCTGGTTCTGATTTCTTTCCTTCCTCAGCAGGTGTTGTCTGGTGGGGAGGGGGACACCACAGCCAGTGGAATGCATGCGAATCTCATCTGAGTCTGTGGTCTGAGAGGCCCAACCCGTCTCAGCCACTTACCCTGGAATGAAAGCTGACATGGCTCTAAGCGTTGCCTCCCTGTGGCCCCTACAGCCTCGGGACACTAATCCTCGGGCTCATCAGAGTCATTGAGTCCGACTGATCAGAGTGAAAGAACATCCTGCCCCATGGCTAAGTCAAAATTCTTCCCAACTGCCCAACAATCAAGGCAGAGGAACTGACATAGCACACAGCCTATTTTCCTGTGGGTCCAGCCCATGGAAATTAGTTCTGATTTCTCTTGCTGAAGGAAAATTAGTGCGAAGGGGGTGGTTGACCAAGTCAATGGCTACCTAGTTACCTACTGGTACCAGGTCTGCATTGGGTACAGAATACTTCATCTGGGTCTAAAATGATGACCATCTTTGCCACGATATCATCATCCAGGATGAGACTGTCATGCCCTTCTCCATGAGTGTGTCTGATTTTATTCCCTTTCTGTGACCCTCCTAGCTTTGCCAAAAGAAAGCAAGCAACTAAGGGAAGAAGTTTGGTCACTATCCTCACTTCTCAGAACACTCCCTGGGGCACTAATAATATCTGTTAGACTTCCCCTACCTGGGCTGTGTTTTTTGTTTTTTAAGTTTTGCCTGGAGGTGGGAAAGGCCCGGAGGTGTAAACATTAGCCATCCAGGGCAGACAGAGCAAAGAGGAATAGCAAATGGGAAATGATGCTGGGGACATGGTCTTTTCTCTCCTTACCTTGGCTACAGATATGGGTTGGTTGATTTCATGTCTATCTCTTTATCTCAGTCAAAGGCATAATTCTCAGTAGGTATCCAGGCAGTTAATGAACAGAAGCTGAAAAAAATTTTTTTAAAAAAGCACTGAGGGAGGGAGACTCTTGGAAATTGAAAATAAAATTACAAAAAAAAAAATCCACAAATAAAAAATACCAAAATTGGGGCAAAAGAACTTCAAGATAATAAAAATCCATAAATTTAAGATATTTCTCAAATTATTGGTCTTAGCTGGTGTAAAGTCATGCTATGAACCTTTTATATTGATTTTGGTGCTAGGGAACTGCCTGAGGGCTCTTGTTAGACCCAATGGATTGCTGTAGATTCCCACGGATTTTCTAAAAGGTATTCATGTTTTTGACAGCTAGTGAGAAGTTTCCATTCTATGCTTACATTGCTGATGGCTTTTGTCTTAACCTAGTCTGTAGGATACCCTGTAACAGGTGTTAGGAAGGCATCTGTTTCTTTCAGTTTCCTGACTGTGAATGAAATCTGTCCAGCAGGGCACTGCTAATACACCAAAAGTTTATTAAGGGTTTCATAGAAAACATGGAAATCCCTCCTTCCTAATTGATGGGAATCAATATTAAATTACATCGACTGTTTTTTCTGCCTCAGTTGGGATGGTCACATAATTATTCTCCCTTCCTCTGTCAATGGTGAATCCTACTAATGAACTTCTAATTACTAAATCATTTATAAATGTTGAACCTAACTGGTCAGTATTTACTGATTCTACATAAAGTGAATGACTGGACAAACTAATGTTTATTTAGGATTCTGGTACTTCACTTTCTTGCTGGGAATATAAACATACAACTATTGTAAAATGGATTGGAAGGTTATTCTTTATTTTCTCTATCCTAGCTTTGTGCACTGGCAGTAACATAGCCAATGAGGTTTATCCAAGGCACGATTATTGCTAATTGAAAACTATTTTCTCTATCCTAGAATACTTAGTGTAAAATAGGGTCCAAGTTCCTAGAAATATGGTGAAACTTTCTCATCTGAGAATCTGTGTCAGTAGAGCTATTAATATCTCAATGAGAGTAGGTAGTAGGTGAGTATATACTGACCAAGACTAAAGTTTCAATATTTATTGATTATAACTGTGTAGTTAGTTTTCTACTCCTTTTGAGTCAGTTTTGTTGCTGTATAATATTTTTCTTGTATTTAAAAACCTTGAGTTTACCTATTGTCATTATACTGTACAATCTCATATTTGTGTATTAGTCTTTGCAGTAGTCTTGTTGATATTCTTTTGCTACCATCTTGTCTATTTTGTTTATTTAAAACATTTTTATTTATGTTTACTCGGTTTTTAGCTTTGAAATACTTGATTAGAATCATTGGTACATTAAACTTGAAACCTTTTTAAATATAGGTATTCAACCTGTAAGTTTCTATCTCAGTTCTGTTTTAGCTATACCAGTGAATTTTAGACATAAACAGACAATTACTTGGAAAAAAATCATTGCATGATAATAAAACTCCAGTTTCCCAAATTTATATATTTGTTTTTTATTAGATTTAAATGTTTCATACTTCTCCAAACATGTTTTCCTTTAAATTTTATAATTTTTTGATATTTGTCTGTCAGTTTTTAACTTTATTGAGCTATTATATGAAGATGTAAATGACGATGTTTTATGAAACTTCCCCTATAGAGCCATATTTTATAAGTTTTTTAAAACTATGTCATGTTTTCTCTTACTTTTGCTACTTATTCATTACACACTAAACCAAGTTTTTTTGGTGTGTTTTTATTTGTAATAATTAGAGATAGTTCTATTTTATGTTTCCCAGTTCAGGCTTTGTTTTATTACAGACACTGTTTTCATATTTTCAGTTTATGTTTTTCCTTATAGATATATATTTACATATAACCTACATACATCCTTCCATATACTTCAAATCACCTCTAGATTTCTTCTGATACCAAATACTGTGAAAATAGTTCTTATATTCTTGGCTTTGGTAATCATGACAAGAAAAAAGTGTCCATGTTTGGTACAGAAGGAGTTGTTTATTCCTCTTATGCTTGGTCCATAGTTGGATGAAAGTGTGGATGGGAATGGGTAGGGCAGCCAACTGGGTGTAGACTGGTGTCCCCCATGCAGCTGCCAAGGGAGCAACTAATGGAGAATTGGGAAGAAAGGGATGCTGACCCGGGTCCTCCAGCAATGAGTGCAGATACTGGGATCAGAGGTGCCTCTGGGAACAGTGGGGAGCCAGAGGACATCAGAGACTTGGGGTCTGGGGCCCAGTGAGGGAGCATTCACAGAAGAGGGCCCAGGACCAAGATTCTATTCTTTCCTCTGGAATTCCTGTGTAACATGCTTCTTAGGCCTTATTCTGTCGTTTGCGGGTCTTGGCTCTTTCATACATTGATTCCCCCCCATTCTTTTCACTGCATTTAAAATAATTTCCTTACTTATCTTTCAGGTCATGAATTGATAATCTAGACCACTATTCGATCCATCTACTGATTTTTTTTTACCAAGGAAAAACTTTTTTTCAAATTCCTCGAATTTCTAAGAATTTTATATTTTCAGTCCCCAAGTTCATTTCCAATAGGGTTCTACTGTTTTTATATTTTCCATCCTATCTTTAAAAACCTTAATAACTGCTATAAATAACTTTTTCAGACTATTTTAATAATTCTTAGCAACTGTGCTTATATACTTGTTACATATTATAGTAATTATAATTCACTGCATAATACATTTTGTTCCTCATTGTTGGCTGTTCCTGAGCATCATTCCAAGACATTGTGGTTTGGTGAGAATTTAGAATTCTCACTTGGGAAGTACCTGAGCGAGGAATTTCCACTTGCTCCTCCAGTACCTGTGCTTTCCACCTGTCTGGTGCGCTGACAGTGGCAAGAGGCTGCAGTCAGTGAGACACAGCACAGGCTGGGGCTCAGGGAAAGATGTACAAGGGCCTCATCCTCAGGCAACCAGAAGGGACAAAGGAAATCAAGGCAATGAGACCCAAAGTCAGCAGCCACTGCTAGCTCCCAAGTTCTACCACCATCTGGTCACCCAGTGAGTGGGCATGAATACGAAGTCAGCAGTAAGCAAGCAATGTCCACTGATGAGCAGGAAGCCATGGACAGGACGTTGGGGGTGAAGACCTCAAGTGCATGATTTTTACCCATTGCCCAGACAGCTAGAACTCTGAGTTATCTCTGCAGAATGAAGTATCTTATAAAACTTATTTTTACCTGAAAACATCCCTCTGGGGACTGACAACGATGTTTTTCTACAAGCCTGGTTTTTCTCAATACAATTTTAAAGGTTTTCAAATGGTTTCATATTGGTTTAAGATTTTTAAGAACAGCTTAAATTTGTAATAAAAGTTTACAATTTGAATTTTTTAAAGCAGCTCAACAAACTGCAGGCAGCTGTTAATAAAGGCCTTGGATAATTATATGGAGATTACTCGTGAGTTTTTGACCGTGTAGGGTGTGTGTGATGTGTATGTTTACTCGGTGGAAGATTCTGTCCAGGAAAGAAGAGTCAGACAGAAAGATAGCAGAAGGAGGTGACCCAGGGTCAGAGAGTGTGGGGTTAGCATGCATTTCTGGGCAGGCAAGAAGGTCAGGTTTTATGTGCAAAAGCATAAGCAGGAGAAAAGGAGCCGGAGGGTCCGGGTGGACCTGGAAGGCTGGGTGCAGAGTAGGGGGCTGACCGGGCCTCTGCTGGGTGGGGAAGTGGACCCTCCTGCATGTGGTATTGTGCCAATAACCCCACATTCTTCATTGATTTCCCATGTGGACAGCTCTGACCCCAGTAGGAGTCAATATCCAATAATTTCACAAGCTCCACTGATTTCTCTTCAAAATCTCCCTCAAGCGTGTCCCTTCCCACACAAATGAATTGTTCTTTTAGGCAGTGCTCACACTGCCACTAGTGATCTCCCCTTCCATGCTGTGTTAGTCTTCCTGTCTCATTGAAGTTGAGGGAAAATACATGATTTAAACTGGGAGTGATCTGGGGGCAAACCAGAGACAATACATGTGTCCCGCGCTCTGCAGTGACGTCTGAGCTCAGCTGCAATAACAAGGCTGCAAAGGAGGTGCATGGGGACTCAGCCCTCTGGTGACCTCTGTGGGGAAACAACCGTGCGTTTTACAGCCCATTGCTGGGAATGATCTTCTTTGTGCACTTTGAAAATCGACTGGTTCGTTATGTTAGGAAAGAGGAAGAGATAAGAATCTCATAAATGTCCTAGTCGTTTTAGCATACTTTTCCTGGGGTCAGTGCTTGAGCGTACCCTAAGACCAAGAGATCAGATAGGGAAAAGGAATTCCACCTAATAGCCCTGGGGGCTCTGCTTCAGGGCAAAGACTGAAAATGACAACCTAGCATGCACACTAAGTGCTATAGACAGGGGCCAAGTGAGGTCCACCTGTGCCCGAGAAGAAAGGAGATGGGACTCTGCAGGGCAGGCTGGTGAGGACATGGGGAGCTCCAGTCTGGGGTGCGTCTTAGAGACGAAGAGAGATTTCTCAGCAGGTTAAGGAAGGGTGGGCATTGTGTGCACGAAAACGATGGAGAAGCAGGAAAGAGAAGGACAAGCTTCAGTGGCCAGGTTAGTTAGCTGAGGCCGCCTCTGCAAAGCGCCACACACTGTGCAGTTGGGACAACGGAGACCTGGTCTCTTGCAGCTTGGAAGGCTGGAAGCCGAGGTCAGAGTGTGGACAGAGTTGGCTGCTTCTGAGGCTGTGGGACAAGGGTTTGCTCCAAGCCCCTCTCCTCCATGCTGGGGCCTTGGGGCCTTGTGGCAGCTCTGATCTCCGCTTCACCTTCCACTGGCTGTCTCTGTGTGTGCCTCTGTCCATGTCTCCCCTCTCCCTATCCTACTTTCTAATGTCCCTGACTGAATTTCCATCCTTCCAAATACTATTCACCACCAAACTACCTTTGCCGCCCTTTATGGATTACTTGGGAAGGTTGCTATTTTGCCAGTGGAACGCCACACCCTCCGTGCCCAGAATCCTTGCCCTGTATGCTCCACATTCCTTGGTTTTCTGTTCTAACCCTTCCAGTCTCATGTTCCCACCTCAGACTTCCTTTTCTCCTAGAAGCCACGAAGGATCCGTAAAATGTCGTGTAAGGTCCCGTTTGAGTGCCCATATTCCTGTCCCAAGATCAAACTGGAGATCCTGGACTATAACAGCCAGTTTGCTTGGTCACATTCCTGCCAATCTGTAAACTCTTAAACCATAACAGCCAGCTCTCGTTTATCAGCGGTATTTCCAGTATCTGGCTCAGGGCATGGCATATAACAGGTGCTCAATGAATGTTTGTAAAATATACGGGAAGGAAAGAAAGCCAAGGTCAGCTTTGAAAGACAAAAGGCTGGAACTTGGACTTAGTACCATTTCTGGAACCCATACCTCTGCCACTGAACCCCAAAACAACAAGAAGATATGGTGAATATAAGGACCTGTCTATATAACCAGTGGCATTTCTGTCCTTCCGCACACCTGGTTGATTATTTGGTAATGTGGATATTTTGCCAATGGAAGCCAGGCCCTTCCTGCCCAGTGTCCTTGACTTTCTATGTTCCCTGTTCAGAATTGTTCACTGGGAAATTCCTTCTCTATTCATCTTCCCCCAGCTCCATCTAAGAGGCAAGGGTTGGCACTTACGCCTAGTGCTTGGCCACACTTGCAGACTCAGGCAAAGGGTCAGCCCCTGTGCCTCGTGGTCACTTACACAGGCAAATTTGCCAAGACAGCGTCCCAGCAGCCATCGGTATGGGCAGGCCCAGTGAATCTCAGCCCCCACCAGGCATGGAGCTCAAGTTCAAGCTATGCCCGACTCAGCTGAGCCCACACTGGCTCTCAGGAGCCTCAGGAAGGAGCTTGGTCTACACCCTGGAAGCTCTTTTCAGCTGGGAGCTCAGAGCCTTCCAGCGTGATTCCGATTTCCATTCTCATCAACCAAATGGAAAGGCTAAGTCCGAAAACTGGCCCAGAACTAGGAGAAGAAAAAGGACTGGACGTGTTCTGAACCCACTGAAATAACTGAAATATTTTCAAAGATGTTTTTGGACAGGATAGTCCAGAAACCCGCTCTGCCAAACACATCTCCAGTTAATCGGCAACTCTGCAAGGACTTCGGAGTGGATGCCAGCGGCTTGTTCTCACATGGAGCCAGAACACTGCGTGGAACTTGCCTCTTTAGAAGGCTTCAGGTGGTTGCACTTCCTAGAATTCAGCCAACTTTGATGAAAGATAGTAAGAAGGGAATATTTTCATAAAAATCTTCTCCTTTGAATCAGTGGAGGGTCATAAACCAGAGCGAATTAGCAGAAGCCACAAGGTCTCATGTGAGGATAAACTCACCATTCACCAAGCATGTAAGACTCTGTATTCTGGGGAAAATATTATTCTCTGCCAGATGGGTTGAGCTAAAAAGCCAGATGCAAAACTGAACTGAAAATATCTCAAGTATATGGCTTGACAAATTTTGACAAGCACTTAAGTGAAGTTGTCATTACCATGAAAGTGGTAGGTATATTCATTACCATCCCAGTTGCTTCATGCTCCTTTAATTTTATGTCTGTTTGTCTGTCTGTCTATCTGTTTGTATGTTCTGGAGATTGAACCCAGGGCCTTCACACTGAGCTACATTCTCAGCCTCCTTTCATTTATTATTTTGAAAAAGAGTCTTGCTAAGTTACTACATTGTCCAGGCTGGGCTTGAACTTGCAAACCTCCCACCTCAGCTTCCAAGAGTGCTGGCATTACAGGTGTGCACCATACACTCTGCTTTTGTTCCTTTAGTTTCAGCAAACACCTTTATGGGTGTGTTCTGAGGCGGTCTTCTCTCCAGCACAGTCTTCCTCACCCTGTCGCCAAACAGCTACTGGTCTCGCTTTTGACAATAAAGATGACTTTTTATTTCCTGGAATTTTATATAAACAGAATTGCATAATAAGTGCCCTTTTTTGTCTGGTTTCTTTTGATTATTTTGAGATACATCCATTTGATGGTCCAAGTCGATGTCTGCTTATACCATCATTTTGTTTATTCATTCTACTGACAGATGGTTCAGGGTGACAAAGATTCTTACAAAGCTGTAGTGGTCATCCAAGTGCAAATCTTTGTAGAGATGTTTTCTTTTTTCTTAGGTCAAAACTAGCAATAGAATATCTGTATTGTATAATAAGTGTTGAACTTTACAAAGAAGCTGCCATACTCTTTCTCAAAGTGATCACATCATTACCTGTTTTGGCCAGCATAGAGGAGAGCCCCGATTGCTCCACATTGGTCACCCTTATCAATGTCTAGCAATAGCTCATAGTGGCTTTGATCTGCACTTCCCCAATGACTGAGGTCAGCAGCATTTTTCATGTGTTCATCTGCTGCAGTTAAGTATCTGTTTAAATCTTTATTAATTTCTAAAATTGGGCCATTTGTTATTGAGTTGGGAGAGTTCTTTATGGATTTCAGATTTGTCTTCTGACAGATATATAGTTTGAAAGTATTTCACTTCCATCTGTGACTTGCTTTGTCATTTTCTAGGTACTCTCATTGCAGCCCACATTTTTATTTGGAAGAAGACATATTTATCGGTTATGGGTCAGGTTTTTGGCATCAGGGCTAAGCAATATTTCCCTGATTCGTTGTTACAAGATCTTTCTCTAAATTAATTTTTAGGAATTTCATAGCTTTATGTTTTAAATTTAGGTGTGTAATCTATTTTGGTTATGTACTGAATAGATAGTAAAAATAAGGACCTGTGTTTGTTTTGTAAAAATATGTCTAATTGCTCTAACACCATTTGCTCAATGACTCGTATTTCCTTTGTATCTTTTTCAAGAATTACTTAAGCATCTCAGTCTAGGTCTACGTCTGCAATATCTCTGCTACTCCACTGATTTATGTATCTATCTTTGTGTCAGTACTATACTCTTGGTTACTTCAGCTTCATATGTTTGAGATCAAGGAGGTTAGTCCTTCAGTGTTTATTTTCACAATTGATTTATGCATTCTCAGAAAAATTTCTTTCCTTAGTGCACTGTCTGTAACCCCTCTCATATTCCTCAAGTTAGGAGGAAAATATTTAGCCTTCATAGTTAAATATGATGTTATTTGTAGCAGTTCACAGAGGCTCCTTTTTGGATTCAAAAGTGCTTTCTATACCTAGGTTGCTGAAAGGTTTAATCAGAATTCAACTGCCACCATGATTTTTCTGCCTCTATTCTGAAATTGCAGGACAAACTTCACTTGGTCATAAAAGATTACCATTTTGGCATATCACTGGATTGGGCTGACTAAAATTTTGTTTAAAATTATTGCATCTGTGTTCATGTAGCTTTAATTAGGTTTTCTTTTCATATCTTTGATTTTGGAATCAGGGTAATATTGGCCTCAGGATGATTTGGGCAGTAGTCACTTCCAATCAAAGTAATATAAAGCTTTCGAGAAAAATATACTTTCTCTTTAATATCTAGTAAAATATACCAGTGAAAATACTTGGCTTTAGCTATTTGCTTTGAGAGGCGGTTTTTAACACAGTTCAACTTCTTTACTAGATGTGGAGTTACTCAGGTGATCTATTCATGCTTGAGTGAGTTTTGGTGATTTGGATCACTCGAGGATTTTGTCCATTTCATATAAATTAGTAAATTTATTGGTATAATGTTATTCATATTAAAGTTTGTTATCCTTTTAATGTCTGAAACATCTATGTCATAGTGATTGACATAGGATCATTCCTGGTATTAGTGATTTCTTTCTGTCTGTCTGTCTGTCTGTCTCTCTCTCTCTCTCTCTCTCTGTCCCTACAGAGATGTACTCATGTTATTGACCCATGTTCTGCTAAATATTCTAGGTGATTTTCCTGCGCATCTCTGGTATTTCCTTTCTCTGCACACTGTGCTTCTCAGCTAATCTCTCTCTCTTCTCCAGTGGCTTCCTCTAAGTGTGTCCCCTCAGTTCCTGGGACTGATATTCATGGAGTTGCTCACCTTCCTTCCTTTCCTGTGAGGATCACTGGTCTATGTGAAGTTCTTCAATACTTCTTTCACTTTTTTCATTCATCTTCTTTCTTTATCATGTTCTATTGGTTTGAGGAGAGGGATAGCTTTGGTTTCTGTGACTCTATCTAGGTAGATGAAGTGAGCTTAAATTATTTTAGTTGAATAATTGTTTTTCATGAAACCTACAAATTGTAAAGGCAAAGAGTCATATGAGTACTGTGGTTGTGGGGGAACTGCCTTATTGATTATGCCCAAAGCAGGCTGTGAAGAGTTAACCCTTCAACTGGCTTGACTGTAGAAGTGAGTCTGGCCAAAGCCTACATGCCGAGGTCAGAGTAACTTTCATCCCCACAACTAAAACCTTCTAACTAGAAAGACAAGGTTCTAATTACAACCATATATTTTGTCTATTCTGTTCCTAATTTGAGAACGCTTTGTCTTGTCCTTTACAACCCTTGCTTGCATTAGTAGCCATAGTAACTGCATGACTGCACATCCTTGCATGTAGTTCCCCTTTAGCATATAGCTCGCCTTTACCCCAACTGATTACCAATAAAAGTCAGTGGCTTAGACTGGCCAGTACCTTTGCTGGATGAGCAGCATTGGCCATCCTGGCTCCCCAGCCTCTCTCTCTCTTTAGCTCTGTCTTTTAGTTTTTCTCACAGACTTGCACCATAGCACTGAGCAGGTTGTCAGAACCTACTGCAGAGGGTTTAGTTAAAACTAAAATTCTGGTCATAACCCAAATTGTTCATAAGTCAGGCCAGTCATAACTCGAGGGTCCACTGTAATCAGAATTTTTAAATTAATTTTTTAAATTTTAGAATAGCTTTAGATTTATAGAAAAGTCACTAAGATTATACAGAGTTCTCTTATCACTTGCAACCAATTTTCCCTACTATAAACACCTTATACTAGTATAGCGCATTTATTACAATTAATGAACTGACAGTGACACAGAATTACTATTAAAATTTATATTTTACTCCTGTTTTCTTTTTTACCTAACATACCTTTTCTGTTCCTGGACCCCACTCAGGACACTGGATGACATGGAATTGTCATGTTGGTGACTTCCTCTGTGTTTAAGAGTCCCAGTAGCCCTAGTGAGGTATTTTGTAGAATGTCTCTCATGTTGGGTTTGTCTGCTGTGTTCCTCGTGATCAGATGGCAGGCTTTTGTTTTTTGGCAGACCACACAGGCAGAGTCCTCATCATGTCCTGTCCAAGTCCTCGAGGAGGAGCACAACCTGTCATGGGCTCATCTGCTGCTGCTACTTGGAACTCCAGGCTCATGGTGTGCTCAGCATCTTCCCTGGAAAGTGTTCAGCACCTTCCCTGGAGGTGGAAACACTTTCTACCTCCTTCTAGAAGACCTTGAGACAAGTCATGGCACGCAGCTCACATGGAGAGTGGGGAACTGTGTTCTGGGGGTGGGGGGTGCAGAAAGTGAAGCTTTCTAATTTTCTTTTCCTATTTTTAAATTGGTTTGGAAAGCACAAGCTTTTCAACAGTAGTACTAATGCTAGAAATTACTGCCCTCATTCACTGTGAAAGTCAAATGGTATCTTTATTATTACATGAAACAATAAGTTGATTTAGAATATTTGATAAATGTTTTCTTCTCTTCCTGACCTATCTCGGAGATGCTTATTCTATTTTCTGAAAGAGTTAAGAATTTCTTTAGTGTACTTCTGTGTGGCAGACTCCATTTGTTTGTCTAAATGTACTTTCATCTCAGTAACACTTGAAACTGTGTCTTCCATGAATGAAAAACTCCAGGTTTCCACTGTTTCATCTTACACGAGAAACTTAAAATATAAATGGGTAAATAGGATATAGAAAGCCAGGCATGGTGGTGCACTGCTATAATCAAATCATTTGGGAGCCAGAGGCAGGAGGAGGATGGCTACAAAGTTGAGGCCCACCTGGGCTACACAGTCAGTTCCAGGCCAGCCTCGACTACATGGCCAGACCCTGTCCAAATAAATAAATAAATAAATAAATAATACGAGAAGGTGGGATGGTAGGAAGGACAGGCAGACTCTAGGAGATGGAGAAGGGGAGGTCAGGGGAAGAAGGGAGGAAACTGAGAGAGAGGTTAAGGAAATGAAAATAACCAGTATATGTTATATGCATGTACCACTTCCTGGAAGTGAAGATCAGTATTCTGTATTATAAACATGCACGGAAACCTAAACAACAACAAAAAACACTGTGTCATCTGCCCTTTCTTGGATCTGGTTAAACATAGACTACACTGGTCCACTGCAAACATTCTCTGTATTTTACCTTATTTTTTCTACCTTCCAAATTTCTTTCTATGCACTTTTGACCCATATCCCATCTAACCTCTTATCTCTTCATCTGTGTTCATCAGTTTTCTTTTGTGTGCTTATCTTCATTTTTAGTGTTTTTAGTTCCAGGATTTCTGTTTGGTTCTTTCTCAAATCCACAGTATTACTTTGCTCTGGTTTACAGTTCCCATATGAAAAGCTTGCTTTAGACTCTTATAAACAGTCAGGGAGCTGCTTTATTATCCAGATCTTTTCATTTTCACATCTAAATCTTTGCAGCTTGTTTTCGTTCTCTGCCCTTCACCCTTCTCATGAGCTCTCACTTATGTCCCTTACCTTCTTGTGTGGCAGATGGCTTTCCGCTCTTTTTTAGACTCTAGTTATACATATGTTTGTAAGGTTTTGGGAGATTTTCCCTTCTTCTGCCAGGAGTCTGGTACACATTTATCCTGCTTTCAAAATGACAGGCTTCTCAATGTTATGCATCCAGGTTGGGAGAAGTTGCTGACTTGCTTTTTTTCCCAGTTTTCCCCTGGGGAAAACACTGATGTTTAAGCACTCCCTGGAGTGAGGGAAGCTTTTCCAGTAGAAGGGGCTTTATTTCATTTCTTAGACAATAACTAAAGCCCTAGGAGCAAACGTGACTTTGACCACTGAGCTTATATCTCTGGATTTTTCAACTGGAGTTTAACCCAGCAATTAAATACTACTATACTAACTTTGCATTGCTTTTGAGATCATACACACACACACACACACACACACACACACACACCCCACAGATGAGGTTGTATTCTCAGTAAAGGATATGATCTTAACTGCCTATTTTTCCACTTCTGCAAAATAGAAAATTACAAAGTTTAAAGAAGTCCCTGAATTCTCATTACCTTGGATCAAAAAATACAATCAATGGATGTCCAAACCAAGATGACAGGGATATCAGAATATCCTAACTATGATTTTCAAGAAAGCACTTAAAAAATTTCAATGTACGATTTCGAAAATGATTGAGACAAAAAAAAGTTAGAAAGCTTCAGTGATAAAATAGAAAACCTCATCAAAGTAAAGTAGATTCAAACAAGAATCAAATGGAATTTTTAAAAGTTATGGTGGCTGAAACATCAAGTCTGTCTTGTGGGAAAAGAATTAAATGGCAGCACAAAAGGAAATCTGTATCAATAGAATATTTTATTAAATGAAGGAAATTAAACAAGAACTGCAAACAAACAGATTCAACAAACAAGCAGAGGAACACGTTAGCCATAAGATATGGTTCAAATGAGTCAAAACCCAGTAACTGTAGACTTCAAGAGAAAAAAGTTTTTAACTGTTTTGCCAAAATAGTCAGGTTAGTGATAACTCCTCCAGCAATAGGGATAGGATTTAAATCAACATGAATTAAAAGTTAACAAAACAGACTGAAGGTGAATTGTTTCTTTTCATAAAAAATCTTCTAAAAATATAAAATTAGAATTAAATTTTCTTCAAATTTGTATTGCTTTGCTAAGAAAAGCAACTATCTTTCAGCATTTGTTCCCCCTTTTTTCATGTTCTAGTTATGACAGCAGAAACCTTACTTAAAGAAAACTAGTATTTTTGTTGAAGATGTATGTCAGCATCAGTTAAGGTTTATTTTTAAGACCCATTTTTCAGTAATTATACTAGATACTCAGCATTTGCACACAGCAGGACACAAAATGTTCTCTTCAAAACTACTCAGAACAGGCAGACATTATTCAGGAGTGATGTCCATTGAAGAGAAATCAAAAGAAAATTCCTCTGACTGTATTAAAGGAAGTGAAGATAAGAATTCAGAAATAGAAATTCAAGGTCCTCAAAACAGTCCAATCAAAAAATCAGATTCAAAGGAAGCTGTGAAGTCATTGGTTAAATCTTTCAGTGAAAGTAACATAAATCAGCCTGAATTGGGAACACTTGTGAATACAAGGTCATCAAAGGCATCTTCCAGTGATAAAAAAGCTATTAAATCCACTTGTAAAAATATGGTAACTGTGAAAGGACATTCACAACGAGAATCAACAAAAAGAAAATTACGTCAGAAAAAATTAGATGAAACCCCTAAAGCAAATGTGCAGCTTAACCTGATATCACAGAGACTACAACAGTTAACAAAATGCTCAACAAAGTCTTTTCTCAGTAGAGACATTCAGCATCCAGTTCAAGATGTTAAACAGAGTGGCCACCAACAAGAAAAGAGCATTGTAACAATATTCAAGGTACATCTAATAAAATTAAAACAAATAAAAAATATGTGGAAAGAAAAGTGCTAGAAATAAAGTCTGGTCCTAAAAAGGATGAAAATTCAGTAATTAATGAAGTAATAAGTTCTCCAAAAGGAAAAAAATGCAAAATAGAGGATCACACAGCTAACACTTGTAGTTCTCAGTCCACATAAGGGCCTGAAAAATGTCTTCAGAAGACTACCAGAAAAGAAGAAACAAAAAAAATTCTGAGATAAAAAGATCCAAAGTGGTACTTTGGTGGTTTCTCAAAAGGATGAGTTGAAGAAGTCAGTTCATACACAAGTGAATACTAGCACAAAATCCAAAAAAAATCCACTGCTTTCAGTGCCTGAACAAAGTATAGAGGAGTTGGAGCAAGGAGGAATGAGCAAACAAGGTAGTATTCTCCAGCTCTGTGAAGAAATTGCTGGTGAAATTGAGTCAGATACTGCAGAGGTTAAAAGAAAAAAAGAATCTTCTCAAATAGAAAGTATAAAGGAAGAAATATCCACAGAAATAAAATTGGAAGAGGCTGATGTTAAAAGACAAATACTTCATCAGAAGGAAACAGGGCAGGATTTGCAGTGTAATCGCTTCTTCCCCAGCAGAAAAACAAAGCCCATGAAGTGTACACTAAATGGAATAAACAGGTCAACTAAGAAGAACTCCAACTGGAATGAAATTAAACTCTCAAAATAGTTTAACTCTGTACATCAAAATAAGTTGGACTCTCAAGTTCACCCTAAATTGGACTTATTACTAACCGGTTTTTCAAAACCGGTTTCAGAAATGCATCATCCAGTGACCCAAAACATATTTTTAGGGACAAAACAAAATGATAAAATGTAACTTTCCAACAGGAAAAAATGAAAGAAATTAAATCTGAAGAAGATAAAATTAATAATGTTAGAGTTGAAATTACTAAAACCACAAAAAGGGCAACTGAAAATTGTCATTTGGATAATCTGATAAGCCTTCTCCTGACCCACCATTGGATAAGCAGCTGAAACCTTCTTTTGACTCAACACCAGATAAGAATGTCAGCTTATGTTTGGAATCCGAGCTGGAAAACACTCTAGTAGAAAACACCACTGCTGTTTCAACTCCGCTCAGTCGAACACAAATTGATACGGGAAAAAGTAAATATCCAGGTTCAGCTCCCAAATAGCACAGAATACTCAATAACCAAACATCTAAGGACAGTGATAACAGGGAAAATCACTCTTGGCTTAACTGTAGTTCCCACTTGGAGATAACAATTCCAAAAGATTTGAAACTGAACGAAGCAGAGAAAGCTTATGAAAAACAGTCAGTCAGAGATGCTGGACACAAATGACTTGGAGCAGTGTCCTGTAATGTTTGTGGAATGCTTCACATACCTTGCAATCCAGAAGATAAAACCCAACACCTGCTTTTTCACAACCAGTTTATAAGTGCTGTAAAATACGTGGGCTGGAAAAAAGAAAGGATTCTGGCTGAATACCCTGATGGCAGGATAATAAGGTTCTTCCTGAAGACCCTAAGTATGCTCTGACGAGGTTACAGAGATGGTTGATGGTGATTTAGGTTTCCAGCAGGCTCTGCTAATCTGCTGTTTCAGAACAAAAACACTTCTCTTTAGTTCTAATCACACAAAAGTAGTCAGCTGCTTAATTGCAGAACATATCCATTGGGGCTACCGAGTCATAGAAGAGAAACTTTCGGTTATCAGGTCAGAAGAAGAAAAAGTCAGATTTGAAAGGCAAAAAGCTTGGTGCTGCTCAACATTGCCAGACCCTGCAATATGTGGGACCAGCTGGATATGAGTGTTCAGCATGATGCACCAGCAGAAGATAGCATCTCCCATGATCGAATGCCCAAGGAGTAACTTTATATATGACTCATATTTGAGTAAAGAAGAAATTGCTTTCTCAGATCCCACTCCTTATGGAAAACTGTTTCCAACACAGTACTGTGACATGGGGCAGCTTCTGGTATATAACTTTATTAATGGACAGAATACCACCTAAAGCAAATCTTCCCTACAGTAACTAGAAGACATCTATTGAAGAGAATGGATTTGCTGACTTTAACCAGCAACTAGGGACATTTTTATTATGATGAACTCAGGACTGGCAACAACCATGTGGATGTTCCATTTTCATAAAATTGAAAACAATGCAGTAATAACTTATTGTTTTGTGTTTTTAAAGAAGACATTTTATTTATTATCTTTTACAGAAATTTATGATTGGTGTATTTTATCTATAGTTATTTAGACATGTTTACATGCAGGAGATAATTTGTTCATAGTGGACTGAAAATTAATGCAAGGACTATGGTCTCAGTGATAAGTATATTTTGAAGTTCTTAATATGGAAATATACCAGTGTAGCTTGGTACTGTACTTTTTATATTGATCTGCTGATACCAATTATAGGTTTAAAGATTGTATATTTGCAGAGTGGAAACCAATGTTTTTGAGTTACTATTGAAGGATGTTGCAGTATTATGCGTTTAGGAATTTGAAGCTAATTCTTAAATAGCCTGAAGTATACTTTGAAGAAACACCTACAGAAAAGAAAAGTTGTAAACAAGAGGAGAATTTGGACAGTGAGTTTTTTCTTCCATTTCTTTTTCCTATCCTTCATGGCAGGAAGATGGGGAAGGGGATGAAAAATTGAGGCTTTCCTTCATGGAGAGCTACAGATGACTAGAATTATAAAGGGTGCCCTCTGAGTTCAAAGTTTTATTCTAGTTTCATTTTTTCATTTTTGTTTTCAAATAAATGACAGCTTGGCACAAAAAAAAAATAAAGAAAGAAAGGAAGTGCAGCAATGACTTCCTAAATAGGGCCCAATAGCTCAGGAAATAATAGTAGCAATCAACAAATGGGATTGCATCAAATTTAAATGCTTCTGCACAGCAAAAGAAACAACTGAGTGAAGAGACAATCTATGGAATAGGAGAAATTCTTTACCAGGTACTCTTTTCCAACAAAATAAATACTACGCAGAATATAGAAATAACTCAAAGAACTTATCATCAGAGCAACAAATAATCCAATCATAAATGAGCAAATGCCCTGAGTAGATACTTCTCAAAAGAAGAAATATTAATCACCAGTACTTACATGAAAAATTGTTCAGCATCTCTAGCCATCAGGGAAATGGGAATCAAAACTACACTGAGATTCCATCTCACCCCAATAGGAATGGCTACTAAATCAAAACAAACAAACAAACAGAAAAAAAAACCCAGTGCTGGGCATGGTGGTACATGCCTATAATCCCAAAATTCAGGAGACTGAGGCAGGAGGATCACCTTGAGTTCAAGGTCAGCCTGAACTACAATAGTGAGTTCAAGGCCAGCCTGAACTACATAGCCTCAAAAAAAAAGGAAAGAAAGAAAGAAAGAAAGAAAGAAAGAAAGCAAGCAAGCAAGCAAGCAAGCAAGCAAGCAACAAGAAATAAGTAGCACTGGTAAGAATTTGGAGAAAAAGGAATTCTTATATACTGTATATTAGTAAGAATGTAAATTAATACAGTCACTATGAGAATCAGTATGGAGTTTCAATAAAATTAAAATAGAGCTACCATATGATTTAGCTACATGACTCAGTGGTGAGCAATTAAAGTCAGCATACTATAGGGATAACTTCATACCCATGTTTACTACAGGACAACTCACAATCTCCATGTTATGAGTTCAGGCTAGGTACCCATCAATGGATGATTGGATAAAGAAAATATAGTATATATACATAATGTAACATTATTTGACCAAAAAGAAAAACAAAATCATGGCATTTGCAGAAAAAAGGATGGAACTGGAGATGATCATAAATAAAATATGCCAGATTCAGAAAGGTAAGTATCACATGTTTTCCCTGACACATAGAATCTAGGGGGAAAAGGGTGACATGAAAATAGAAGGGAAAATGAAGACTGTTAGATAAGAGGAATGGGATTCAGGGAAGGAAAAGCAGGTATAAGGGAGGGTGATGGGGGATGGATATTATCAAAATATAAGCTTATATGAAAATGCCACTATAAAACTCAAACATCTCTATATAGTTGATGACTATAGCTAAGGATTACTGTGGTTTGAGTCTTACATGTCCCCAAAGGCTCCTGTGTTGAAAGCTTGATCCCCAGTTCATGGCACTATTGAAAAGTGGAGAAACCTTTAGGAGGCGGGGACTAGTGGAAGCCCATTTGTCTTCTGGGCATGTGTCCTCGAGGGGCCTATTAGGAGCCAGAAACTTCTTTTCTCTTTCCGCTTCCTGGCCTTCATGAGGTGAGCAGCCCCACTGCACACTCCCTGCCATGGTGTTCTGCTTTACCAGAGCCCCAAAAGCAATGGAGTCGGTTAACAATAAACTGAACCTGCAGAATCCATAAGCAAAAGTGAACTTTGTCTCCTTTTAGGTATTTTGTCACAGCACTGGAAAGCTAACACAAACATGATGGACTGTATATTTCAAAGAAGCGGAAAAAAATATTGTGAATGTTTTACCACAAAGAAATAATAAATATTTGACTAGATAGATATGCTCACATTGACTTGTACATTACACAATGTGTATATGTATTAAATATCATATGACAACCCATAAATGTGTAGAATTTCATGACAATTAAAATAAACAAATAATAAATAATGGCCAAAACTGTCCCGCATTTAAGAAAAGACATAAACCTTCAGATTCAAGATGGGGACCAAAGCCCCAATAACATAAACTCAAAGAAACATAAACCCAAAGATAAGTAAAGAAGATGAGAAAATCTTGAGACTTGTAAGAGAGAAATGACATCTCATTTATATCAAAACCATTCTAAAGACAGCAGATTTCCTTATATGAAACTATGAAAGCTAGAAGACCATGATACTACCTTCTGGGGTGGGCAGGGGGAATAAATGAACATGGAACGCTGGATAGTAAGCCAGAGAAAATATCACTCAGTAACAGAGGCAAATAAGATATTTTAGAGAATGGAAAATGAGCAGGAATTTTCAACAGTAAAGAAATGATCATAGAGAAGGGATCTTAGAATATTAGGAAATAAGAAATCATGTTAAAAAGAACAAAAATGTCAATAAATTCAATGTTTGCATTTCATTTTTACTTTCTTAATTTATGCTTGGAAGTTGAAGAAAAAAATATCGCTGATGTAGCATTTAATGTATGTAGTAGCAATATTTAAAATATAAACACCATAGGGTGGTACAGTATGAAAGAAAGTTATGGTTTCTATACTTTACTCAAACTGATGAAATGGAAACACCATTAATCATAATAAATTGGGGCTGTAGAATGAAATACTTTCAGAAACCACTAAGAAGCCATATAAAGATAAACATTCAAACACAGTATAGATTAAGAAATGGAGACAGAGCTCCTTTTCTGATTTTGCAAACAGAGTTCCATTTCTAGACTTGATATATACTTCTTCAAAACCCCAAAACTAATATTTGTGATCAATTTAAACATTTTAACTAGCTAGTTATTTTAGTAGGGTAGGAAATAAGTGGCTTTAAGTTTTCATTACCAAGAAACTTTACAAATATGTTTTAAAGTTGTCATTATTTAAAATTATGTGCAGATTAGAATGCTTAGGTTTTATGTATTCATTTTAGTAGCCAGAAGTCTAAGTCTGATTGCAACATCATCAAACCTGTCCGCAGGACAAAACCATCACTCAGCAGGGTGTGTCCTTCATAAAGCACACACCACTTTTTCTTCAAACAGTGCTTCACAATTGGAAAACATATCTGTAGAGAGCAATCTTGTTTGTCTTAGGGTTTTCTCTTATTTGCATATGAGGAAGCAAAAGACCAGAAAAGATACGGAAGAAAAGAGCTTAAATTTTTATTGATAGTGTCTAGCAAGGTCAAAATTCATTTGTGAGTATCCTGAATTTTCATGAAAGCCTTTTAGATATCACTGTTTCAGGCTATTGTTTGATCAAAACAGCACTTAAAAATCTTTTTAAGTACTTAAATAAGAATTTAAAATGTCTTCCTGACTAATAAAACTGTCCAAAAGAAAATTTACTATTTCTCCTATGCCAAAACAAGAATCATGCATGCGTTTTCAAGAAACAATAGAAGCATTCCCACTAGGCAAAGAAAAGAAATTGATGTCTGAAACTACAAGTTCTTCAATTTCTCTGAAATTTCATTTATATTTATTGCTTTGGTTTGTGAAATTTATTTCTGTTCAGTTGATATTCTTAATGTTCCTGCAAATTGGCTTTTCTTTTAGATTAATTTCCAATTTTTTATTGCTTCTCAGAAAATACAATGTTTACTTAACATTCATTTAGCAAAATTTGTTAAGCCTTTTAATTTTAACTGAATTATAGATTATTTTGGATTTTATAAATATATAATTATAATGCCTGAAATTGATGAGTATTATTTCATCACTGAAAATTTTGTTTTCCTTCCTTATTCTTCCTGTCTTACTGTACAGGAAATGTATTCCAGAATAGGGTTGATGTTAGCAAAATCCTTGTCTTCTGATCCACTGAAAGGAAAATTTTAAACATATTTTACATTATATTCAATATTTACTTTATGTGTTTATAGATATATTTACCAGGCAAATAATTTTCCATTAGTTATGAAGACTTTTTCTAATTAAAAATGAGTATTAAATTATATCAGCTGCTTTCTATGTGTCAATTGAGATAATATTTTCTTTCCTAATTTGTTATTTTTTGGCAAACTGTATGGTTTTATTTTATAGCCTTAAAATAACCTTGCTTTCAGTAAATAAATTCAACTTGTTTGCTCTGGATTATTCTTTATAACAAGAAACAAGTATTTTGAAACTTTAAAAAAATTTTGTCAGCACATGTATGCCGTACATAATGGTTACATTCCTCATAGGGAGTTGGTACATGTACAGAACACATCTTCATTTTTTCACATCCTCTTCTCTTTCCCTTCTGCCTGTCCTTTATTTTTTAAATATTTATATATTCTCCCTGTACTCATAAACCAATTACCTATAGCTGGCCTTCTTCCTATCTTTTGCCTTTTTTTATTTCAAAATTACGTTCATATCATAAAGTGTTTGAAAATTCTTCCACATTTTTTCTACCTAGGGAAGAACTTCAAATTATTATTTTTCCTTTAAATATGTGTAAATTTTGCTAGTCAAGCCATTGAGGTCTAGATTTTGATTAGAAAATATTCTAACTAATGAGCAATTAGTCTTTCTTTGCTGTGTCTTAGCGTAGCAATTCCATTTTTAGTTAACATTTGTAGTTCATTTAAATGTTTAAATGATTTTTTTATATTTGTCCATGACTGATTATTTGAATTTCTGATGTATTTTTAGTGTTTATCTTCCCCACAATGGTTTATTTTAGTTTCTCTCCTTTCTTGATCAAACTCCCCAGGTAATATTAATATATTATTCTATGAAAGAACAAACCTTTTGTTGTATTGACCATCTCTACTGTTAGTTTTTATTTCAGTGATCTTTATTCTTATGTTTATTATTTTTGCCCTTTCGTTTTCGTTCAATTCAGTAATTTTTACTGATTCACAGTATTTCTAATTTCTACTTTGATGTTTCAATTTACCTGTGTGATATTTAAGAGTATATTTCTCAATTTACAAACATATTCTTAGTTTCTTGTTATGAATTTATGTCTAACATATGCAACTCTGCCACTCCCTAGCTGCTGCTATGCTTGTAGAATAAGGCTTCTGACAATGATCATTACTCTGGAGGTTTCAAGAAACCCTTCGATTTGGTGGCGGCTATGTTTGTTTCATTTCTTTGCTTTTTCCTGCCTATAGGAAAGAGCTAGGAAGGACCAAACACTAAGGTATACAAAACAGAAAGCTGGAAGGAGCCCGCAACAGCATCCAGCCAGGGAGAATGTGACATGTCGTGGCAACATGGAGTCAACATTCGATAAACCTCTGTACACACTGTTCCTGGAGAAAAGATGAGCTGCTTTTGTGACAGCACAACGTTTCCATCAGATGCAGGAAATGCGTTCCTGACCGAAACAGAGGCTGCCAGTCCTCTCTCTACAGTCACTGCCCACTCCTATGGATCTCCGGCGATTCCTGATCGCTCTAAGTCACGTGGTTTGCTTCTGACTAGCAGAGTCTCCATCCCGAAGCTGACTCCATTCACACGCACCTGGAGCAAGTGTCTTGTCCAGGAATAAGAAGTGTGTATGGCCAGCTTTGGAGTGGGGGACATTTTTACACAAAATGCACATTCTTGGTAGCCCAGGAAGAGAACCCTACCCAGGAGACAGGCCGCCTAGGGGGTCCTGCCCAGACAGTGATGCTTGATGTGTTCCTTCCATAAGCTGCAATTCAGACTCAGCAGGCTGAGTGGCAGTGGGTTGATTTTAATGTTGATTCTTTTTATTTGTGTCTTCGTGCTTTACAGCCAACAATACTGGGTGCAAAGGCAGAGCATTTATTAATTTAAAACTGAAACACAAGGCAACAAAAAAAAATTCCAGGAGACTAAACAACTTTCAGGCAAATAGCACAGATTAGATTATTTACTTCTGACTGAGTGTGGGGGGGGGGGGAGAAGGAGGGAGAGAGACAGAGGGAGAGAGAGAAATGAAAGTAAACTATGGATTTAAGAGGAAAATAAAAGATAAAAAAGGAATTTAGGTCATTGTTAATAAAGGTAAATAATTGCCCATAAAATTGATGAAAAATATCTCCTTGAACATTAGGAAGTAGTAACACTGTGATGATTTTCGTTTTATATCATATGATATGTTTGTGATATAAACAAAATATTCACTTCAATGTGTTTGTTTACATGTAAATTGTATTTCCTTTAAATTCCTCTCTCATGTCCATCACTGATTTAAACATTGGTATCTATATTCACAGTGGGACTTATCTAGTTGTGTTTTTTTCTTATTTGATTTTGTAATAATTTGATCTTTTAAAAAAGCATGTATACTGTTACATTCAGGAAATACAAATGCCTCCTTGGGCCTTCGTTTTTTTCTCTTTATCTCTCTCTGTATTTATCTATTTTGTTACCTATCCACACATGTATATGAAATAGTTTGTTACTGTTATTATTTTGGCAGTTCTGGTAAAGTAATATTTATGCACAACAATGGAAGTGACTTTGATTTCGATCAAGAGGACCCATGCATGTAGTAAATGTTCTCTCCCCCGTATGAAGTGAGATGCCGGTGCAGTGTGATTGTTGCTGAGGAAACCACCATGGTCCCTCAGAATCACTGCTGGGGGAAGCCAAGGATGTCGAGTTGAGGCTTAGTAACACTGCTTACTGTGTGTCAGGCACTATGCTAAGTGCTTAAATGTAGCTTTCTAACTGACATTGACAACGATCTTATAAGCCAGTGACCATTCATACACTGATCTACAGTGCAGGAGGATGAAGCCCAGAGGGAATAATTCCTTACTCAGGGTTACAGACCAGACAAAGGCATGGCTGGGGCTGGAGGGCAGCAGTCGGCACACCCTTGAAGACCTCTCCATCCATGGGTTTCTTTCCTCTCTGAGGAGTCACGTGAGCGCTGGATGCTAAATGTTAATTTCTACACCAGTATTGTCCTAAGTAGAGGTGACCGCACCAGGGCAGGGACCACAACCTGATGCCTGAGGCCTGCTCGGCTGTGTGTGTGGTGGCCTGGGTCCTTGCTTGTCCTTTCTTTCTACTCAGGTACTTTCTCGGGACCTGTCAAGGCACCTGGTGTAGTACTGTAGGACAGGTGATTATCATTATTACATAATTAGAATGAGAAGTCAAGGTCCAAAGAGGTCAATAACTTCACCAATGTCAAGAAATCAGTGGAGTGCAGGCTGGAGTTTGACCTGTCTCATTATTGAAAAAAAAATATGTGGGTATATATATATTTCCTGATTAAATTTCAAATTTCTTGATAATTTTTCCCCATAGTGCTGCTCTGGAAATGTAAGCATGACTAAAACAACAACTGAAAAACCACACATGCACTAAAACCTCATCCAATATTTCCCTTAGCACCTTCAGTCATCAGCTAAAAAGCACTTTGAAGTCTGCAGGACTCCAGCAATTAGGTTTGTTTGGCAACTCACTGCAGTGAGTTAATGATTTCTTTGGCATTTTTGGAGATTTTGAACAACAATTGTTTTTAAATCCCCCATAAAGGGCCTGAAAAACCTTGGAACATTGTCATCTGCAATGATGATAACAAAATCATTTTAGGAGGCGAACTGGGTCATGTTGTAAAAGGTTCTGAAGATGGAGCCCAGATGCTCGAGCAGAGCTGAGCTCCAATCCAGGCTGCAAATGGAAAGGGAACCACCCTCTCTGAACGGGTCCTGCACCCTGGCCCACAGAGTGCCAAGAATTCAGAAGATGAAGGGAATTGAGAGGAACATCACCAAGGCAGCCAACCTGTGCCCTGGACAGGAGGCTGGAATTTGGATGTAGAGAAGGGGCAAGATGTTTCACTATGTGGCATTAATTTGATGT
Organism: Heterocephalus glaber; assembly: GCF_053883595.1. Taxonomy (NCBI): domain Eukaryota; kingdom Metazoa; phylum Chordata; class Mammalia; order Rodentia; family Bathyergidae; genus Heterocephalus; species Heterocephalus glaber. The sequence continues at coordinate 14,123,015 of NW_028258381.1, forward strand.
CAGTGCTGTGTTTTTTTTTTTTTTAATCTGAAAGTGTTCTTCATTTTTGTGTGATTTGAGTGTTAATATATTCAACAGCAGTGCCAGGACAGAATCTGAAGACTATGGCAATTTCACCTCCTAACTCGGATGTTGCAATCGCACAAATAGCAAAGAATAATGTTGCTTACGGAGGATAGCAATGCTCATGCTGAGAGGCTGGGTACTAAGGATGCTTTCCTGAGGTCCAGGATGGACCATAAATGATGAAATTTAGTGACCCGTACAATGCCATCACCAGGCGTAGCAGGAGAACCATGGAACTCAGCAACAAAGGAATGGACTTCTGTTTTCTTCAGTCACTTAAGCGTGCAATCCTCAGAAGCCAGTTGGTCTTTGGAAGCCTTCATTTCCTTTTTAGATAAACAATGTGAAACAGCCCAGAGAGCTCTGACTGCTCTAGGTCTACAGCAGAGAGACAGAAGCAGGTCAGGGTCTTTTCCTGAAGGTGCCAGGGGAGGAGATGAGTGCATGTGAGAGTTGGAATGCCCGTGCCTTTAGGACTGACACACCAGAGGTGGAGCAGCAATTTTGGACAAGTGATATGAAAATAGGAAGCGCTCCACCAGTTTTAGGGGATTCATTACTTAGTGACTATTCACCCAGCTCCTGCCCTTAGAAATCGGACTCCTTCCTTCAATCTGGGACACTTAATTGGGTTTCTACTGTGAATCATCTGGGTTTCTTCCTTGTGAATCTCAAATGAATTAGATCCCACTGACTCCACCTCTGACTCACCTCCGAGCACTCGGCTCATTGTCACTCAGATCCCAGCTGGCCTCTCTGCCCCTAGATTCTCCCCACCTCTCTGACTTCTAGGCCCAACCATTGTCATGCCTGCTTCCCTTCCTTGGGTTCTCAGAACCTGTAGATAAAGTTTAAACTCTGTAGATAAAGCCCAAACTATCATGATATGGCTGCAATGTGCCTGTCCTGTCTCATCGTTCGTCTTTCTTGACTTAGATTGAAGTGCATCCATGATCAGGCCTCGCTCTTACATGTTTATCTATACTGTGTATTACTAATCTAAGATTCTAGCCATGCTTCCAAGCCACAAGTCTTACTTTACACATCCTTCTCTTTGTGTCCCTTCAGAAGTGGTATCCTCTTGCTTTGCATTTTCAGGTCATGGATGTCGAGGCAGCATCTACATTTTTTCTACTCTAGAGTTCACTAATAGCAAGACCTTAATTTAGGTGTCTTCATGTATTTTTGTCTGAGCAATCCCTGTACATTTTTGTTGATGCTTGTAGGCAGGTCCTGCCTTGATGCACCCATTCTCCCATTTCTACTGATCTGACCTGGAAAAACACAAGGTCATTCATTTTGCCAAGCATATTTGACCTATGAGCCGGGAACAATCAATAAGTCTATTGCATATTTTTAGTCCCTTAATCCTTTCAAATCCCTTCCAACAACAGTGGAAAGTACACCCCTGATATGTCTTGGAGGGAAATGGAGACATTCTGAGGAACGTTAGGTGGATTTATCCCAGAGAGTCATTGATATCCTCATATGACCTCAATCCATGCTGACATTGCTTCAACTTCTATGATTTCCAAAAGAGGTTTAATCTTGCAAAATTCTATTAATAACTTCAACTTTTCCATAGCTTCCAGCAAAATTTTGATTAAAAATTAGGAATATGTGGCCTACTAACTCCTAAATCATCCTGTTTCCTAGAATAATGCCTGAGTGTGATTGTAAAGGGTGAGGTGAGAAAGGAAAAGACACAGGGGAGTGGAGGATGCTCAGGTCCTACAAAGGGCTCTGAGTGCACCTGCTCACTCAGCCACATGGAAAGTTTCTGCTGACTGAGGCGGAAATGGACACTAAGGAAAGATAATTCATGTGTGGTTGCAATTGAGTATACCAATTTTTCCAGTCAATGACATTTTTAGCAGTTTAAACTTGGGAATAAGAGGGAGCGATGCAGAGGGTAGATGGATATAGAGGTCATCCTTGCTACAAACTACATCTTGCCCAAGGAGGAAGTTGTAACTCCAAAGTAGAAGAAGAAAGAGCTGGAGAAGAAATAAAAGAAATGGATTATGGCTGACTTCAGTGAGGGAGTGCTGTGCTGGTCAAGGGCAATCTCACTGAACAGAGCAGATGCCAACCTCTTGACAAGTGCTGGCTCAGGGACTGGCTGGGGTGGCACGGAAAGTATGACAGCCTCCGGAGTGGGGTGATCGAGCATGGGTGGGTTTGAGCATGAGTAGCGGGCTGAGTTCAGAGCATATTCACTGGAGTGAGACGGTTGTGCACTCAACACATGGGTCACTGGCTGGTTGACTTTCTGTGATGCGCTCATCATCATTAATTAACTGGATTAAGGTGTGTTGTCATTGATTAATCAGAAGGGATTAAAGCCAGTTCTGATGTTTACCTGTCACCATGGATATAAAACAATCTGCCTTTCCTAGGAACCAGGCATCTTTTTTATTTTCACTATCAGTACATACATTTTGTGATATTACACGTTTTTAAATCACACTTGTTTCTTCCCCTAGGAGGATGGAATGGACACTCTTTTTTCCATCCTTTCTGCTAATCATAACTGTCATTATACATGTCACTATATATACAACAAACACAAGGAAAATCTGACAGTTGGAAAGGGGAAAGCAGCCTAGCAAGGAACTTTTAGAGCCCTAGAAATGTGACTGTGAGGTGTTTTCTGGGTTTTCCTTTTCCTTAATGTATCTCAGACTTGGAATTGAAGAAGTTATCAACTAAGTAACATTGATTAGCACAGATTAAAAAAAAGCCCTTCCTGGCAAACAAAAACCTACTCCAGATAAAACACCAAGAAAAGGGGAGCCTCATAAAAATGATACCTCTATGCAAAATGTCATCTATTCAAGCCAAACACCACTGTGAACATAGTGGCTTCACTGCTACCCAGCCCAGGAAAGGGTCACAGCACCACATGCACCAGGTGGTGACCGTGTTGCCAGCCCAGCAGAGTGGTGCCAGGCTGAGAAAGGAGCCAGGACCTTCATCCTCACAAAGATGCCAAGACCCTGCATGGGGCTAGAGACCATAAGGTGAATGCAGATGCCCACCTCATGTGGTGGAATGAGGCACTGTCTCCTTCCTCACTGGGATGATACAAAAGAAGCTTCACAGAAAGTTAGGATTTCACCAGCACCCACTCTAGGGGTGCAGGCATCAGTGGTAAAGAGGCACTCAGGCCCCTCCCTATCCAGGAGAATTACCCCAGTCCACGCCTTCAAGTATCCATTACTGACACCTACCCCACACATCTGCCAGGCTCAGAGGCAGCTTCACTCAATAGTTCAGAGGAAACAAACAAGAGCCAACTCCTCTAGGAGAAGGTGATTTACAGCCTCCATATACAAGTTAATTGATTGTTTTTCTCATCAGGGAACATAAAACATTACCCAAGAGGCTAGAAAGAATCTGCAGGAATGCTTGGAAAGGCAAGATGAGCCAGAAAGAGGATACTAATATCTTTCAGGAAACACATCAATAAAGAACAAAAGCTGAAAATTTCACTACAAAATAAATCTATCTTATTTATAATGTCTATGAATTACTAGTCCTGACTAATAGGATTCTCTCTTTATACCGAAAATGTTTCCTTGGTACTCTTTGAATGGACTTAATTTTCATTTATTTTTGGCATCTATAGTTTTGATTTTGTAGGCAAATTAACAATATCACCCATTATTGCTTCTACTTTCAGTATGTGACTACAAAGTCATTCAAATATGCAAAAATTGTACATAGTTTTTTTATATTAGAAGGGTTGATGGGTAAAGACACACACCTAAATATATACATATATGAATAGATCCATGTGTAGAAATTTCAAGTTTCAAGCAGAATTTATGGACTTATCCACCTTCTTCATAATTTTCATAGTGTTTCATTGATTCATCTGGGGTTTTTTTTAGTTTAACTCAATATTATCTTAACACACACATTTTAAGGTCATAAAGCTTAGGTGTAGGACTTTCTCCACAATATAGTTTGGAAGTTGAATATCCTCCAAAGGCCATGTCTTAATGTCTTGGTACCTAGGAAAGCTGATAATGCAAGGCAGTGGACCCTCTTAGATCCAGGTCCTAGAAGGAGATCTTTAGGTCATTGGTGAGAACCTTCACAGGAGTGTGTAGGATCCTCACCCCTTCCTGGCTCTCTTTTGGTATCTGGTCATAAGATGAGTGATTTGACTATGCCATACTCTCTTGCCGTAGGCCCAAAGCAATGGGGCAACTCATCATGGATTGAATCCTCTAAAACAGTAAGCCAAAACAAAAGTTTGTCTTTTACAAGCTGATTACATCAGGTAACTTGTTCACAGTGATAGAAACACAACTAACATACTTCAAAAAGAATCTTCTTTGTTTAGATCATTCTTTCTTCTTCCCTTTTGTATATGATTCCACAAATATGTACATATCTGTTCATAAAGTTACAAAAACACTTCACTGGTATTTTACTAAAACAAAAAACAAAGAAAACAACAACTTAAAAATTCAATATGCAAATTGATTAGGAAACAATTTTCATTTTTTAAACTCTTGCTTATTACTATTTGCACACATGATCTATTCAAGTTTTGTATGGCTCTAGAAAAATGTGGGGGTTTTTGCTTTGATTTTAGTGAGTCATGTCCATTTTTAACTGTGTTTTCACTATATTTTGGTTTTCATTGCTGTTGAGAACAGCAATATCAATTTATTATCTACTAAGTTATTACTGGCAAGTATATTTTATTTCTAATCAGTTACTTTAGTTTATTTTTTTCTCAGCTCTAGTTTCTCTTTTTTCCCACAATAAAAAATTAAAATTAGAATAATTTGGGCCGGGGGTTTAGCTCAGTGGTTCCGGTGCCTGCCTTGCAAACACAAGGTCCTGAGTTTGATCCCTGGTACCAAAAAAAAAAACAACTAGGAAAATTAGAATAATTTGTCTTGTCTATTACAATATTTCTTTTACCACTTGCTTGTGTTTTGTATGTGTTATCTTAACTGGAAATTTTTCCTACTTTGATTATATAATTTTTATAGATTTCCTTAGTTTGAATGTTTTCAGGAATGTGGCCAGGTATGGTCTTGTCTCTCTGATCCTTAAGCCTGGAGCAGGTTTTGAGGTCTGTCATCATTACCTGCTGATTGGATTTTCCATGTCTGAGTTCTACTTCTTTATGCCTCCAGTGTGGGTCTTCCTTTTCATTGAAGTGGAAATCAGACACTTCCCTGTCTGTGTGTCTGTCCTTGCTCTATGGGTCCCTGTAGTGAGGGCTGCTGAATATCGGCCAGGCTTGTCCTCTGGAACTGGGAGTCCCCAAGTCTGCTCTGCCTCAGTGTTTCCTCAGAAATCTCACCAGTACACGTCCATATGTATTTCCAGAGGTAGTCATCTTGCTACAACAAAATCTGCTACATTTTTGGTTGAGGTTGTACAGAGGCTGTCTGTGCGTAATTGAGCAAGAATCTTAGAGAAAGTTTGAAAGTGAAAGTGCCCCCTCTGTGACCCAGGATTCACAATTACCCGTGAGTCTTTATGTGTGGCCTTTCACTTCAAGGACATAGTTTAGAATGAATCCCCGATCAAGATCATGGAGATGGACTATGTTGAACAAGGATAAGTATCAGGAAAATAACAGATTTAACAGAACAGCAGAAGTGTGGAACAAATTTCACCCTGAAGTTTGCCAAGTGGAGGAACAGTATCTGGTAAGTAGGAGAGTGTACAGGCCTAGCTTCACTGGGCTGTCCTCAGAATGTGGACTCTCACTGTAGTGCTCATAAACACAGAAGTGTAACAATGCCCAGCAGCTCCTCCAGGCCTGGCCATGTCAGGGAAGGGTTTAGAAGGGATTTGGCAACTAAGAGGGGAGGAAGGATTTAGCAGGAAGGGAAGAGGGCATTTCCAGCAAAGGAGAACCCAACATGCAGCACACCAAGGCCACGGTGGTTGTTGTGGCTTGCTCAGGGTTTGATTTGGGGAAGAGATGAGAGATTTGACTGAGTCTGACTTATTTCACTTAACAATACGGTCTCAAGAGTCATCCATTTTCTTGCATATGACATGTGTTAATTCTTCTTTATAGTGGAATAATATTCTGTTGTGTAAATACCACTTTTCTTTATCCATTCATCTGTTGATGGGCATCTAGACTGCTTCCAGATTTAGCTGTTGTGAATTGTGCTGCTATAATTGTGACTGACTGGATCACTATAGTATGATGTCTTTAAATCTCTCAAGAATAAACCCAGGAGAGGTATAGCTGGGTCAAAAGCAATTTCTATTTTAGTTTTTTTTCTTTTTTGGAATGTCCATATGGATTTCCCTAGTGGTTGTGCTAGTTTACATTCCCACCATCTTTCTGTTTCCCACATCTTCTCCAAGATTTGTTGATTTTTGTGTCCTTGATGGTAGCCATTCTGACGGGTAAGATGGCATCTCAGAGCTGTTTTAATTTGTATTTCTTCAATGGGTAAAGAAGATGAATGTTTCTTCATGAACCTCTTGGCCATTTGCCCTATTTCATGCTTTCTTTTATATGAGAAGCACAAAATATGAATAAAGAGTAAAATAAAGGGGAGATGGTAGGAAACAGGAAAGCAGACTCTTTGGAGATGGGAACGATAGAGAGGGAGTAAAGAGATCTAAAATGATCAAGATATAATATATGCATGTACCAGTTCCCCAAAACAGAGGTCCCCACTATGTATCACAGACATACACTGAAGAGATCACGAGGCAGTATGCGTATACAATAATTCCCCACCATGGATGCATTTCTTATTACTGTAGGCAGTAAGTACTAATAAGAAGGGGGCAACATAAAAAAGCAGAATCCTGAAAGATTAAAATACCCCTCTCCCCCAAAGCAGATGACAGACTGGAATGGAAAAAGGGAATTAAGACCAGGTCTTAAAGAGCAAAGGTATGTGGACAGCCTCTTCTCCTGGAATCATCCAAGCGTAAGTGAGCTTTCAGGTTCGGGAAATTGTCCAGATGTCAGGATTCTCCACATCACCTCCCCCAGGTCTCATGACCTTGCAGCACCATAGTATCTCACCTCCACCTCTGCAGCCGGCTCCTTCCTGGCTGGCCCAGGGCCCCTGCCACACACCCAGCCAGAGGATACAGAAAAACAGTGCACGCCAGCTCCTAACATTGACATGGCATCCATTCTGCTTGGAGAAAAGATTCCGGTCCCCCAAATGGCAACACTGTGGCGTGTTACACCTGGCAGAGGAGTGTGGGTGGGGGCTGGGGCCAGGGACAGCTGCTCCCCAGTCCAGGAGAGGGAATGTGGAAGAGGTCCCTGTGCCGTGAGCAGCTCAAGAGGAAAAGCTGAGTTCTGGAGCAGGAGGTGTGAGGGTTACTTCCATCCCCATGACTGACCGCAGGGATACTGTGAAGATGGGGAGGGGGAGGAAAGGAAAGCAAAAAGAAAATCCAAACCCAAAGGATAAGGGGAATCGCTAATAACTGAACTTTTCTGCAGGCATAAACATTTAAAGACTAGAAACGTACATAAAACACCTGAGTGCCTCACTTGGGTACCCCTGGCGTGTGTGCTGGGTTATTTGTAAAGTTTCTGAGGTTGTGAGTCTTAACTGACCTGTTTCAGAACAGTGGAACCTCCAGCTAAGTGACTTGGTTTTCACAAAAAATGAGAAAGCATGAGTGAGTCCACGTGTTTGCTCCTTCAAGGAGATCAGAAAAAAAACACACTATCGCTGCCGCCACCGCCGCCGCCGCCTCCTCCTCCCATTCCGCTTCCCCCTCCCCTTCCCTTTCTCCTTTTCTTTTGCAGAACTGGGAAATGACTTTAAGGGCTTTACACTGAGCCACATCCCCAGCCCCCCTTTCTGAGACAGAGTCTCTCTAAGCCGCTAAGTTGCCCAGGCTGGGCTCTAATTTGTGGTCCTTCAGCCTCAGCCTCTCGGAATGCTGGGATCACAGGTGTGTCTTTTTCTCTTCAGTGGTCTCCACTATGGTGGAAAGGAGGGAAAGTCCCTTCCAGCTTTGAAGCTAATGACTTACATAGGTCAGTCATTTCTCTTCCCGCTGTTTCTGCATAGAGGGGCCAAATTGGCACTGGATTAAAGTGCTTTCCATTCTCCCTGGCTTTTCAGATCTTTCTGGCAGAAAATATTTTTTCCAAAGCTAAGAAATAGCCCCAGTGTCCTCATGTGTCATTTCGTGAACCTGATGCCAAAGTGACGACCTCAGCACACTCCGCACTACCCACGTTTGTTAAGGACTCAGTCACACCTGAAGCTTCTGGCGCCACACACACTTCCTGGAAAAGCAGCAGATGAAGTTTTGTAGCGACAGCTTTTGGACTGAGAACCCATGTGTTTTGCTGCACAAGGTGTTCAGTCTTTTAAATGGAAACAGCAAAACTGAAATTGGTTTTAATCAAATTCTATGCAAAGAAGGGAAAAAGAAAGATGAATTCATTGATATAATTAAATAAGGCTCTGGAAGTCACTCAATTGGTTTGAAATCATTCTTTAAAACAGCAAAAAAGAGAGGAACCCATTGCGATCATGTAGACTAGTTACTTGGGACTGCTATGTTGTTTCCAAGACATTTCAATAGTCACTTTGTACTTCATCTGTGTCGTAGGAGGGGAAACTTCCCTGGCACAGAATATTGTAAGGACAGGGCTGATTTCTTGGCCTTTCGCACACTGCGGAAGTTCCTTCTCGGGACATCAGTACCATCTCTGCCTCCCCATATTTCTGGTCCACAAGACTCAGAACTGCCCCCCCGCAGGATAGACAACCCCTGCCACCCACCCCCTCCGCACTTACATCTGGACCAGTTTTAATCCATCAAACACAGAATAGATGTCTTTGTCATTCAAGGTGAAAAAGGTCACCGTCTCCAGCATGATCGGTGGCAGGTTGAGCTGCGATTTTAGCTCAGTAGGTAACAAAAATAAAGATCACACTGTGCCACCCCTTTCTCGCGTGACCACAACAGTGGAGATCACCCGAGGTGAACAGGCTCTCTCTCCAGAGACCACAAATCTGGATCTCAGCATGCGCCAGGACACGGTGTGCTAACATCTCTGGAATTCATATCCCCACAGAATTTGTCTGATGAACTCCAAGTTCTTCTTTTTCTCAACATTGGCAGATTGATTCATTTTCATGTTTTAATGCACAATTCTGTCATTTGAATAAAGGGCACGGCAGTAGCAGAGATCCAGCTGTGGTATACCTCTTCTCCGCATTGAAATCTGACCTCCCAGGTCTCCAACTCCATCTCAGGTGCCTCTGGGACCCCATCAGACCCACAGGCTCCACACACCGTCTTGTTATCACTTCGGAGCTCCTTGGCAATTTGAGCTTCGGATGCTATCACCCAAGGGATGGGATCTTTTCCCAAAAGTGTTAGCCCCCTGGCTGCCTAATTAAATTGTTGAAAAGCATTGGCACAGCTTAATTTGTTGCGATGGGAGAAGATGAGTTTTCCTAGGAGAGGATGCAGAGGGCACCCTGGCCCTCCCTTCCCCCATGCTGCCCCACACGCAGACTGGCTCTGCCTCGGGTGCCACCCACCCGGGGCTATGTTCCCATGTCACTGAGCTCAGGGGACCCCAGTGGAAGAGTGGCTTTGGGAGGATGAGGCGGGGGCACCTGCCTGAGCTTCGGGTCAGAGTCACAACCACGTGTGTCATTGTGACCTGTGTGTCTGTGGGAACTGGGGAACTGATCACCTCCTCTTTGGGGGTACACCTTCTCACTGGAGCACCCCAGGTCTGGCCCGGGCTCTTTGCTTCCCTCCTGTTTCCATCTCTGGTTTCACTGAGCTTGCTCCTGGCCTCTTGCTTCAGTTCTATGGAGAAGACTCCCAAACGCTGATCTCCAGAGCTCTCTTGACATCCACTCAGGAGTGCACTCCTCCTCTCAGCACAAGCTGTGGACTTGTGACAATGCTTCCCCTCCATGAGCCCCTTGTGTCAGAGCCTGCTCACCCCCGATCCTGCCTAGGTACTGGAAACTCCATTCCCAGGAGCTTGGGAAAGCCCAATCCTGGAAATCTTCCCTGTGTCTCTGTCTTGTTTTCCATATCCACACCCAGACTTTCCAGAACTCCCCATGGTTCCACTTTCAGGACATATCCAGAATGCAGCCCCTCACTAGCATGCTCACAACCTACATGCAGGTCAAAGTCCCCATCCTCTCCAGCCTAGATTACTTCCTAACTAGTCTTTCTAATTTTATCTTTCCTTTCCCTGTAGTCTTGAGAAAACGTCAAGAGCGAAGGTGTGACACTGAAGTCAGGTTGTGCTCCTCAGGGGATCAGAGCTCTGCTAGGACATCTTAGACGTAAAACAAAGTCACCAGAGGGCCATCCAGGCTGTGAGACCTCTGGCTCCATCTGAGCTTAGCTCTGATCTCCCTCTTCCTTGAGGACTCCAGCTGAGTCACACTGGCATGTCACATCTCAATGAAACAGCCAGTACAGTTGCTATGAGAACCTGCAGGGCTGTTCTCTCCCCTGAGGGAGCCTTTCCTACTTATGGGGTGGCATCTTCTCCACCAGGAGTCTTGCTCAGGATGGGTGAGGGACCTGTCCCTTCTCAGATATGCATGTCCTGCCTCCACAGCCTTCATCACCTTCTACCACAATGGATTGTGCACTTTCTGTGGTTTTCGGTTGCTTGTCTCCCTTTCCAGAATCGAGAAGAGCCCAAATGTCTGCTCTTCCCAGTGGTTCATCCCACCAACCTGCGTAGCATCCACCTGTGACAGCCCCTTGATGGATACCCTTGGATTGAGTGACCCTGGAGCCTTTGCTCACATGGTTCCACTTCTCCTATCTCCCAATGACTGACTCAGTCACTCTGTCACCAAGAGTGTACACGCTCAACAGAGCCACCTCTGCTTCTCAGCTGGTGCTGGGGAGAGGCTAGTTCTCGGTCCCCTGCTGGGCTTGGGCAGGACTAACCTTGCCTAGAAGCCATGGTGCAGGCACAGTGACGCCTTTGGACCTGACAGGCATCCAAGCCACAGCAGGTGCACAGGACCTTCGTTCATGTTCTATAAATGTATCCCTAGGAAAATGACCTCGGCTCCAGTGCTGTGAGCCTTTGGTCGTTTGTAGCCAGGCCACTGACCCAGCAGTGGGAGCCAGCTTCTGTCAGAGGATTGTGTGGACCCACAATTCAGTTTCCATGAGGTTCAGACCCAATTCTCAAAAAATATTGAATTAAGACTAAATGTTTGGGGTTATAAGAGCTCCAGAAAGACTTGCTCTAAAATGAACAGCTTGGGGAAGGGTGGACATGAGCTTGCCATGGCTTTTTCCAAAAAGGTTTCCCAAGACCCCCAGGTCACTGACACACCGAGGAACTCTCTCGGATCCTGTGTTTGTGGCTCCATCTCCGTACACTGCTGCTGTGTTTGTCTGCCAAGCATCAATGCTCAGAACAACGTCTCTGCCATGTGGAGTTGTGCACAGAGGACAGGAAACTGAGTCACCCAACCACACAGGTCCCCAGCCAGGGGACAAGGTGATAGCCACTATGCTTTGCGTTCTCATTTCAGCACTCACCATCAGCAGCTGTCTTTTGCACAGCATACTTGGTGTCACATTTTTCACATCTGGGGGGTTTTGTTTCTGAATTTGCTCTTCACAGTGCCCTCAAATGCAGTACTGAGGTGCTGTCCATGTCCCCGCCTCCATGTCAGAGGAGCTTCCTGTAGTTCTGAGCTTTGGCCCCACTGCCAGGGGCCTGCCTGCCACTGAGTGCACAGTGTGTATTGAAAAGGCTCTTGTCAACAAAAATACACCTAAAACACAGTCATGAAGTGGTCAGTTCTTAAAAATATTTAGACCAGAAGCTCCCAGGAAAAAAAGCCTGCATTTCCTCTAGGAGGAAGAGTTCAGTGTCTGCTAATTCAGAGCTTGCAGGGATTGTATGGAATAATACAGTGAGTGGGGAGAATTCTCTCTCTCTCCCTCTCTCCATATGTGTGTATAAAATTTAATATTTACCAGGTGCTTTATAGATATTTCTCCCGCTTACTCAACACCCTACCTATATGATATTTGCTACTTTTTGTTACTAAAAATAATGTCCAAAAGTCTAACAAAATTACCTAAAATCACTCTTCTGTCGTGACAACACAGGAACCACACACTGGAAGACAACATCTAAGGCTCAAGCATTATAGAGAATGAGATGTGAGTGTGTGCGTGTGTGTGTGCATGTGTGTGTGTTTCCCTATGTATGTTTGGTGCAGGGGAATGTGGGTAGGTTGGGTAGGTGTGTTTGAGGATTGCTTAGTTTCTGTCCCTCCAAGTCATAGCGGTGGATAGCATTGCTCCTATCTGGTCAGTGATAGTTCACCCCATCAGAGTGTGGGAGGCCCTGAGGGGACAGATGCCCTGGTGTCTTACCCTATGCTCCAGTTGTGTGTTCTTAATGTGTTTGCTGAGCAGGTGCACACATGGTTATGCACATGTGTGCACACGTGCCTCTGACTGACATGGGGGCACTGCTGACTCAGGCGCTCTTTGTGCCCAGGTCTAAATCTTCCCCACCCCAAACCACTCCTTGATCAAATGTCGTGGATCTAACCTTGAAATCACTGCCCTGAGGACTACTCTGGGGCATTTTTAGCTGTGGGCAAAGAAATTCAGCACTCTGTGGCAAGGTTGAGCCATTTCAATCTTGAAGTCAAGCAAATGGTTTTATGAGAACTATAGAAAATGAAAAGTGAGTCAGAGCTGCCAGCAGGTCCCAGGCCACACCCTACCTCTCCCCACTGCAACATCTGACCCTTAGGTCCAAGCAGACATGAACAACAGCCACCATCTCCGAATCCACAGAGTGGTTCTGGTCTTCACCTCAGCACTTAGGGAGCTGGAGTGAATTAGCTTGGCCTCTGCCTGGTTTCCCCATCTGGAAGTTGGGTACAATGATAGTATCTGCTCCCCAAGCTAAGTGAGTTCAGACAGGTACTGCATCTAGATGTCCCTGTGAGTCACCTTCTGGTAAGGTCTGGTCTTGGTTAGGAGGTGTCAACCTCCTCAAATTCAGAGTGAGATGCAATATTTATGATTTCTGACAGAGTAAATAAGACTCCAACAGGAAGGGCTTGACTTTAGAAATTGGGACTGGGCTACAGTTCTACAAGTTGAAAAGGAAAAAATAAAACACTCTCCTTTGCCTCTTTTTTTTTTTTTTGCTCTGAGAAGGTCAAGGTAATATTGATGATCTTCTTCCAAGTAAAATCTTCAACTAAGAAAAAGTCCATTGAGAAAATGATTTTAATATCATGTCAAAATGATTTAGGGTGACATTGACTCAATCATGTGACCTTCCAGAATCTGAGACCAAAGGGAACAATTTAGAAACAATTTTTTTAAAAAAATTTACCAAAGATCATAACTAAAGACATTAAGAACAACTGCTGTTAAGAGAACAACTAGTAGCTTATTTCATGTTTTAAATGATTATGTTGTTTTAAAAAGATCTTCAAATTAGCTTTATATGCTATTCAGACAGTGTGATCAGTTATGACAGCCTATACGAAGTGATTATTAAGTGACTCAGTTGTGACATTGTAGAAATCCCCTGGCACATTGCCACACTGATAAAACACATGTCTTTTTTTCTCTTAATCAGAAGAAACGAGAGGAATTCTCTCGGTGCCCACTAGAAGCATGGCACTCTGGGAAGTGGAGTTCATCGTACTTTGACCTTGTCCAAAACCACAGCGTAGAGAGAATGCGTTCCCAGGCCTGTGACCTTCACACTGTATTTCCTGGCACTTTCTTTTGAGCCTGAGTCCTCTGTTCTCATCATAGAGATCAGGTTCTGGACCCTCAGCTTGATGCCTAAGTAATGTGCTCCACAGAGAAGTCGGGGCAGTTGTTTTTTTTGTTGTTGTTCTCATTCTGTTTTTCTTCCTTGGTTTACATTTCTCATATTATTTCATAATTCTCTCATTGTAAGTTTATTTAGATGAAATCATTTAAGACTTTAAATGGATAGATTCTATTTTGAAGGTTATTGAATTTTAAAATTCAGCTCACTAGCTATTTTAGGCATCTGTGCTTGTCATTAACAAAGGAAAAATCATGACTAAATCTCGGCCCCTACATCCAAGAAGCATCCAAGACACCAAGAGGAGAAAATCAGAGAAACCCATAAATCTCTCCAGTTCTCATGTGGCAAGATGACGTCCATTAAAAATGTACACAGTAAGCGCACTGGGAGCATAAGCGCCCTGGAGAAAACTGCTGTGTTCAAGTGGATGGAGGAACACAGCAGATTCCTTGAAACAAGGGACTTCCTGGTGGCTATGGAGATCAGGTGGGCATGTGAGAGTTTTGCAGAAACAAAAGTCTGTGCCTGAAGCAACAGCATGAGCAGTAGAGAAGAAACGGAATTTGATCAGGTAGGGATGAGTGGGTTGGTTTGGTTGGAGCGAAAACAGAGGCAAATAAATCAGGACATCAAAATGTAAAAAGGAAGTGTCTGAGAGCTGCTGGGGCTTCTGCTTCCTTAGGTGAGCAGTAGGGAGCCATGGAAGATGGTAGATCAGGAGAAACACCTTCCTGTAAACAGATTGGAAAACACAGGGAGAGAATAGAGGAAACCCTTATGTTGCCAGGGAACCATGAGTGGGATGTTTGTAGGGTTTGTGTTACAAATGAGGCAATGGGCATAATGGGGCTAGTATCAGAAGTCCCTGACCCTGCTCATGTGGGTCCAACCATGAGCAGCAGGGGCAGGGTGGGGACTGCAATGAAAGGTGGGACTTTGCAGTGGCCTGAGGTAGCACAAATTCTCACCCCAGAAGCAGCCATGGTGTAAGGAAGCTTTAGTGTCTCTACATAAAAGTAAACAAACACCTGTCCTCACCGTTTCCTGTACCTAAGAAATTGAGGTAAGGTTTACCTGATACAGCTCCACAGATGTCATTATTTGAAAAGTTTGCAGAAGCAAAATTTTATCTTTATTATAGAAAAATATTTAAATGAATTATTACGTCCATTTCATGGGGTACAGCAGTGACAATAAAATCATTACCATGTCCAAATCAAGTGGACAAAGGACATCAAGCCGGCAAGATCAAATCATTAAAAGAAAATCTTATTTTTAAAGTGGTTCAAAGATGAGCAAGCAGCTGTTGCAGTGAGAACATAAAAGTTGCCGAAATTTGTAGTGAGCATTCCAGCATTTGTGGTTGTTCTTTTCATATGTCAGCTTAGCCAGTTTACGGTAGCTGGTTAATATCAGTAATCACACACCAATCCTGGGGGTGCTGCAGAGGCACTTGGTAAATTGGCTAAAATCTACAATTTGTTGACTCTAAGTAAAAAGATTATCCCACTAATGTGGGTGGACCTCATCCAATCAGTTACAGATCTGAAGAGCAAACACTGCTCCTAAGATTTGGAAAAGAAGGAATTTCTGCCTCAAACCACAGCATCAAATCCTGCCTGGGTTTCTACTCTGCCCCCCTGCCCTATAGATGTCATCCTTGCTAAAATGTGGATTACCACAAGCTCATGGAAGAACTCCTTTAAATCCTTTGCTTTAAAATAATTTCTCATTCCCTCCTCACCCTGCTCCCTTCTCTCTCCCTCCCTCCCCTCTCTTCCTTTTTCCCTCTCTCTTCTCTCTCCTTGCTGCTCCTCCTTTTCTCTCTCCCCCTCTCACTTTCTGCCTCTCTTCTTTCTTCTCTGTCCTCTCTCACTCCTCCTCTCCCCCCTTTTGTCTCTTCCCCTCCTCTTTCTCTCCTCTCCTCTTTCCTCTTCTCTCTGATTATATAATCTGCTCTCTGGAGAGCCCTGACTAATTCTACTACAGATCAGCCTGATTCTATGACTTTAGCCCATGTAGTTCATTTGGCAAGTTGGAAATGACACATATACAAGAGTAATAACTTCTGTGTTCTCTCCTTATGCAACCCAAATGTCCATTCCCTAAACACTGCAGTTTGGATCTTCCATGTCCCCAAAGGGCCATGTGATAAAGTCTTGGTCCCTAGCTGATGGCTCTTTTGGGAGCTGTTGGAAACCAGAGCAGCTGGGGTCTCACTGGAGGAAGAGGTCACAGGGATTTGCCTGAGAAAGGGATGCTTTGGCTTTACTCCTTCCCTACTCTATCTTTGCCATAAGTTTAGCAGCTCTGCTCCTCAGCCTACTCCCCACCATGATGCTCTGCTGCATCATAGCCAAGCAACCATGCACTGAAGCCACTGAAACCATGAACCAAAACAAACCTTTCCTCCTCTAAGTTGATTTTCCTAGGCATTTTGTCACAGTGATGAGAAGCTGATACACAAGCCAAGGGTTGATTAATTATCATATAATGGAAAATCATGTAGTCATTAAAACCTCTCAAACTCATTTAATTAATGCTTATTATCATTGTTCACATTTTCCCCTTTCCCATTCTTCTTATTTAGTACAGAAGATGAGGAAATCCATGAGACTCCTCTCTCCCTTGGGCCGCAGAGATAATTCCACCGGCCTTCTCAACATTTCCACCTCAGAGGTAACAGAGAGGAGAGTTTTCTCACTTCTCACATTTTCTTCCTTAGATATTCCAATTGACCCAGTCACCCAAGAGCAAAATCTAGGACTCAGCCTTCACCCTTCCTGTGAGAGACATCACCACACATGTGCAGGCACACACACCCCTCTAACCCTCACCCCTCTATCCCATTCGTTCAGGGCTGACTTTATTCACAATGCATTCTCCATAGTCCTTTCTTCTCTCCCTCTGCCAACCCTGACCCTGACAAGACACAGTTTCTCCAGGGTATCACCGTGTGTGTGTGTGTGTGTGTGTGTGTGTGTGTGTGTGTGTGTTACTGGGATGGAACCCAGAGCCTTGTGCTTGCCAAGAACACACTCTACCAGTGAGCTACCCCAGGCCAACCATGCAGTCCTGATTTGCTAGTCGTCTCTCATCTCCCTACTTGTGGTCCCCATGCTTCCCATTGCAGGGGAAGTGATTTCTCTAAAGTGGCATTGTCATTATGGCATTCTCTTATCTTCTATGTCTTATTAATGTTATTATTTTTAACTCTCAAAGTCCACACATTGTTTGCATCATAGCTGCTGAACTCCAAGGCCCCAAGCTTCTTACAGTATGTACCATCAAGCTCTGGGGATCCCTCTTCTGCCTTCTTGTCACCTCCAAGCCCACTGTGTGGCTCCTGATTGTCCCAGTGTGGCTTCCAACCCCCTTCTTTACTCACATGGTATTTCCTGAGTTGGCAACATTGCTACTCTATTATGAACTCCTTCCATTTCTGCTTGTTCCTCAAGTCCTAGCTCAGGAAGACATTTCCCAAGTCTCCATCATCTCCAGGAGTGGAGCTGGTGGCCGCCCGTGTCATGTGTCCTGTGACATTATCCAAGCCCTGTCACAGCACCCTGTTCTGGTGACTGCTCCAAACAATCATTCAACTCCTGAACTCATCCCAAAACTGGCAGAAAGCATTGCCTCACTTTCTTTCCACCTAAAAGCAGAGTCTGGAACAAGTCTTAAGTTCAGGGGGTTTATGATGGAGGTAATCCCTAGGACACCCAAGAGAGGGAGGCGGGAGCTGAGACCCAGGAGGAAGGAGAGCTGGAAAGCATGCCCTAAGAGGGAGTCACCCTGAGGACACTGGGACTCCACTGCACGAGGACCAGCTAAGGAGTCACGGCTTCAAGGTCATCCTCGTATCTCACTGGGCTACCCTGCCTGCAGGGCCTATCGGGGTGCAGGGTGCTCCCCACCACAGCTACAGGTAAGCAGGACTCGAGACTATAGGACAAAGTGTCAGCAATCTTTGCCCCAGCAGAGACAGCCTGGTGATTGACTGGATAAATAAAAGACTGTAACCACTGTGGTAATGAGAATAGTTTTACAGTTTGACTTGGTGGTAGGATTTAGGGTGATTTTGGTCTCCAGCACATCCCCAGCCCTTTTTATTCTTTCAGTTTGAGACAAAGTCTCACTAAGTTTCTCAGGCTCGTCTTGAACTTGCAGTCATCCTGCCTCAGCCTCCCTGAGCTTTGGGATGACAAACCTGCAACCATGCCCAGCTTGGGGTGAAATTTTCAGTGTCATTTTATTTAATATTACATGTGCTTTTATCATTTGCAGTGGAGAAGTATATTCTGTCATACAAATACTCCTCACTGATTTGGAGGAATACAGAATTAAAAGAGATTTGCCTAGTTTCTCTTCCCCCAGTTATAGAAGTTGCATTTCCTGGGTTTCTCCCAAATGGGCTTCCAGCTTGTTTATGAATATAAGTGTTGAAATCTTATATTTCACATTGTGTTTGGAAAACTTGGTTGTTTGGGAGTTGTTGCCATAATAAACTAAATCTTGTTTTGTCACATCTTATAAATTTGTCTTTTGAAATCAGTTGCAATGACAGTGCCCTCAATCCTGGCTCCTGGGAGGCCATGAAGGCTGCATCCTCCACCTCCTCGGCCTCCACATACCACATATCCTGCAAACCACTTCTCCAAGGACACTGCCTGCTGTCACTGTCACACACAAGCGCGGAGCCAGGAATGGTCCAGGCACTCCGAGCCCAGTGGGACACCACGCCTGGCCTGGCAGAGAGCGTGGGGATTTCTTCCTGTGGACTCTAACCCTGCAGCTCGACTGTGGCCGGCTCAGGAGCCTGTTTGACTCCCCACTGCCCGTGTGGGTCCACCTTCTGCACTCATCTCTGGGTTATCATGGTATCAAGTCGCATTTCTTTTCCGCTTTCCTTGTGATGTGTGCCCATGACTGTGCTTGCAGGAACTCCTAAGAATCCATTCTGCCCTGGCTGGGCACTGCACCCAGAGATGGAAATGCAGTCAGACAGCAAGAGTTTGGGCCTGTGAGCAGCTCTCACTGTGACAGGGAGCCCAGAGGCAGCAGCCTTGGTCACAGAAGCCCTTGCGGACCCTGTGATCTGGGGAGGGAAGATGCAGTGTTCTTATTCAAGACTTCCCAACCTGTAGGTCTGGGAGCTCTACCCAAGCTGGGGAAAGAAAACATCCCCACATTTTCCATACTCAGAGACTTGTTTACCAAAGCAAGCTCTGCTTAGCCACAGTGACCAGAAAGACTTTATTTCCAAACAGTGACTCTATGACTGCATGCAAAGGAGCTGGACTGGGGCCTAGCTTAGTGGCAGAGCATGTGCTTAGCATGCACGAGGCCCTGGGTTCAATCTCCAGCACCAAAGATAAAAAATTACACATGAATTAGCAATAATGAGTTCATCATTCATGAAAGCGGTGGGTAAACGATGGTTCTGAAAGCACTGGCATTAATATTATTGACATGAAAAGTGAAATCATAGAAACTTTTTAGTAATAATAACGCTTGAGTTTGGGTCTTCTTAAATGAGCATATATTATCTTAATAACAAGAAAATACAGTAAAAAGTAGAAGAACAGAAAGCTCAAAGATGTAAAGATACTTTCGATGGATCAGCTACCCTTTGGGAAGGTAGAGAAACACAAATGAAATATTTCTTATTAAATCTCATGTATTGGGTTTTTTCACTGTAATAATTTTATCAGTTGGTGCTCTCAAAAGAACTTAAACGTGCTACAGGTATGTGTTGGAACCACTGAAACACCTAGACTGGTGATTCCAGTTCTCATGGTTACTGCAGTTCAGGGCAGCCAGCTTGATCCTCACCGATAGAGGACTCTGAGCCGAGCATTACGCTTGATTCTTTACGAAGATGTAAGAATTGCCCTAGAATGAGGGTAATAATGTCTCAAAATGGAATGTTTCGCTGAAACACACAGATAGTAAATTCCAAAGCTATTAAAGAAAATTTGTAAGAAATATAGAAATACGTGGTTATAAAAATTGGCTAGATAACTTTTCATGCAGAATCTGGTGGGGCAGAGAGAGAGAGAGAGCGTGTGTGTGTGTGTGTGTGTGTTCATCCATGTGCTGCACACCCATGGAGAAAGGTTAAAGAAACAAAATGGGCTCGT
Organism: Heterocephalus glaber; assembly: GCF_053883595.1. Lineage (NCBI taxonomy): Eukaryota > Metazoa > Chordata > Mammalia > Rodentia > Bathyergidae > Heterocephalus > Heterocephalus glaber. Next base: position 14,143,043 of record NW_028258381.1, read on the forward strand.
TTATGGTCAAATGCCTGTGTATTTAAGAGCAGATGATCTGGAACCATGAAATTCAGCCCTGCAACCACAGTCATCTCCCAATCTATATCTTTACTACACTTCACACTTTGTATTAATGCTATATTCCAAAGTGGATGAGAAATGGACTATCTGAGTCCATGGATGAACTAATCCTGCCACCAGAACATTTGGGTCTGTAAATCAACCTTCCTCTCGTGGAGCAGATGTGAAGCACCCCCTTAACAGAGAAGCCCCCAAATTCCATGCAGTGGAAGATAATGTTTGAAAGTTCTTATTGTGATCCAACCACAAAGGTCGCTACATTATTTCTGAGTCACCACATGTCTATAAAGTACTCTACTCTTTTTTTCCCTTCTTGTTCATGATTTCAGAAATCGGCAGTTTCTTGTCTGAAAAGCTCAGTGTCCCATCTTGTCCCATCTCAGTGTCCCGTAGCATCACATATCTTTCTGGAACCTGATAACAAGAGCCAGGCCTGCACACCTGAATGGCACTTTCAGCGGTTGTTCCATCTATATGGCGCCCTGCTCAGGCCATGATTGCCCTCTCAGACTCTGGCTTCACCATCTCCGGGTTAATTGCTGGCCCCATTATTGGGGTACCCAATACCCAAATCAGAGGTCTCTTCTCTCGGTCACCTCCCCCAAAGTTCCACTGGCCTTTAAGCATGTTGGTCATATCCTTTCCCTCTGGGGCAACACCCTCACCCAGAAATTCCCAGTGTAGAGCTATCCCTCTTTGGAAGCTTCCAGGTCTTCTGTATCTCTCTCCAGCAGGATTGCCCACCAAAGGATGCAGATGGAAGGGCAGTCACAGCGCCTCTGTCAAAGTGAAAAGGAAACCTTGGGAACTAATGGCTCTCAGCACTGTCAGAACCTGGTATCTCCAAGAGTCCATATCACCCAAGATTGCCAACTCCTCCGAAGTGGCCGTTACTGGCATGGTTGGATGGCAGTGCTGTGGGCTGTGGGTGTGCTGAGGAATCTGAGCCAGGTTCCATCCTTCACATCTTAATTAATATCTTTTTTTTTAAAAGAAAAAAAATACATTTATTATTTGTACCAGGTTCCAGAGGTAATTTGATGTTATTTATAATAAAAGATAAATGTTAAAATAATATCAAAAGCTGTAATAATAAAAGGAAGATGACAATCAAATCAGAAATTTAATTATTGCTATATTATGAATATCACAAAGAATGCTAAGCCTTTTGGTAGCCAAGTAAAAGAATTAAGATTATTACATAGTAATCATTAATTAATAAAGTTCAGCAAGAGATAAGGCAAAATTTCATAAGAAAGATTGTATATATGGGAATAAAGGACACTATCTTTAGAGAAACCCCAGAAACAGTATTCACAACAGTCATGTCTTGAAATTATTCTTGGTAGGAGCAGAATGGTATCAAATCATTAAATTCAGTAATTTGGTGGCAAAATAATACCGCCTGTTTTTGAAGACAGGATAAACTTCTCTTTCCAGCCATGTCAGTAGAACTGTTCAGAGAATAAGTCTGCGAAGATTCGAACACACTACCAAAGTGGATTTGGGCAGCACTGGAAGAAGAAACTTTTTCCATGGGTGTCTCAGGAAGTTTAAGTTCTGATCAAATAACCTTAAATTGTGCACTTAGAGTGTGTGCAACACAAACTGTAATTCAGGCGAGCTGCTCTTACAGGAAGCAGTATGAATGCAGACTGTGTCTCCAGTAGTACAGCCAGGTATACGTATAAACTAGATCAATATGTATCTCTTGCACTCGCAACTTTTTCAAAAAGGAATTTCAAAGAAACTTAATAGATCTGTTAGCTAAAACTTCCTTTCTCATTTGTAGTTATAAACATCTTTATCCTACTAGAGAGAGGTATGCTTTAGAAAGGAAAGGCAGTCTCTCTCATCTCCTTCCCCATGAGTCTTATCCATGAGGTGCTCCTTAGCTGTTTGTTGGGAGAAGAAGAGACAGAGGACATGACTGTCTCTTGGATGAGTGTTCTGTGCAGCTGATGGGAAAAAGCCAGGTGCTTAGGACAGCACGTACACTGACTCTGATAGCTGCCTACATAGAAGGCTCTTCTGTGTTTACAAACAGGCAGCCAGCAAGGGAACCTTGCTCTGAACAGAAGTCCCCCTGAAATCTCAGTGCTCTGTGCTGCGGATAAAAGAACAAGGACAGTAATATTTTTAAAGGAAAAGTTACCAACTGGCAACCTTAGTGCTAAATGTTATTCTGCTATGTCTGACAGGATCCAGACTCTGACCTCTTCTACAACCAGATGGGCCGCAGAACAAACAATGAAACCTTCAAAGAATCTTTGTTTCCTAGATGTAAACATAAGACATTGAGCTGTTCATTCAAAAACTATTCAGCCAGTAGTTTCAGCCCCTTAAGGATGTTTTAAGATTGTAGAACCCTTGTGACAGAAGCTTTCTTCATGCTACAGTGAGGCTGAGTCCCCAGCTAATGCAAAGGCTGTATTAGGTTATTTTGATAAAGTCAGAAAGAAAGTAGAGTTAGAATACAGCCTATAACATGACTGTTGATTTACATATTAATTAATATCTTCACTTCCGGTCTCCAGAGCCAACTGTGGGACCCAGTAACTTTTTGTGACCATACAGGAAGAGGACACGTATTTATGATGCTACAGTTTACAGGTAATTCGAGGTCTGCACTAAGTTTGTTGAAAGGTTAGTGTCTCTTCATATAGGTTGAGACAATCTCCAAATCTGGGATTGAGTTTGTATTTTTTATGATACATTTTGCCTTGATGCCTTGTCTTTTATTTATTTATTTTTTGGGGGTGCCTTGTCTTTATGCTCATGGGAGAGGCAGAAAAATGATATATTTTCCATTTTTTGAATTAAAAATGGCATGCTGATTTTAAAAATTGCTGTGATAAATTATGTCTAAAGTGAAATTGACTATTTAACCAATCTTTTAAAGACACTGAGCATTTTCAACATTTTATTTTTAATTAACATGTATTAATTATACAGAGCGTCCATGTGATATTTCCATCCAGTCATAGGGTATGCACTAATCAAATCCAGAATCTTAACTACTTTTTAAGTGTATATGTAGTAAAATTAAGTACATTCACATTTCTCTACAATCATCTTTACCAGCTATCTCTGGAGTATTTTCATCATTCCAAACTAAAACTGTATTCTCTTTAAACTCTCAGTCCGCATTCTCCTTCCTCCTACCCGGGTAACCAATGCTTTACTTTGCATCTCTGAATTTGAGTATCTTAGGTATCTCATGTAAGAGGGCTCATACAGAAATTAACCCACTGTGACTCCCCTTTTTAACGCAAATGATGTCCGCAAGGTTCCTCCATTTTGAAGCATTTGTCATAATTTCATCCCTTTTTACGACTGAATGATATCCCATCACCCGCATACATCACATGATGGTTTATCCATTCACCCACCAGTCGTCTACCTTTTGCTTTCTCTGGACAGTTCTGTAATAAACATTGATATACAGGCACCCACTCGAATCTCTGCTTCCAACTATTTTGGATAAGTGCCTAGAAATTAAATTACTAGATCCTAGCATAATTCTATTTTTAATTTTGAGCAAATGTAACATTATTTGCCACAGTGGCTGTGCTAGTTTATGATTCTATCAGCAGCATACAGGATCTTGCTTTTTCACATCCTTGTTAACATTTGGCCCTTCCTCACTCCCTCCCTCCTTCCCTCCTTCCTTCCTTCCATCATTTCCTTCCTTTCCTTTTCCTACCATTCCTTCTCTCCATCCTTTCCTTCTTCCTTCTCTCCTCATCTCTCCTGCCTTCCCCTCCTTTGCCTCCTCCCTCCCCTCCCCCCTCCCCTTTCATACATAATAGTCATAATAAGATGGGTGCATCTTATTGTGATTTTTATTTCATTTGTCTAGTGATAGTTATGTTGAGCATCTATTTGTGTGTTTATTGGCTGTTTGTATGTCTTTGGAGAACTACCTTTTCAATTCTTTTGCTCATTGAATTATAGGAGTTATTTATATGTTTGGGGGCATCAATCCCTTATTAGAGGCAGGATTTGCATATATATCTTCCATTCTGTGGGTTATCTTTTCATTCTGATCATAGTGACCTTTAGATTTTGATGAAGTTCAGTTGATCTATCTTTCTTTTGTTGCCTGTACTTGTGATGGGACATCCAAGAAATCATAGCCAAACTCAAATTCATGAAAATTTTCTGCTATGTTTTCTTTGAAAGGTTTTACTGTTTCAGCTTCTGGTTTTTTGTGCGTATATGTGGGTGTTGTTCCATTTTGATTTAAAATGGTGTGTGTTTTAAGGAAATGATTCAACTCCATTTTTTTACACCGTGGCTATGTTTGAGTGAGTGTGGCTCAGTATTAATTTCAGTGTTGTGATCATCCTTTCTTCATACACAGGACACCGAACCTTGGAGAAGGACTAGCCCACTCAAGTCCTTTGACTGGAAAGCGGAGATTCAAATACATTTCTCCTTATTCCACCCACAGAGAAGTTAAGAGAGGTCAGGGTAAAGGTGAGCGATGTCAATCAGTTGTCCTTGTGTTACTGAGGAGAGCTGTGTTGGGAATCTGCCTGTAATACCCATTCCTCATTGCACTTGCTTCTGGTTGCATTCTAGTTATTTGTAGCCAAAGTGATGAAAGCAAAATCAACCTGTGGATGTTGTCAACAGCTGACAGCCCCCCTTGCCCTGGATCACTGGGGTGGAGGTCAGCTAGACTAGAGGTGTTAGGGGAGACTTCCCACTTCCAAGAGTAACTCATGAGCTCAGCCTGCCCTTGTCTTCCAGGCCAGTCACCGCCTGTGTGGAGCTCTGGTGAAGCACCGCATGCACATGCTGGGTGCCCCCACCATTCAGTGCCCACCTGTGGGGGAAGGTATGGCCAGGGGCTGCTCCAGCACCACTGAACCTGGGCACTTGTGGTCCAGATCAAAAGACTGTCCAGTCTGCCTAGGTCCCTGTAGGCACAGGTGTAAAGGATGTGGGTGCTCTCTTGGCCCACAGGATGGAGAAGCCACAGAGTGGCTCCCCAGAGATCTGCAGATGAGTGAGGACACAGGGGAGCATTTCTTGTGCAGCATGCATGGGGATCTGAGACTTACTGAACTCATGCCCCAATGCTTGGTTCTGATTTGCTGAATGAAGCATACGTGCATATTTGCCATCCCTGGACACCTCAATGAAGACATAAATAAATGAAAACCAGGAAACAAATCAAGAACTGAATCTATTTAAATAAAATTAAAATAGTTAAAAAGACAAGAGAAACCCCAGGTCACTAGAAACCAGCGAAACTAATTTCCTTGTCACTGCTTTTCTCAAATTGAGCGCAGGAGGACCATACAAGAATCCCAATTAGGTTATGAAAATGTGTTTTATTTTTTCATAAAATAGAAAAAAACAAATAAAGAAAACTACACAAAATTTTTAAAAAAGGATAACTTGTTTTGATAGATGGGTTTGATGACAGGAGCTCAGAGACTACTCAAGTTTCAAAAGAACAGAATGAAAAAAGTAGATTTTGTAGCATATCCTTAATGTGTGTTTTAGGGAGGATTTTCTAAAATATTTTATTCTGAATAAATTTTATTTGTGTTTTCGTAAAAGAAGGCTCTCAAGTGTGCAGGATTAGGTTGGAAGAGTTTGTGAACCGACATCAATGGAACTTGGAGCAGAGCCAGGCCCACCTACTCATGTCTGTAACCTGACCAGTCCACGACACCCCACAGGGACTCAGGTGTCCTTGGTGGCAAAGCAGATGACCTCCCCAGCCTCCTGCGAGGGGACTTCCTGGGCGAGCCGAGATGGATGCAATCGAAGACTCTTCACCGGAAATCATCTCTAAATGGGAGGGTGAAGTAATTATTTTAGAGGAAACTATGAATGAGGCACATTATTATGCAAATATGCTGAACAACACAAACACTGCTGAAATGGCTTTACCAAGGGACACTCAAAACAGAAGTGATTTTCCCAAACTAGTACATGCAGAAGTAGCAAGGCAGTCGCCAGGGGCGCAGCTGAGTGAACAGGGTGGTGATGGACAATTAATAAAGATAATAACCCTAAAGTACACATTCAAAAGAACTGCTACAGGATATCCAGAAAGAACATTTTGTTTTCATTTAATTAGTTCTTGCTGATTTTTCTTCTATGAGGAGTCCTACGTCTTTTGGGATGATTTCCAACTTCCCTCTGCTGTTGGGCATATTCTACAAAAAATGGGCTTTTCAAATGTTACATATGAAATAAATAAAAGATCATGTTCTACACTCTTTTTTGAATTTTTGCTGAGAAGATTGCATACATAGGTCAGGGTGAACTCTAACTGAGAAGGGTGACAGGCTGGCTTCCCATTTTGAAGGATGGTGGCCCAGTTGGGACAAAACTAGGAAGCAAGCCATATCTGTTTTCCTTTCATGTAAAGGAAATTTGAGGGCCTAGAATATAGTTAGGTACCCAGCAAACACTCCATTGATTTCTCTAATAAGTCAAATCATGGGTTGAAACAAGGAGTGCCATAATAAAGAGAAATAAAGTCACTAATTTTTATTTTTGTGCTCCCCACATGTAACTCACTCTTATTCAGTACAGAATTGTTAAACATTCAGTTTGTGAGCAGACTTTTGTAAGAACAAATCATCTGCATGTGTAAGATAACCAGTGTGCAGACAGAACAGCAGAATTAGATGATACCTTAGTCAGTTTTCTGCCTCTGTGCCAAACATCGGATGTAAGTCAACTTAAAGGACAAAAGGTTTATTTTGGCTCACAGTTTCAGAGGTTTTAGTCCATGGTCAACTAGTTCCATTGGTTTTAGGCCTGTGGCAATGCAGAAACATCATGTCGGAAGGGCAGAGAGGAGGAAAGTTGTTTGCCTCATGGGAGTCAAGGAGAGAGAGAGAGAGAGAGAGAGAGAGGGGAGAGAGAGATGAAACGAAAGGAAGGGGTTGGGTCCAGATATAGTCCTCAAGGTCACACTCCATGGTCTACTCCCTCCAACCAGGCCCCACCTCCTGTTTCCATCACTTCCAGGTCATGTCATCAAATTATGATCTCATCAAGGACTAATTCATAGATGAAATTAGAGCCCTCAGGATGTAATCACTTTTGAAAGCCCAGCTCTGGACACAGCAGGTCTGGGGGTCAGTTAGGATCTAAACCATGACAGACATGGAAGCACAAACCATGCCACAAAAGTCCAGCCCACAGAAGCAGGGCAAATAGAGTGTGGTTGGACCTCCTTGAGGGGGGGGGGGTCTCTCGGAGGGCACTCATGTGCTGGTTTGACCATGCTGTTTTAATTACACCCAATGTTTGTTCCAACCAGGTTTTCGGGGGCACACAGAGCCTGAGCAGTTATCTCATCATGAAGGGAGAGGTTTACACTCACTGTTCCCAGAGGTGGGATGGGACACACACAGGGCTGCTCTGGGAGGCACCAGGGCAGCAGCAGGAAGAGGGGAGAGGGAAGATGTGGGCAGGAGGCTGCGTTGTGCTTTGTAAGTAAGACAGGAAGAGGGAGGGGGGATGAACTGGCTTAGGACCTGCTGGTTTGAGTCATTTCTGTAGGCTCCAGGCACATGGGGCACATGGTTGTTGGGGACCTACTCGGAGCGATTTAGTTGTGGCCCAGAAAACAACAACCCCATAGAGGATGTGATGGGGTGGGCCTCTGCATTGGTGGGTTTGTATTTTATGTTTTTATTAGTATATGTTTTTAGGACATAATGATTACATTCACTGTGGGGAGTTGGTACATATACATGGGTATCCACGAATCACTATAATATGATGTCTTCAAGTCTGTGGGGAAGATACCTGGAAGAAGAATAGCAGGAGTTGGTGGCTGGGTGAGAGAAGCAGTAGGTGGTGAGAGGTCTCACAGCTGTCTGTGCAGAAGGTAGAACTGGCATTCATGATGGAGCAGATGTGGCTATGGGAGGGAGGGAAGTTGACTCCAAGTTTTGGACCTGAACAACCAAAAGAACAGAGGATTCAGTGAGAGAAGAAGTAGGCATGGATAAGCGGGCTTCCTGTATTTGATCTGCAGCCCATTCTTTCTGCCAGGTAGAACTTTGGGTTGCTACCCATAGGGATTCACAACATGTCTTCCCAGAACACGGGGTATCTTAACACCTTCATTGAGGGCAGAACTCTCAGAGAATGTTGACCACATCAGGAAATGTGTCCATGCTTTTGGATTCTACCACTCTACATCCAATCCTGGATCTTCCTGGGGCTGTGAATACATAAAAGAATGTTCAGGATGATGTCCATGTGCCAATTCCCCATGACAAATGTAGTCATTTTGTACCACAAACATGTACTAATAAAATAATAGAAAGGAATGTGCAGGGTGGATGAGCAGAGGGCACTTGGACCAGAGGCCTGCACAAACAGGTAGATGAAGGGTCCAGAAATGTGTAAAATAAATGCTCCCAACAACCATTACCTACTTCTCATGGGATACTGATTGTTTTCAAGGTACTGCAGAGGGTACATTAGATGCAATATTTTCTAAATACTTGACTTCAAGTAGATAAAGCCAGAGCTATCATTGTTGACATTTTTCATGTGAGAAAACATGAAAAATTTATTTGAAGTAGCATCCAATACCCTCACTCTATGAGACCATTGGAATTCCTCTATGTACCCAGATTTAATTTTTTAAATAAACCTTACAGGGGAACAGATGTAGATTTAATAGAAAGATCACAAAGGCAGTATAGAGGATTGCCATATACTCTGCACCCACTTTCCCCTATCATTAACATCTGTTATGGCTTGTATCTAGATGTCCCCCACAAACTTTCATGCCCTCATACGTGGGGCTTTTTGGAGATGCCTGGATTGAGGGTATGTGAATATGGATTAGGGGTATGCGATAATTAAATTAGTCCACTGATTGGTTTACCATAGTCCTGGGTGGATGATGGAAGGCCCGCCCTGGGTGTGAGTGATACCACCCAATAGGATTTCCCTGAATAGAATAATAATAAAATGGAAGCTCACTGCTTGCTGTTCACTGCCTCCTGCCTACCCTGCCATGGACTGTTTCTCCTGGCTGTGCACCTCTGCCATGCTACCCTTTCCTGGAGCCAGCCAACTATGGACTGAAACCTCTACAAACCGTTAGCTAAAATATACCTTTCCTCCTTTAACTTATTGGTGTCAGGTATTTTGTACTAGCAAAGAGGAAGTAACAAGACAACATCATATGATAATATGGTGATTTGGATACAATTAATGGAATCATATTAGTACATTGTTATGAACTCAGAGCCATAATGTATTTAGATCTCCTCAGTTCTCCCCAGTGTCATCTTTCTACTCTATGACCCCCATCCAGGAGGCCACATCACTTATTATGACTCATTAAGCAACTTATGGCTGTGACAATTTCTCTGACTTTTCTTGTGTTTGACTTTCATGGTTTTGAGGAGAAGTAGTGGGATGTTTTGTAGAATATCCCTCCATTGAGATTTATCTGATGTTATCCTTAATATTGAACTGAGATTGTAGATTTGAGGAAGTAAGACCACAGAGGCCAAATGGCATTTTCAGCATGGTTTAGCAATACAATTTAACCACATTGGTGGGAGCTTCAATCACTGATTGGGGGAGATCTCCACTAAAATGTGACCTTCCTTTGTAATGAAGCCACTCTGCCCAGTCTGTACTAAAGGATAGAAGGCAAATTAAAAATGTAAAAGAAAAAAAATAAAACATTTGAGAGTAGATCTGGAAATACTTGAGGGTAAACTTACTTCTATCTACTGAAAGAAATAGATCCCATGCATTATTTCAAAGTGTTTAATTTAACAGTGAAGGAAGTTGGCAGCATCTGTGGAAAATTCAGAAAGAAAGATGGCGATGTGCACATCATTAACCTCACAAACTGCTTTGCATTGTGCACATTTACAGGTAACCACAGGGCAATTGTTATAGCTGCATGGGTTATTCTAAGCCCTTCCACTAAGCAACTACATGACAGTGACAGCTTCTTGCCTCTCTTGGTCTCAGTGACCTCATCTGTCAAATTAGGGTGACAGATATGTTTGCCTGGCACCCCAGACATTTTGAATGTCATAATTTGGGGCCTGGATTCTCACATTTATTGGAGTGTTGATCAATAAGTATTTCCTTATATCAAGGGCATGAGCCACCTGGCATCTGGAAGCCTTTAAACTTTCAGCTAATGACCTAGACAGTTTATTATTTTGTACTGGGGACTGAACCCAGGGGCTTTATACTGAGCTGTGACCCTCTATTTTATTTATTAATTTGAGTGCAAAGACTCTGGTTTCAATGCTAGAAGTAGGGGAAGAGGAAGAGGAAAAGGGCTTCCTAGAGGAAGTACTACTCTAACCAGAACTTTAATGCAGTATTTGCAAATAATTAAATCTGATTTCTTTTAAACAATAAGCAGTGTGATAGAGATGAAAGAAATATGGTTTCATCTATAAAAGTAGAAAGAAAATCATTCATTCTGAGGGTCAAAATTTTCTAAGTGGAGGTAAGATTAAAAAAAGCTTTTTTTATTACTTAAAAAATGTCCCACTGAATTCCTATACTGGTTAATGGTAACTTACATTGTATACAGACTGTACATTTGCAAAAAATATTCCACATCTATCATTGAGAACCTTCCTCAATTTATTTGAGATTCATATTGTGTTTAATTTTTGTCCAACCTGTAAGACACAGATCCACTATCTATCAATGATAAGTAAAGAAAGCAAAATGATTTTTAAATATATTTACTTCCAAGCCTATGGCCACTAAATAGATGATAGTTGTAAATATTGGAAAACCAATACAGGGGAAAGTTATGCATCTGGTGGTTTCTGAGAGATATCACCTGTTACAGCTTGTAAACAATGTCCCCCTAAAGCCTCATGAATTCATAGGTGGGGCTTTTTCAGAGGTGGTTGGATCTAGAGTGCGTGAATCTGGGATTAATTCATGGTGCAATTCTAGGCTCTAGGGCACTAGAATTAAGAGTGTGACTGCTAACCACCCTAAGCAGCCTGGATAAAATAAAAGGATAGAAAGGAGCTATGGCCACTCCTTGTTCCTTTGGTACCTTCTGACCACTATGAACTATCCTCTGTGATCCCACCTTGCTTGGAGCCAGCTGATTCTGGACTGAAACCTCTACAAACTGTGGGCCAAATAATCCTTTCCTCCTTTAACTTTGGATTTCAGAAATTTTGTCTGAGCAGCAAGAAAAGTAACGTAAACAGAATTTGGTACCAGAGAAGTGGGGTCATTGTTGTGATTGTACCTGACCATATGGTTCGGGAGCCTTTGGGACTGGCTTGTGGGAAGAGTTTGGAAATGTTCGGAGATGTTGGCTGAGAAAGCAGAGCTGGAAGGCATTAGGCTGTACTTGTTGGGAAATTTTGGTCAGAGCTCAGAAGATCAGAAGGCTGATAGAAATGCAGGCAGTAAAGCCCAGGGTCAGGAGGTTTCTGCTGGGAAGCAGAACCACATTGGCTGTTGGACTCTAGAAAATATGGGTTATACCTTGGCAGAAAGTTTGTACAAATTTTTTTCATGTCCAGAGACTTTTCCTGAGACTGAAATTAAGGACAGTAGACTAATTAATCTTACAGAAGAAATTTCAAGGCAGTCCAATGTTGAGGTCTTGGAATGGCTACTGTTGAGGGCTCTTAGCAAGATTAATATTGAGAATTAAGAGCAAAGAGTCCAGCAGAATGATTCAATATGTTGTGAGTTTGGCCACAAAGGAAGCTCCAGTAAACTTGTGGCCTGCAAAGAAGGAACAAAAGAGAAACTGGTCACTGAAAAGACAAGCAAAAGAGCCACGTATTTCAGAAGAATACAACAGAAAAGATGGCCAGAGGACGTCACAAGAACCAACAGGACTCCAGCCTTTGTGGCCTTAGTGTTGAAAAGGTGAAAAACTTTGCTTTGAGAATAGAGCCCCAGATCACCATGTTCCAGAATGGTGGCAGCCTAGGGATGTTGTTCCTCAGGATTTGGTTCCCATACTTGGAAAACCAAGCATGCAAAGCTTGGTGAAATATGAAATCAGAACCCAGTGAAAGCAGGCAACACTTGACGCTTTGCTGGACCCTCTAGCTGGACCATCTAGTGGCATTGTGGAGGTACAATCATGGTCCATCAGAGAACTTCTGTCTTATCTGTCTGCCACAGTGACTACATAGTTTCTGTTTGCTCTCATCATCTGACTGTGGCCAACACAGTCTCTCTGAAGATACACACATGTCTTCAAACAAATCTTGCCCAGCCTTATTAGCCTGAGATCCATGCTGCCTTTTCTAAGAGTTGTGTAAACCTACATCTGAGTCATTCCCTGTAGATCATAAATTTCCTTCAACTTCATTTCTTCCATTTCTGAGTTTGTGTGACCACTTGATAAAGGACCTCATCACACATTCATAGGTCTTATTATTATTATTTTTAATGCTCAAAAAAGTTGTTTCAGTGTTACAGTCACATTTTTGAACAGTGAAACAAGTGTTATGTTTAAAGTCAACTTCAGTTTCTCACTCACAGAGTTTGTTTGGGATTGACTTCATTGCTGAAAATTCAGAATCTGCCCATAATGGCACCACGCTTCTCTTGTCGACACAGCATTGGTGACCAAGCACAAAGCAACATGGCCTTTGGCAAAGACTACAGGGCCAGGGACCACTTTTATCAGTGTGAAGGGTATTTGCACTCTAGGAGGAGAATGTCCACAGAAGATAAAACCTGTAGGACAATAAATATTAACTTGTTTGTATTTCTCCTCTGTAATTACCATAGTGACCTCTTCCTGATAAAAACATCAACAGAGATGGAGAAGATGCACATCAGCTGTGCTCTCCCCAAAAGCAACACAGCAAAACTGGTTTTCAAGGTCACCACTGTTTAAGCTATTTATACGAGCTTATTCTACACCACTATGAAATTAAATGAGTGTGATTTAGAACTGCAGGGTGGAGGAAAGCAAACTGTGTTGTTTTGATGGAGAAACTCCTATCTGTCTTCTTCAACAACTTAGTATTCCAAAGAGCTTTCTATTTGATATTTGCTGTTGCCCTTTTTGTTTCTATTCTCACTAGTCCTTCCGGATGTATTTTTAAACTACTAACAGTTTAAACTCCTGGCATCCTGCGGCAAGTGACACATCCTTCCAGGGTGCCGCATGAATCTTGTTTATCAGGTTTTACCTTCCAAAGACCTTATTGTTCCTTCTGGGGATCTTCCATTTTCCATCTTTGTCAACTGTACTGCTAGTCTTCTCTGATGGTATTTGTACCAAGGAGGAGCAGTGGTTCTCTGCCTCGAGTGTCCAATCAGTGAGCTGGAAGGCCTGATGAATACAGATAGCAGGGCCCGCTGGAGGTTCCAATTCCCTGTGTCTGTGGTGAGGCCTGAGGATACGCATTCCCAGCCAGCACCCAGAGATGCTGCTGCTCCCATCCACCTCCTACTGTCTGAGAACCTCTGCAATTCAGACATTTTCTCAGGGGCTCAGGACGTGCAGCTTGAAGGAAGTTTGGGCACCAATCTTCTGTCTTCTCATGTCCAGAACCTGAGTCCAGGCCACCTCTGTCATGGGCTGAGGTCATAGATGGGAGAGCTTTTAAACTAGAATGGGCATGGGATATGTGCAAAAGCAGAGTCACATATGTCAGGAGGGTTTGCTGCTTATGTACTTATTATTTAGAGTCATCCGCCATGATTTCCTCCTCCCTCATCTTCTTTTGCTTCTTTTTGCTTGTTGTTGAGTGTGAAGGAAACAGTAGCTCTTTAAGCTCAGATGTGTCCCTTTCTGGCCATGATCCCATGGTCACGTGAATGCACATCTCCAACCTGAAGATATCCCTTAGAGAATTCCCCACTGGCTCACAAGGAAGCCTTAGCTGGGAGTTTGCAGCTCTTACATTCTGTGGCAGGCTTGCAGGAATTGGCTCAGAAGAAAATCCTTTGAAGTTTAGTTTTAAATATAAACTACTGTCAAGTAAATTCTTCTTCACACAGAATGTGAAATGCCAGCCATCCTTCTCCCTATCCATGCATGCATTTGTAGATGCATTTTTTGAGAAATACTGTTATCTGCTTATTTTCCAAGCAACTCAATTGGGGATATTTTGCATTAATGAAGAACTTCTCATTTAACTATCATTGTATTTTGTTCTTTCTCCAATCCCTTGATTTTTATGTTCTTGACCTGTTAAGAGTGGATCATCTTATTAGAATTTTTTCTCTCCCTCTCTTACCATTCTGTCATTTAGCAATTTTTTAAATTTATTTTTTATTTTCATTGGCACAGGTTTGCAGTACAAAGGACTGCACTCCTTGTGTGGAGTTGGTACATGTACACAACACAGCTTAATTCTATTTTCATTCTCTTTCCCTCCACTTCCTCCATGCTCCCAAAATCTCTTGGTCCTTCCCATTGGAGAAAGAACCAGCTCTCTATTTCCTATTATCTATCTTTTATTTTGCTCTTTATTTATATTTTGCGTCTCCCATACAAGAAAAGCCATGTGATATTTAAGCTTGTGTGTCTGATTTATTTCACATAACACTATGATCTCAATGTGCATCTGTTTTCCTACAAATGACTCGTTTATCCCTCTTTATGGCAAAAGCAATAATGCCTTTTTTATACTTCCTCTACTGATAAAAATTTCAAACAGGTCCAAACCACCGCCACAGTGTTATGGTAGAAACACCTTCCTTCTACCCTTGTGACCATCCTCATGCTGGGTGTGTGGTGCTATGATATCTCAGCACACGCAGAGGCCAAGGATTGAGCTAGCATCCTGCCCATTTTACCTCTAAGATGTTCCAAAAACCTGTGCTTAAAAACATGTAGCATGCATGATTGAATATCTGTGACAGCCTTTGGTTGGCTAGATGAGAAGGCCTGGCTGTATTTTCTTGTCTCACTCATAGTTCATTTGTGAAAGCTGCTGTCTCAAGCCTAGGAGAATGCTGATCCCATTCTAACATTTTGCAGGGGCCAATGTACACCTTCCTGGCTCATTGACTACAGTGTCCAACATTTCCTTTCTGGAGACTCCCACATGATTGATGAGAGAAGCCCAGGGTTGTTTGCTGTGTATGACATGAGCCACTGTGGAAAGAGTCTCAGCAACGGTGACATTGACATGCACATGATTTCAAGGCGCATCTCTCCAGCCACCCTTCCCAAAGAGCAGTGAGTTCAGCGTCTTTCCTAGCTTCCCTCAGAAAAGTAACTTGGTCAAAACACCCAGGAAGAAGGAAGCCGAGCCATAAACTGAAGTTTTTGTCCCAGATCTTGTCCTAAAGTAAGTAAGTAAACCACAGTTAAATTATTCTCTTTTTTTGTATTAGCTCTTTGCAAAAGTCAGTGAGACAAACTTGAGCTTTGGGGACTTGGACACCACTAATCAGCTTGTTTTTTATTTTGTTTTATTTTCAACTCACAGATGTTTATTATTTATTTTATCATTTTGCCAAACCAGAATTTCCCTAAAAACCAAGATCTATTTCCTTAGTCTAACATAAAAATAAAACAAATACTATCATTTGATATAAATAATGCATGTGGAATGCTTCAGGTTGAAGTTCTTGCCAGAATCATAAATCACTGATAGAAAATAATGGTCTTTTTATTACTTTTAAAAATTAAACTAGTATCTAGGCTATTTTAATATTACTAGAATTGAGTTTGGAAGGATTGGAGTTTATTTCAGATAAACATTTAAAAAAATTTTTGTTGGTCCAAAATTGTTCTGTCTCCAGAATGAGTCTCCAATCTGATCAGCTTTCATTTCCTGTGAAATTATCTCTTCCTGTTTACACTCAGCCTGGGTCCTGCAAGAGACTTGGGTACTACAGCTCCTTGGAGCTAAGCCCTTCCTGATACTGGTCTCAGATTACTCATTGGTAGGAGAAAAATGAAAGGATCCAAATGGTTTTCAAATCTCAAGGTTTTCGATTTCAAGCATTTCCAATCTAAGATACATATATATATATATATATATATATATATAATATATATAATATACAAAGCTCAAATTTATTGTTGTTATATATGTATATCAGTAACTATTAATATATATGCTTCAGTGGCTTTATAAAACTCTTTGTATGAATCAGGTTTACATAAACATGTATATAAAATATAATTACTATATTTTTCTGGAAATGGTGCATATCATTTCCTCAGTTTTATAGATTTCTCTAACTTGCTATAAATTAAGGCTTTGACTCAGGCTTTTTCAGTACTTTGCCCCCATGAGTGATATTAGCATAAGCTCTCAAGGTTTTCTAGCTTAAGAAATATTTGCAATTTTGCCCACCATATTCCAGGGCTGTATTCTTAGCACCAGAAGTCCTTGGGTGAAATCAGCTAAGTCCTTTTCAGATAGGAAGGCATCTCAGTTCGGAGGACAGTTGATCTTCCAACTGCAAATCCCATTGGCTTTTACATTTTTGATTTCTTTTTTAAACTACTTACATCATTTCTAAGGTTATCTTTGTTTTCTTTTCTTTTGATACAAGCACCTATTGTGCAAAATCAGGAGATGCATAAGCTCAATAACTAATTTCAAAGAAGAAAGAACATTACCCTCCAAATAAAAAAAGAAAGAAAAAAGACTGGGTATGGTGAAACATGTTTGTGATCCCAGCAGTCTGGAAGGCTGAGGCAGAAGGATCACAAGTTTGAGCCCAGCCTGGCAACTTAGTGACTTAGCAGGAGCCTGTCTCAAAGTAATTAATAGTAATAATAATAATTAATAATAATAATAATAATACAAAAGGCTGGAGATGTAGCTCAGCGTGAGTGTCCAGTGTCATAAATAAAATAAAATAGATCAAAAGAGACTAGGGAACATCACATTGGAGACTGGAAATTCATTAAAATTAAGTAGTTTATGAGTGTGGGAAAGAAATCAATGGAATATCTAAATACTAGTAAAATATTTGTAAATATCTTATGCCATATATTTGCAATGTGACATGACCCAAGGAAGGATTTTTTTGATCATTGCTGGTTGCGTTGCTTTTCCTCCCTAACAGGCAGTACCCCAACGAGGTCAGCCCAGCAAATGGGAATTGGTCCAAGACCAGCCCGCAGGCACTTACTAGGCCCTTAGTCTGACTTAACCACTCAGAGTCCCTGGGTATCTCTTTTCTTGGGAACTGAGTGCTCCCTAAGGGGCAGGTCCACAGGAATCAGAAAGGGGAGCACTGGTCTCTGAGGAGACTGCTGGGACCCCAGCAGGCTCACGGTCTGACGTGCAAAGACCAGCCAGCTTCTGTCAGCTTCTCCACTGCTTCTGGCTGAAACGGTCCCTTTGGACATCAGTCTTGGTGAATCCCTCCACTTAGCACATGTGCATTTAAACATATAACCTGTGGAATTGTTTCTTGATAAAGTTTTATATTTTGAGAAATGCAGGCAAGAGAAAGAAATAAAAGGGGATACATACAGGAAAGGAATCATTCCCAGATGACATGATTCTTTCTATAGAAGACTCCCCAAATTCCACCAAAATACTCCTAGAATTAATAAGCAAATTCAGCAATGTAACAAGATACAGAATAAATACACAAAAATCAGTAGCATTCCTTATGCTAGTAATGAACCCACTGAGAAAGCAATTAGGAAAATAACACTATGCACAATAGCACCAAGAAAAATTAAATACTTAATTAACCTAACAAAGGAAGTGAAAAACTCAATAATGAAAATTACAATATTCTGAAAAAGGACATCAAAGAAGATATTGGAAAATGGAAAAATGTTCCCTGTTCCTAGATAGATAGGAGCAATATTGTCAAAATGGGTATACTGTACTTCCAAACTTGATAGATACATTTAATGGAATGCCAATCAAAATGCCAGCAGCATTCTTCACAGAACTAGAGAAAACAATCTTAGAGTTTATATGAAACCAGAAGTGGCCCAGAATAGCAAAAGCAGTCCTGGGCAATAAGAACAAAGCAGGAGAGATCATAACCCAGGATTTCAAGTTATATTACAAAGGAACAGTGATACAAACAGCATGGTCCTGGCACCAAAACAGTCATGCAGGTCAATGTGACAGAATTGAGGATGCAGAAACAACCCCAGGCACATTCAACTATCTGACTTTTAACAAAGGAATCAAAAATGCACACTGAAGGAAAGGCAGCCTCATTAACAATTGGTGCTGGGAAAAATATCTATCTATCTGTGGAAGATTGAATCTAGAAAAGTGATATGCACAGTGTACACTCCAGCCCAGGGCCAGGCTGTCATGAAATAAACACTAGGAGTGAGACTCCTGGAGAGCAGATGTTCAAAACTTAGCAATTAGACCTTGCTGTGACATCTGGTGCAGGACCCCTGAACTTGCCTCGGGTGACAGAGATTTGAGTATCCTGGACCCACAGCATGCACCCTGCAATGGTGCATGGTGTGCAGTAGTCTGTGGGCTCGGACCTCATTCTGGTATGAGATTTAATTTACAAGAACAAGAACAAAACCAACTGGTCCTTGATCAAACTGAGTCTGAGAAACACCTCAGCTGAGAAAGCTCAACAGTGATTCCTAGAAATGGAATGAAACTGTCATCTCTACGCTTGGAAAGACAGCCCTGCAGTTATGGGCAGTGGACTGGAGAGAGATACAAAGGATAGGCAGAGTGTCCAGGTGGGGCTACTATAGACTGCACCTGAGAGCTGAGAGGCCAGGACGCTAGGGACACTGTGGAAGCAATGGGGTAAAAGACAAAAGGAAAAAGGAGGAGGCTAAAGGAGAGAAGGAAGATGAGAAGGAAGAGGATTATAGGGAGGAGGAGATGAACAACCAAGAGAAAGAGAAGAGGGAGGAAGAGATAAAGGAGAAGGAGATGAAAAGGAGAAAGAAAGAAATCAATAATCATAAAAATCAATACTTTTCTGGTGAATTTCATACAGAGAGTGAGAGAGAAATGAGCTTATAGGATCATGATGGCATTCTTGACTTGGGATACTAGAAGCACAACAGTGCCTGGAAATCAGAGGAAGGAATGTAAGATGAGAATGGACTCTATGGAAACAAGATGCTGAGAACAGTTGTGGGAATGATAGTTTATTTTGCTCATCTCCTAATGAGACCCAGTCAAAGTATGAGCTCTGGCCAGGAGATCAAAGTGGATGAGTTAAGATCTTGTCTCTACCATTTGCTTGCTAGATGGCTTGAGGCAAATTATTTCTCTTTCAGTCTGTGTGTGTCTGTTTGAAAAATAGTGATATTCTTCTAGAGTTTAGACACTTAAGTTAGATTGTACCAACAACCTGCTCACAGTCCCTGGCAAGCATTGTGCTATAATTTATTGATTATTGGGATCTGTCATTTGGAAAGTTGCAGAGAAGTAAGGACCAGTGTATAAATTTTTAAGTTACCAACCTATGATGCAGGTGTAACAATGAGCAAGACTGAAAATTTCCAGGAAAACTGCAGAAATAAAAGGAGACAGAGTCTCAGGGTCACAGTACTAACGAAGTAGGTGGAGAAACCCATGAGGGGGGTAGGACGGAGTGCACAGAAAAATAGAAGGGACAGGAACCGGACTTGTGTGCAATGGGTTTCACCAAGTGTGGACCAGACCACGGTCTCAGCTTCATGGTAAGGGTTGAGGGTGAGACGGAGATTCATGTCTACAGCAACCTGTACAATCAGGAGCAATGTAAGCCACTTTGAGTTGGTGGTATACCAACTCATGGGATACTTTTGTATAAAGTATCCCAATGTATACAGCATAAAGTTTCCCAATGACAAGCACCTTGTGCTCACAGGATTGATTTTTATAGATAAGAATATTAACCCGAGGGAACCAGGACTCCAAGCTGTTATTTATCATTCATTCTAAACTAATCCTAAGCAAACCATTTTTGTAAATAGTTTTACTAGAACACAACAGTGTCTGTTTTACCCATGGTTGTTTTTGCACTGTGATGGTAGAGTTGAGTGATTGGATCTGTGACTTTTAACAGGAAAAGTGTGCCCATTCCTACTCTAAGTGACCCACCTTCTGCATTACAGCTGCCTTCTCATGTACACCATGGCAAACAGAATTTTATATTTTGGAGGCAAAATGAGCTTACCTACATGAAGCTATAAGTTCATTTGTAAACAGGATATACTCATCCTGGGGAAGTCCCGTAGGACAAGAACGGTTGGCACACCCCACTGGTGACAACAGAAATCTTATCAGCAATTTCAGTCCTCATCCAATTTCATGACAACCGTTACAGTAAAAGCACAAGGGATCTGTAAAGCCAGCATTTCACGGGCTCACTTGACTTCAATAGAAATACAGTACAATTTAGCCGTTTGAATTCTGGAGTGTTAAATCGCCCCCCAGCCACACAGTAAGTGCCAAGTTCTTTCACAAGCTGGATTTGATTGTGGATTATTATTTAAGCTCTCTGAGACCCACCTAAATGTGAAATGGAAACAAGAGGGTTTCCTTGAGAGACTTGTGAGTGATGAATGAGGAGAACACCCTGCAAGAGTGTTAGCGTCCCATTAAGAGTGGGCCTCCCTGTCCCACCAGAGACAAGCCTGTGTTATTTAAATTTCTTTATCTGAAAATGCAGTTATTAAGCAGCTGAATATCCTTTATCACTCATCACATTGTCTAAACTCTACCCATAGTAAGGTCAAAGTAACCTGTGCCCTACAGAACAGATGTAAAGCCCTAGCATTTTCTATGAGTCCTAGAAGCAAACAGGAAACTAGATTCCTTGTGGCTATGACTTGGGTTTCACCAGAAGGCTTTTCAGTTTTAATCTGGAACTTAATTTTTTAAATAGGAAACAGGAACAAAGAAAAAAATTACAGGGCTATTTTTTTCTTATTTACTAGCAATAATATTTTGTGAATCCCCATTATGTTTATTTCATTGCAGTGTGCTCTGATTTAATTTGTTTACAGATTTGTATCTTTATCTTCTCTATTCCACATGGTGATTCCCTGAATTCACAGTGATTACTTCAGATTTCCAGATTTTTATTTAATCAAAAGAGGTGGGTGCCCTTAAATTAAACTTGATTCCTAAATATCTGTGGCATGCTGGAATAAAGCTGTTAGGACAATGGAGGGGTGTGAATTCCATCTCAGAGTGTACTGACTCATCTTCGGATTATGTTTCATAAATGTTTAAGGAGGAAAAGTCTTTTTCCCCCTTCTGATTGATGTCACGTATTTTACAGAAAAAGAATAGTTTCCTATAATATAAGATATTCATCTAAATGGACATGGTAAGACACACAGAGAAACACTTCCAGTTTTTCTAATATGTCAGATAAGAGAAAATAAAATATTTTCACTATAAACACCTAGAAACCAGGAATCAAATACTAGAGACATCGTCCTTTATCCTTGGCTGCACTTTCTGCTGTATTAGTTACATGCAGTCAACTGTAGTTCAATAATATTAAATAGAAAACTCCAGAAGTTGTAAGTTTTAACTTGTATGCCATCTGGAGTAACATGATGAACTCTCAGCCTGTCCTGTATGTTCTCACCACATACAAATCATCCCCTTATTCCAGTGTATCCTCCCTGTCTATGCTACCCACCCATTAGTCACTCAGTAGCCATTACAGCCATCAGCTTGGCCATTGGAGTGTCACAGTGTCTGTGTCCAAATAAACTTTATTTTCCTTAACAATGGCCCCAAAGCACAAGAGTAATGATGCTCTCAATTTAGATATACCAGAGAGAACCCATAAAAAACTTTCTTTAAATGAAAAAGTAAACATATTTGACTTAATAAGAAAAAAAAATGTATGCTGAAGTTGCTAACATCTACAATGAGAACAAGTCTTCTATCCATGCAATGGTGAAGAGAAAAAGAAACGTGCCCCAGTTTTGCTGTACCCACACTTAGCCACAGTGTGTAGTGGGTGCTTAGTTCTGATGACAAAGGCATTACGTTTGTGAGTGGATATACAGAAAAGAAGCCAGGGGAGGTATAGACCTATACCACCTGTGGTCCAGGCATCTGCAGAGGCTCTTAGGATGCATCTCCTGCAGACCAGGGGGACTACTGCTCTAGCTTTGTTTACATGGGTATCTAGATTCGCAAAAAACATAAATCTCCAAGGTCAGGAAACAAAATGGGATTAAAGACAGGACTATAAATTAATACCAAGGGTTTTTGAGCAGAAAGAGCACCAAAGAGTGAACTATGAGCCAGGACTGGATTATATGGAGAGGGCAGTGACAATGGACAAGCATTATGCGGAGTGCTACTCTTCCTAAAGAGAAACTCCAAGACCTTGAAAACTGGTGGCCATTGGTACAGGCTGCTGTCAAGAAAGTAAAATAGGGCTGGAGACTTAGCTCAGTGGAGCCACTGCCTGCTTACACTCGCAAGGTCCCAAGTTCAATCCCCAGTACCAAAAAAAAGACAGTAAAATAATGCGTTTGTTAGGGATTTATAAGCTTTCCCAAAATTCAATTATATGAGCCTGTACATAACGTTTGAAATTAAATACAAGAATATATACCTGTAGAGTGAAAACTAAAACCTGAAAAAAAGTAAGGAAGACATAATGTAAAAAGATTTTCTATGGAAGACCAGATGGGAAGACTGAGGCCTAATTGGCCCCTTCAGCAAGCACTGAGGAGAGAGAGGGCAGGCAAGCTGCTGACACGCTGCAGGGAAAAGCAAAAACACCTGAGGTTAAGTTGTTCACCCAGAGAAGTACCGTGGGGGGAGGGAGACAGATGAACCCTGTGGAACTTTAACTGCTTGTGCCGCATCTGAGTGAATAAAGCCAAGGGGTGCCAGCCACTTGGGGCTCTATGTCGAAGGGAGACATGAGCCCTCTGGCCCTCCAGATTTTAACCTGTTTCTGTGTCTCTTTAATCTTTCATCCTCGTCAGCCCTTGGTCAGGTTCAAGCTCAGCTTGTAGGCTGGTTCCTACAATTATTCATATTAAAATATCAGGAGATTTCACATTGTTTAGATAGCAAAACTCCTTAATTTGGTTTACAGTTTTGCAGTTTTGACACAATTTCTACCAAAACCATTGATAGTTTTTATTCTTCTTTTTGCAGAAACTGAAGAGCTAATCCTAAAATCCATATGGAAAAACAAAGGACCTAGAATGGCTTAAGACTAGGTGGGACAGGATGAACAAATTCAGAGAGGTCACAATGGTTGATTTCAAAACTTGTTACAAAGCTAGTAATGAAGAAATTGGTATTGCAGAAGAATAAGCATGCAGACTAATGGCATGATAACACTGAGAGCACAGGGGAAAAAAATCCTATATTTATGGTGAGTTGATGTTCAACAAATTTGCCCGGACAGTTGAATGGGAGAAAGAATAATTTTTAACAAATGGTGCTGAGGCAATTTGATACACACAGAACGAACGATTGGACATTTTCTTCACACTGTGGTAAGAATTACTCAAAACATATCAAAGACCAAAATGTAAAATCTGAAACTACAAAACTCTTAGAAGAAATATCAGGAGTAAATTTTCATTACCTTGGGTTAGACAATGATTTCTGAAATATATATGATAGCAAAGGGAGGAAGGAAAAGAAATAGACTGGATTTCAAAATTGAGAACTGCTGTTCTTCAAATTAGGCCGCTGGTAGTAAGAATGTTTGAGAGTTAATAGGGATAAAATAGAGAACCAAGGATGGGAGACCAAAAAGCTATGTCAAGAAAGAGCAGGACAAAGAGAAGTTAGCAGAAACACTGATAAAAAAAAATGAAAATATGTTTCCAAATACGTGCTGCTGGGTGCTCTGATCATACAAGGTATGATCAAAATATAGAGTGCATGCTTAAGTTTTTTAAAAGTATGATTACAGTAAGAGATGCATTGCTGTGAATCCCACTCAAAATGCCCTAGCCCTGCTTTGATTACACTTATCCCATCATTGTTACCACTTTCCTAAGCAGTTCTAGAATTCCTCTTCTGTGAGGAATTCCTTAGCTGCATTGTTGTGGCTAATTCAATATCCTAAAATGATTCAAAACATCCACTTTTCATGGTTATTTTCACTTTGGGGAAGAGCCAGAAGTCTCGCAGATCCAGCAAACACAATGGATGAAGACGCACCATGAAGCTTTTACAAGGTGCCTTTTCTCTTGGATGGCACTGAGCAGCAGCATTCATATATTTTTGATCATATCACGTAGAGACACTTAGGAAAGAGGACTTCCAGAGCTGATTCGGAAAGTTTCAAGAACCATAGGATAAATGTGTTCAAAGCAAGGAGGAGGATTTTGAAGGCAATTCATGGCAATGTGCTTTCTACTGTAATAAGTTTTTATTTGAACATACTGTGTATTTTGATCACCCTTGTATGTGACCTGCTGTGTAAGAATAATTTGAAATCACTGGGCATAGAGGCAGAAACGTGTAACATTGCATACACAGTGGGAAACAGCAAAGCTTAAACTCTGGGCCAGCCCCAGTCTCTAGCAAAGCCCCAAGCAAGCATGTTCAGAGGAGAGGGGCAGCTGAGCCACTCCAATGCATGACACTTTGTGACCATCAATGATCTGAACAGAACAAGCCAGAGATTTGGGATGAAGAAAGAGATCGCAGTGCGCAGACCAGGGGCTCATCTGCAAGGTGTCTCAATACTCTAAGACATGTGTGTTACTATGGAGATGAGCCAGAGAGAAAATCCTAAGGGGAAATAGAAAAATGAAGTTTAACTGAGATAACTATCATGATTGGTAAAAACAAAAAAATCACTGAATTTGATCAAGGATGTTTGTCTGGAATGTCCTAATTAAATTTCTCTTTTCAGCCAAAACTAATGAAAAAAATCTCATGCGGCAAATACCCAAATTGTGGTTCTTAATTAACATTAATGGTACCCAGTGTGTGTGTGTGCACTGTATAATTTGTTCCTCACAGGTGAGCCTTCCACATGGGGTGCTCTGTACCTTCTTACAGATGTCTTGCCTGGCAAGAACGCAGGGGAAAGGTTGCAGGAGTTCTTGTTCAGATTCCAAGGTAAGCACAATTGGAAGAATATCAGAAATATTTTAAATATGTCCAATACTTAAAGACAAAATAATATATATTCTAATGTTTGTCTAAAGATGTGAAAACTTATATCCCAAAGACAAATTGTTGACTCTCACACTACTCTCGGGACACAACATTCAGTGGTAGTTGTAATATTTTCTTTTCTTGTTCTAAGATTTTCTTTTAGTATGCAAGCCATGTACTCTTTCAAATTTCTGAATAAAACATTAATAGCCTATAGGGAAAAAAAATCACACCCTTAAACTGTTCTCTAAATAGATCAGACAACGCAATGTCACCCTGTTATAAGATAATTGGATTTCTGTGGCTTTTTTCATTTTTACCATTCTGAGTGGCTGAACCCAAGAAGGGCTCACTCCTTACGTGAAAACCTAGCATAGGACGCAGTGTGACTTTCCTGTCTCCTTGCCAGCATCACCACAATACACTCCAAATTAGCCTCCTCTCACCTGGGGAAAGAGTCCAGAGAACATACAATGAGCTTATTACGCGTGCAGCACCTCTAAGAAAATAACAATTACAAAGAAAGATAAATGACTTAGTTTTGGGGACAAAGTCATCTAAATATTTCAGCATAATCTGTGCTTTCTCATTTAGTAACAATAACTATAGGCCTCGGAGGAATGAAATAATTTTATTTGAAGTGTTGAATAAATTTCAACAGTCCAACAAATCTTGGCAGGCCAGTAGCCCCAATTTGCATTGTAATAGACTCCAATTTTCGTCACTTCCGTGACATCGTCTACCAAAGTGTTGACAAGGTAGATTGGATATGGCCATTGTGAACCTGGGGTATAGTTGTAGAATCTCGTAGTGGACCCCAAAAGTGTGTGGGTTCCTCTACTTTGCTTGATGCCTTTACAAGCATAGTCTGCCATAGGCACCATCCCAAGGGGCACCATGCACTCGTTCTGGTCTCATTCGGGGCCTGGTAGCCTCACCCCTGAACAGTTGTCACAGTCAGGAACTCAGTACCTGCATCCTCCCTTTTCCAGAGCAGCGGTGTGATTTTGTTTCATTTGACACAACCCTCAAGCATGAGCAAAATGGCCCAAAGAAGCACAAGGCCACAGCCCCGCACACAGTGCCAGCTCCACTAACTGTGTAAGATTCCTGAAAATGATCCTCGTACATGCACCCAAGGCCTCCCTGTATCCGACACTGCCCCAGAAGGGTTTCTGACCCAGAAAATGTCCCTCTCAACCTGGAGCAAGGTGCCATGCTGGCTGCTGACAGACCTTTCCTGGGTATAGAGCTGTCCTCTTCCCATGACCGTTCAGTCCAGCCGCACATTCCTGGAAATTGAATGTGAACTGACAGAATTCCTGCAGGAAAATTTAATCCACAAGATGATGGGTTTTGGAGGTGTGGACTTGGGAGGAGATTGGGTGAGGAGGGTGCAGCCTCCTGAAGGACACTGCACTCTCAGGACAGGGAGCCCGAAGAACAACCTGGCCCATTCTGCTGTGTGAGGGCCCAGGCAATCACAGCTACCTGAAATCTAGACCCCAGATCTGCCCACGACTGTGTCCTGAACCATCAGCCTCCAGATCTCTGAGCAGTAAAAGTCGGCTGCTCACTTGCCCCCAAGGTATGGGCTAAGACATGCTTTTTGCTCGCGTCTCAGAAGCAGCATCTCAAGGGTTCTCCATCACAGGCCTTCTCAATGCAGGGCAGAGCCCACCCAGGTCCTCTGGCAGAACCACGTCCAGGAAGGGAGCCACCCTGGCCTCCTCCATTCTGTCCCAGGCCACTGCTTCTCCACACATGGATCAACTGCACGGCCCAAGTCCCCTTGGGAACAGGAGTCAGGACACTGGATAGGGTCACCCCGTACCCTGCAGCTGGGAGGGGGCTGCTTCCTGTCCTCTCACCCTGTGAGAGCTGTACTCAGAGGCAGGACAACTGGCCCCAGTCTCAAAGCTTGTTTTTCCCCTGGGTACTCCGGCCCAAATTGTCCCCATCTGCATATTATTACAAATTCTCGGCCATTGCCTCCTTTAGGGTAAAAGCAACTTTTCAACTCGGTCAATTTCTCACCTTCCAATACCTAAAATATAGATCAAGGTAACAAATGTCTCTGATTATTCACAGCCCATGATACAGGGCCTCGAGGGGCCACCTTTCAGCCCATCAGAGCTTTGGACATTATCCCTAAGGTCCTTTTTCTCCATTTTCTTCCCATCCTGCCTCCTTCCATTCCCCCATCTTTCCCTCCCTCTCTCTTCTCTTCTTTCCTTCCTTCCCCTTCCTTTCTTCTTTACCTCCATCCCTTCTTCGTCCTCCCTTGCTTCTTTTCTACCTTCCTTCCTTCTTCTTAGTTCTTTAGTTCCTGGTTTTTAGCAGTGCTTAAAGAAAATATCCTTCAATTTTTCTTCCTTTAGTTTTTTAAGCCTTCGATACTTATTTTGCTCTTTGTACTTTAAGACAAGCAATGTTCATTTCATACATACATTAGACTTTCTTAGCCATCAGAGTGTATTAGTGGTATGTGTCATAGTTGTCTTGTTCCTAGCTTTTGTTTCCTGAGTTCCTCTTTTCCTTTGTGTGTGTTTTTGCCTCTGTCTTGCATGTTAAGTTAAGTGTAATACGTTTAGACTCACACTGGAGATGGAGCTACAGTGATGACACGAAGTTTGGGTGACCTGAGGGGCCTGGTGTGCTTGAATCTTCTCCAGCAACAACCCAGATGAGCCATTTGACTGTGCCTCCATCAAGAGTCCTCACTTGCTTTTCTCTTGAGTTGAGCAGATTTCACAAAGAGGTAACTTCTGATTTTCTACAGGGACAGTCGTGGGGCTCATGTGTGGAAGTCTGAAGCTGTTCACATGTGCTGTGCTGTATCTCCCTGTCTCTGGGGACTTAAACTTGGGAGGCAGGTCACAAGGAGCACTGTCAACATTTTCTCAGGGCCCTCTCTCCCCACTGTGGGCAGAGCTGAGCCCCAGCTTGGCCACAAGATCAGCTTTGCCCAATACCGTGCCAGTGTGAGTGACCAAGCAGGGCGTCTGCATGGGATCACATGGCTGGGCTGCCTGGTTGTGCCATGAGGAGCATGGAACTCAGAAACCCAAGGAACAGAGGAGATCTGGGCCCAGGCAGAAGCTGAGGACCAACCACCTTCGGGAGAGCCAGGCCTGGCTGAGCAGCACAACCCGGAGCAGAAGTGGATCTGTTATGCCAGAAAGTAAAGATTTTCACAGCAGTACACAAACATCAAAGGTAACGTGATATCCCCAATTTCAAAAGGGGTTCAAGAGAGATCAGAATTAATTGAGGCCATCCAGAGATAATGGTGCACGCCTGTAATTCCAGCACTCTGGGAAGCTGAGGCAGGAGGATGGCAGGTGTGAGCCCAGCCTGGGCGATCCAGCAACTTAGTGACAACATGTTGCAAAACAAAGAGTTTAAAAATTACTGGGGATGTAGCTCAGTGTGAAGGCCCTGGGTTCAATCCCCAGTACCACACAGAAAGAAAAACATAGTGAATTCTCCACCCTCTCTGTCACCTGTGACACCAGGGGCTGATTTTTCTGCACCCCTTTTTACCTTGTGAGAGTTTCAGCCACAGAGCCATTGTTCTATAACTTTACTAAAAGCAACATCACTAAATGAACTTCCTTACATACACATTTTGTGCATTTCCCCGAGATTTTCTGAATTTCTAGTGGCATTATTCATGCAAGAAAGTTTGCACTTAAACAAGAAAAATGTATAGAAATACATGGAGAATATTTTATATAAATCCATTGCCTAAGGCCTAGAGTTAAAAAATTAAGTTTTGTTGTACAGTTTAAGTGTTGTTAATTAAGTGTTGTTGTACAGTTTTTTAAGTAATAGAAAGTTGCAGTGCAGTTTAAGTCCTCCATTCAGGCCCATCCACTTGCCTTGTCTTAATTTACACAGCTCAGAAAAGAGACTGCACAGGGGATGAGGGGATGGCCAGTCTGGGTGATGCCAACGTGACCCTGAAAAACTCTTTGTTTGGGTGTCTGTCTCTCTCCACACCTGCCTGGCCACATGCATAATAACAATTTATTTCATGCATTAAATCTTAATACCTAAGACTTTTAGACACAACTTTAGTTTGTTTATTAGCTCTGAGAAGGAATTATTTTGTGGCAATACTGAGGACTGAATCAAGAGCCTCAAGCATGCTAGGCAAGTGCTCTACCACTGAACTACATCCCCAGTCCTTTTTATTTTATTCTATCTTTTAAATTTTGAGGCAGCATCTCACTAAATTGCTTAGGGTGGCCTCAAATTTGCAGTCCCCCTGCCTCAGCCTCCAAAGTAGCTGGGATTACCGGCATGTGACACCACATCCAATGGTAATTAATATGTGTGTGTGTGTGTGTGTGTGTATGTGTGTGTGTCTTCTTCAATTTTATTTCATAGTTGCCAGTTTATTTTCTTGAAAAATTATTTTTTCTGTTGGCTTTACCATTTTTCCACACAAATTTATGAGAACTGTGCATATTAATAAATGTCATTGCAATGTGTTGACAAATGCTTATTTCAATCAATTTTTATTGGCCTGCTTTGGTCATTTTTTGAAGAGAAGTGACTTAAATGCGTTTGAAGTCAAACCGGTCTGACTTTTCCTGTTTCCTTCCTTTGAGTCACATTTGGATAAACAGGAGTCCATGCACACATTTCCCCTACTATTCCTGCCTTCATTTCATATTAAGCAAGGGAACAACCAGCACTTCCTGGTACAAGTGTGAGGTTGGTCTAAGAGAATGGCCCCTCCAAAAGCCAGCATGCCGAGTTAACTTTTCTTTCTTTATCTGAAATGTCACCTGTCTTGTGTATTTGCCCACACAGCCAAGGGTTTCCTCCTGGATTTGTATTCCTTCTTTCTGATTTGACTGTTCTGGGCCTTAAATTCCTTTACATAGCTTAAATTCTTGTGTTTGTAGCTTTTCACCTGAAGTCTTTTTAAAAGAATCTTAAAAAGATACAGACTCTTTGTTTCTGATACCTCCCACATCCTCTGAAACCCCAGGACCATTGGATAGACTGGAACTGCACTGGAATTTTCTGCACCTCGGGTGACCAAGGGGAGTGAAGGCCGTGCCTCCCCTGAGCTGTCCGTGCTCTCGAGCTCCTGTGGCCAGCACGGGAGCTGCTTACAGGTCCTCACACACAGGGAGTGGAGTCTCTGTTCCCAGGTCCATCTGCAGTCTGGGAAGCAGAGTGTGCATGGCCCAGGAGCAGGGGGACTAGGACGGCAGAGCTGATCCTTCCTGCTCCCCAGGACACCCAGCCCTCCCCCAACCTTGTCAGATCAGGGCTCACCCTCCTCCCTGTCTCCTAGGAGCCCAGGCTGAGCCAGGCCCCTCCCAGCCCCCTTTGCACCTCGCACCTGGTCTGGACATCTTGGCCAGGTGCTGGTGTTCCTGCCTGTGTGCTCGCCTTCGTTCCAGTGCATTCCAACCACACAGCAGCCTCACCCCACCTGGAGCTTCCTCCTCCTGCCTCCCAGACACCAGCATCCTGGGAAGGGGCTGCCTTCACATTGTGAATCAACTCAGAACATCCAGCCAGCCAAGGAGACACTCTGGAAGGAGGACTGCACCCTCCACCATGGAGCTCCAGTGCCATTCAACATCATTCAGACCAACAGTGCAAACTGGATGCTTCCCACAAGGGTCAGTGAGTGTCACAGCACCCCAGGCAAGAGGAAAAGCAGAGGCCTAGGTATCAAGCATTTCTCCAAAACACCACACAGAACTCTAAACCAGAGCTTCCTCACGGAGCTCCACCCCCAGCCCTATTTCTATTTTGAGACAGCATTTTGCTAAGTCCCTAGGTTGCCCAGGCTAGGCTTAAATTCACCATTCTCCTAGCTCAGCTTCCTCTCTCAGAGGGCTGAGGTTATAGGCATGCACCACCAGGCCTGGCTCAAAATGTTTGTTTGTTTGGTTGGTTTTTGCAAGAAAATAGAGTTCTGTTGACTAAATAATTTTGGGGGAAACTGCACTTTCCAGGGAACTTTGTCATGTACCTGAGAGTGTTGAAGACGGGCCTGCTTCCTACGTATGTCAAGAGTAGCCCTATTTACCCAGAATTTCCCAACTGTGTCTAACCACAAAGCAGTTCTTAAAAATTAAAGCAGCATATTAGATCTCTCCTGGCTTGCTTATGATCTGATTTAAAATGATGCCTAAATATTGTGTGCATCATCATGGCTCAGGGAGAGTTTCGAGAAGGCCAAAGCAGTCCTCACCACATCTACAGCTAACTGTAACTCAGTTAAGCCAAAAAAAATTTAAAACATTTCCATTAAGTTTATTGGTACATCTCAGGTATACAATGCAGTTACATTCATCATTGGAATCTTGGACCTTTACAGTTTTTGTGCATTCATGAGAACACAGACATGGGTGTCTAAGAGCATGGTAACGTTTGGGTGAAGTTGGAAGTTGCTTTTAGTGGTATGTCTCATGCTCTGATTATCTCAGCCCAGAATCCTGTTGGGAAAGAATAAATCTTTCTTCTGCTTCCTTTGTGACCATCTAGATATGAAGGTTCTGAGGATCAAAAATAATCCAAATGTTTTCAACTTTTCTTAGATTTTTGTTTGCAACTGTGGCATTTTAAGAATACATTAAAATGTTTGTCTATCTCTCGAAAGCCTGTGTACTTGAGGAGATAAACCATGCCTCACTAAAACTTTCTAATGTTTTCATCTACCTTGAATTTTGTTTTAGTCTTATGGTTGATTTGTGCTTTAATTTATTCTTGGACTAATAACCAGCTGATTTATAGTATATTAAATTCCAAAAAGTAGCTGAGCCATCTTGTTGAATTTCCTTGCATAATTTTCTCTAAAAAGAGAAAACTGCTATTTGCAATGATCTCAAAGCCATAGATTTGTCACATTTTGAATTTTGCTTCAAAATATTTTCAAATCTGCACAATAGTATATAGAAAATAGTATACCTATATACCTATACCAGCTTTGACATTTATCAATATTTTACAATCTCACCATTTTTTACCTATAATTCTATTTTTCTTGTGCTGTTTTAATTGAAGCTGCATATCTAAATCTTTTTTTTTTTTTCCTTTTTTGCAGTGCTTGGGGTTGAACCCAGGGATTCACACATCCCAGGCAAGCACTCTACCCCTGGACTACACCTCCAGCCCTGCAGACGCAAATCCTGAAAAATTTATAATTTCAATTCAAATTAAGAAAGTCTGATATTTGATTATCTTTGTTAAATGTTAAAATGTAAGACTAATTTCAGTCTACATACACATCTGTCTGTAGGTAAGTGGGTAAGGTTTAAATTTTTGTTCTTTCATTCTCACATTTCTGGATTTTCTTGGTAGAAAATTATTGTTTTTATTTGTAAAGAGCCCAACGTGTTATGTTTTCCCTTTAAACAAACATAATTGACCTCCTGCTACTCTTTACAATATTAAGCATGTTGGTTATTCTATAAATTTCATTTACTATTATAATCGCTATATGATTATATTTTTGAAAACTAAAACTTTAGGTGAGAAACAGCTGGATTCATGAGCCGTAGCCTTTTCTTCCCCCAGGCCTTCTTTTCCCCCTTTCGCTTGGATCTGTGGGTCCCTGTTCAGCAATCAGGGGTTGGCCGCGTGATTCCCATTCTTAGAAATACCTTAATTATAGCGAGAACTTCTTAAATTCAAGGGAAACATTCTTTCAAGTGCAGCCTGTGATCACTTTCAAGACATACAACATTTATAAACATTCTAATCCCAGAATATTTCAAAGGAGTAAATGTAACCTCGTATCAGTTATTTATGATGTATGGCAAAGATGCCATTTTGTTTCATCTGCCTGTGTGATTGAAAAAGCCAAAGGCTGTGACTATCCCACTTTGGTCTGGTCTCCTCCGCTCACAGCACCCTCCTGGGACAGGCCACCAAAGAAACCCCACGGAAACCATTCCCAGGCACCCCCTTCATCTTCAAAGTCCTGTTTGTCTCCATGGTCCAGACTGAGCTGCCTCTTTGAGCACAAAATCCTTTACTCTTCTAGAAGTACTTTTTTTCTTGCTGCAGCAGCCCCTGACCAGCTCCTAGGGAGGTGATGGTGAACCTTTTAGAGACTTTAATGATACAAACAGCCCACTGCAGCATTCGTGCCATAGGTTCACCACCACTGCCCTAGGGTTTCCACCCTGCCCAACCTCCTTGGAAGCCAAGATTCTCTTCTTGCTGGGCTCAGCTCTGTTCAGACATGTTTGTGTGAGCTTTTACCCTACCTGTTTGTTGATCTGTACTCTTTATAGACAAACTAAGGTGAATACTGTATCGTGGAAGTTGTCAGGTCTCCTACATTTACTAAGGCCCTGATAAAGAGTAAGTGCTCAACATACATGCATCAGTCCAGGGCCAGGCAGGAAATAGCATTTTCATATGAGCTAACTCCATGAGAGGAGACTCGTGAAGGACCAAGGAGAGATGGGAACGGTTGGATTCGAGCCTTTAGGATGTATTAGTTACTTTTCTTTTGTTGCTGAGACAAAATATCTGACACCCAAATTTAAAGGGAAAAGGGTTTATGTAGCTCACAGTTTGTAGAGGTGTTAGTCCATAATCTGCTGGCTCCAACGCAGAGTGACACCTGGCAGAGGGGTGTTGCAGAGGAGAAACATTCACAGTAGCAAAAGCAACAAGGGAAGCTTTCTGCCCCTTTTATATCCAGATATCAGGATTAGGGCAGTGCCAAACCAGTGTATTGGTTTAGTAATCACATACCCTTAATCCCAGCCTTAATCCCAGCCTTAATCCCACACACTCTGGATTCAACCAAGTCTGAAAATGCCACTTATGCCTGAGTAAGGCTTCAGGGGGGACATCTAGACCCAAACCATAATGAGGCACTAGCAACTGCAGGCTGGCTGACCCTCTTCCAGGGCTGAAGGACTACAAAATGAGAGATCCCAGCAGCTACGCCTGGTGACCGGGGACAAGCTCTTTCTCCTTTGAGATCTCACTTCAGAGCCTCTCATAGGTCAAAATTAACCAGACTGAAAGTCGAAGGCAGAAGAATCCACAGAAATCACCCTTCCTGGGCTGAGCATAGATCAGGGAAGGGTAGGGCATGGATAGAAGGTGGATGGGACAGGTAAGCATCACTAGTACAAGATGATTGTTAATACTGTTAAAGAAACTACTGAAAGTAACAAACACCAGGCTTATACTCACAGTGCCTGAGGCTACCACACACCCACAAGATAGCTGTGGGTCGAGGTTTAATGGCTAAGCAAGGAAGTCACAGCCCATAATTTTAGTGAAAAAATAATCCCATTGTGTTTACCATCGTTTACTATCCCATTGTGTTCATACCCCCAAACTGTTTTACTTAGTCCACATTCTAACAAAGGTTGATACAAATTCTAAAATTGTATCAAATATTATTAAGCAATTACAATGTAAGCAATCCACTGAAAAGTATCCCATGAAAGTTAACTTCTTCCATGAGACTGAAATTTGAGAGGTTAAAGAACCATTCCAAACGAGAAGAGGTAGAAACAGTTCTGAAATAAAATCTTGCTGGTGGTTTGTCATTGCCTGCATACATGTCCCTGTATTTCTTATTCTTTCCATTTATGCACCTAGATGTCTGCCCCACATAATGAAGTCTTCCTGACTCTAAGCTTTTGCTTCTGTGGCACTTGCAATATGTAAAATCTTTTCTCCCAGGACAATTAATTCAAACTCATCTTTCATTGTCTATCCCTAGGTCCAGTAATGGCCTCAAGATACCTCCCACTGCCAAGCTACTGGCGATGACTTTCTCAGTGGAATAGGCACTCTTTGAGATGCATTTGAAGCCTGCAAGTGGTCAGGAGAGGAAAAGCTGAAAACCCCCACTCACAGGGGAAAAGTGCATCCAAGAGGACTGTCCATACAGAGCCTGAGAACCATGCTCTAGAGGCTCCGGGGAAGACCTGCTTCAGGCTCCCTATAGAGGCAGGAACAAGGACGCTGGCACATTTAAGGCTGCAGTTATAGCAGTAACTCTTTTGGGGTTTGGTCCATGTCATGTGTTTTCTGGGCACCTTTACTTATAGCCATATTTAAAACCTTCTAGACAAGTACTGCATCTGCATCTTGAAAACTGAGAACCACTCAGAACAAAAAGCAACTTTGCATTTCACAGCATTATAAAGAATAAATATTAGGTTCCTAGTTGTTAAAGGTGACTAAATAGAGACCCAACTGCCACTTGGATCAGGTTTTTGAGTGGAAGGTAAGAGGTAAAATGGGGAAGAAATCCAGGATGACATCCACTTAAATCCAGTCCTGACCTTTCATAGTCACATGAGATCTACAAAAGGGCCTGGGGAAGAAGGAAGAGATGCTGCTCCATGGTTTCTAACACAAGGAGTCCCCAGGCCCCAATGGCCTGAGTTCAAATTCTGCTCTGTCATTTCCAACTGTGACCTTGGGCAAATCACTGACCACCTCTCCTGCTAGCTCCAAAGAGTGGTCGTGACCAGAGTGAGACTTAGTAATGGAAACTTTTTTGGAACCCTGAATCATACATTATTACTCACACAAGAAAAACTATCCTTGTATTCACTAATGTCTTAATGTAGCTAGCAAAAATAAGGGCAAGTAAAAATAGATAATGATTCTGTTGCCCAGATGCTCCTGGATCAACATTGATCGGCCACCTCATTTATAAGGTATTTTTAGAAATGCCCTCTGCAGAAAACACTGTTAAGTTTCAAAAACAATCACCCTGAGTTTGGACAAACGTTGGGAAAGACTTTCCAAATTTGCAGAGCCTAAAATGTGGACTATACAGTTTTATTACTTGAGGGTAATTTATCTGATGGTAATAAAACCCGTGGGACAAACAGATACACCCACTTTTAAATCACCCTGTGCTCTGAAATCCTGCCCTTCACGTGGAGTGAACTTTGAGGTCACCCCTGTCAGGAGACCCTTCTTTCTGTTCTGATCTATCCCTTTTGAAAACAAACTTTAGTGACATGTACCAAAAAGAAATGAAGTTTTTTGCAAAGGCTCTGAAGGGAAGATTTAGCCATACCTGACTCTTTTAGAACTCTGAATTCTGTTCCTTGCAAAATCTTGTCTTTCTGATCCCTTACCTAGGTTCTCACTGCCATGATGCCTGGGATGTGAAGAAGAGGAGATATCAGGGGTCAACCTGGCCTTCAAAGCGATCATGACTTCGAGGTTGAGATCCTTTTCTGACAGGAGAGACACTGAGTGTATCCAGACCTAATTAAATCTAAAACTGTCCCCTTCGATGCCCACTTGGGACATCCCTGAAATATTGAACTGTGGGATATTTCATAACAAGCAAAGCCCTTATACTTCTTAATTAACTGCTCTTAGCAATCTGTAACTAGAAGAATAGAGTTGGATGCTGAATAAGAGATACTGGTGGGGGAGATCAGCAGATGAGGACACTGAGCAACAGCAGTACCAGCAACATGACAGAACTCATAAAAGAAAACCAGGAAATGATAGATGAGTGAGAATCTAACCAAGAATTATTGCAGAAATATGCTTGTAGTTGTTACACAGACTACAAGGTATGATCAAAGTATATGGAGAATATTCACATTTTCTAAAAATTGATTACAGTAAGAGACACGCTGCTATTCCTTCCCCTCCAAATACTTCCCTCCTGCTTTGCTCATGTTTATATCATCACTCTTGCTACTTTCTGGGAAGTCCTGTCTGTCTTCCTTTATAAGGGTCTTTATAAAGTGTGATCGAAAATATGGTGAATGCTGCTAAGTGCCATCCAATGGAAAGGCAGCCTTGTGAAAACATGACGCTGTGTCCTCATCCACCTGATTTACCGGATCTGGTACTGTGTGAATTCTAATTCTTCCTCAAAGTCAAAATGACCATGAGAAGTAAACATTTTGAATCAATTCAGGGCATTGAGGCAGCCACAGAAGCACAATTAACTATGCTCA
Source organism: Heterocephalus glaber (assembly GCF_053883595.1). NCBI lineage: Eukaryota > Metazoa > Chordata > Mammalia > Rodentia > Bathyergidae > Heterocephalus > Heterocephalus glaber. Next base: position 14,180,079 of record NW_028258381.1, read on the forward strand.
TAAAGGAGGACCCCCAAGGCTGCTTCAGGAAGTGCCAAGATTGGTGGGATGTTAGAGCAATGTGTCTATTACTGTAATAATTTTAATATAAGCATTCATTGCACTTGTCAATTGCAGCTCATATAACAATCAGTGTTAAGAAGTGACACATATTCAAATGTTTCTTTTCCTCCCACAGTGGTCTCTAGTTAGGGGACAGCTGTCTGCTTATTATTATAACTTATGGGCACCATTTAAGTGGCTAAAACTAACTAAACAGCTAGAGCTCAAAGACATTGTTGCCCTAAAACCTTCACCTTTCACTCTAAATATTGTTTCCAGCTAAAACTTGATTCCAAGTCTGAGAAAAGAATGTACAGGACAAAGCTGAGAAAGCTAGTCACACTCAGAAACATGAGGCATCAGAAACACTTGGTTTGTGTCAATAGAACTCTGAAGCCAACTCAAAGAGGCCCCCACTGGGGGACAGATTGAAATCTTGGCTTCAAGTGAGAAGAAACTGTCATACACTCACCACACATGGTGGTCCAGTCTGCACCCCCCTCCAGAGGATGCCAGGGACCCAATTTGTTACCTGAAAATGGGGAAGAAGATGAAGAATTTAATTGCCCATTGCTGTGTAGTCTATGATTCAGGTTCGCTAAGGGGGGAAAGAGGTTAAATTCCTATCATAAAAAGTATCAAAGCTAATAAATGACTGAAGAAGCATATCTTTAGAATAGCAGGATTTTGTAAGTTTTTATAAAAAGACTCAATCTCTACAATGATCACCAGTGGTATTTATTTCACCAATAGGCACAGTTTGGTCTAGCCAGAAAAACACACGTACACTTGTGCTGGAATATTGTTGTGCAATGCAACTTGGTCCAGTCAGGTGTTGAGTAGGAAAACCAAGGACCATAGAAACATGCTAATTGACAACACAATAATGTAGGAGTAAGTCCAGACCCTGAGAAACTATGATAAACACTCTGTTTTCATCAACACACAACGTGCATGTAATAAAATCGAGGAAAGGAGAAATATGCAGTTTAAAAGAAACCTGATGGACATATTAACCCATTACAATGAACTTTTCCTCCCTTGGATTTATTCAGTGTGTTTTCTTTGAATTCTAGCCTAATTTATATTCTATTCACTGTGTTTCGACTTCTAGACATAGCTTCAAATCTATTGATAAACACACGGAGCCAGAGTTTTGTTCCTCTGTGTCGTTTGTTTTGCTATTTAGTCCATGTCCAAGTCAGAACTTCCTACAACTGCACTGCTGGGGTCACCTTTGTCTCCATAGAAGGCGTGAGTGGACATGTGTTGCCTTAGGGCTGTGTGGGTTTTGTGCCTGGTGTGAGTTGTCTTGTTCCTGCTGATTAATTAATAAAGCTGAGGGCAATTTCCTTCATAAACTGTGCCTGGGTGGAGGTATCAGGGCTCTCCAGACAGTTCAGCTCAGCGTGGTCTTAAGGAATGTTGTTTGCATCACCTTTTTTATTAATATTCAAAATAATAACAATCACCTACCTTCCATAACTTTCATTGTTCACTTATCTTTTAATTTAAAAATCTCTTATTTTTCTATGTTGGTCATAGAGTTGCTATTTCTTCTCCTGAACACTGCATGCATCCATCCTGGTCTCCATGAAGCTCTTAATTTCTTTCACTCTACTGAGACTCACAGCTAGAGTCTCTACCTGCTGAATCTAAAAACAAAATAGGACTGAAATCACATGCATGTTTGGTGCCAGGCTCCCCATTTCTTCATGGCCAATGGCTTCACCAAACCAATTCCTTAAGCTTAACATTCACCCTTCTCAGCTTGACACTCAACCGGTGGAAGAGGTGAGGCCACCTTGGGGCCTCTCTTGTCTGGGCACAGATTCCACCCCAAGGCCCCACCTTCACACCAAGCCACTTCCCAGGTTATGAATCTTGGAGAGACACAGACATTCGGACCTTGGCATAGGGACACAGGCATGTCGGATTAGGGGCTACCCCACTCCTCTGCATCCTCATCCAGTCTTAGCTAAGTACACCTGCCACAGCCTATTTCCAAATGGGCCACATTCTGGGTCTGGCGGCAGGGTCTGTCACTTTATCCATGAACATTGCTTCATAATCAACATTTCACAAGGACAAACACCTTGCTTTCCCTCCCCACATTTTCATCTGACAGAGGCCTGCGTCTCTGAGCTGACTTGGTGTTATGCTGTCCACTATTATAGAGCCAGGCTTTCTGGCCCTTGTGTCTTAACAATATTCTGAGACAGAGCCATGCTTAGTTGCTAAGTTGCCCAGGCTAGGGTTGAAATTCTTGTGATCCTTCTGCCTCAGCTTCTCAGAGTCCTGGGATTGCAGGCGTGCACCACCACACCCACCTCTGTATGTGTGTGTGTTTGTGTGTGTGTGTGTGTGTGTGTTCTTCTCTTTTGTTTTTCCCCAATAGCCTAACATGGAATTTTGAATTCTCTGTTCCCTGACCTATTGACTTATTTTAATAACTCCAGGTGACACTGGGAACCTATGTGTGGATCCCTGCCCATGCCCCATCTGACCCACTTTTAGTAAAAGCTCCCAAGTCTGAAATTGTCCTCAACTTACGGATGTGAAAGCTAAGCAGAGGAAAACATGAGTAACTTGATGGAAATCATAGAGATTCTAGGTATGCCGAAGTACAAATACTGAATTCTGAAAATCTTACGTGGTTTTAAAGATTGTTAAAACAATAATATCAGGTGTTTATTGAGATTCTTTTCCTTTCCTTTTATTTTTATGTGTCTATGTTTGCAGTACACAATCTTTGCATTCTTTGTGGGGCATTGGTACACATGCATAACACCTCTTCATCCCCCTTTTCATCCCCTTTCCCTCTCTCTTTTGTCCCCTCCCTTCATCCCTTGATCTGCTTTCCATCTGAGAAAGATCTATCTCCCTACTGCCTATCATTTATTTTTTATTTTGATGTTTATTTAAATTTGAGTTTTTCATATTTTTATAGCAGTAGAATTCATAATAGCTAGATCTTGGAAGCAGCCTGTATGTCCATCAACAGATGAATGGACAGAGAAAATGTAGTATTTATACACAGTGGAGTACTACTCTGCCATAATGAAGAATAAACTTGAGTCATCTGTAGGAAAATGGATGCACCTTGAGCCCATATGTTAAGTGAAATAAATCAGACACACAACCTTAAATACCACATGGTTTCTCTTATATTGAGATATTTTTTAAGTGTTCATATTAATGTCCTTCTTTAGAAGCAAAATTAAAAAAAAAAAAAGCACTCTTCCAACTTCAAATTTCACCTGCAGGAACATTTTGGTTTCAGTTTCTATTCATTTTGTGTGCACAGACGAGGCAATGGGCTTCATGGTTCCTTGTGTCCCTGCAGGAAGACTCACTGGATTCTCAGGTTAGCTCTTCACCTTGCTACACCCAACCTGCGGAAATAGGTGTATCCTCTGTGTGACACCTTTTCGGTCTGCAGAAGAGGGACAGGAATAGTACCTCTCTAAATAGGCAACTGGAGGATAAGGAAGTTGGCACGTTTGGGCCCTAAAGCATCCATGCACTGCCTCCCTCTCAGCAATGGGGGCCAGCCTAGCACTGGGAGCTAAAGAGCACATCAGTCAGCTTCACTGTAAGCACACAGGGCCAAGGGCCCTGATCGAGCTCAGTATCGGTGAGGCTGCCTGAAGTGAATCTTGGAAATCATCTTTGTAAGTTGGCCTTGCGTCCATTATTTATGCTTTTCTTAAGTTGGTGAGTTGCAACATGTAAGAGCACTGGGATTCTAGGAAAGACGCTGGAGAAAGAGGTCCCTCTTTGCTCATAACCATCCAATTTCTACCAAAAGAGATCCAGAGGTGAGTTTTAGGAGAAAAAAGTCAACATTTAAAAATAGTTTTTAATAACCTTTTCAGTTTTTCCCCCTCAAATTTCCCTACTTGTGAAAGACCTGCCTGGAAGCACTGTTGTTCTCTCCCAAGCAGCGGCTTTGCTGGGGGATGGTGCTGGCTGGCGAGTCGTTGTCCCAGCTGTACTGTTCTCAGGGGACGTTCCATGCTTACCTGGAGCAGGAGGTTCCCATGGAGTATCAGCCAGTGCGTAGGAGTCCGTGACAGTGGACGGCACTTCCACACGGTCAAGCTAGACTCCCCTGCTGGCTCAGTTAGTGATGATCCATTGGATAAGCATGTACATAAATTATCGGCTTAGTGGCAGAGGGCTGTGCTGGCTGAGTCAGCAATGTGTTTCTGTGCTCACAGCATACCTGACTGGCACTAATGGTCAGTGTGGGTCTTAGGAGAGGTGTCTGGTCAGCTGTGCTCTGAGCTCATGGTCATCCAGGTTCAAGGAGAACAACTGCTTCAGCTGCTCAGTCCTGGTCATTGATAAATGGCTCCTTCTCTCTTTCCTCTGCATCGAACACTGGCCTGACTATTCCTGTGGAACTGTAGTTCAGCCTGCCGATTCTGATGCAGCCTTTCTTAAAACTACTCTGCTCTTTGCATCCCCTGGTGTGAAGCCATGACTCGACCTAAGGGCTGTTAGAACGGGCCACTGTTATCCCCTTGGTGTTAAAAAAAGATGACTCGAATGTTCTGCCCAGACCGAGACCCGACTGATCATGCCAGGGCTCTCTGCCGTCCACAGAGCCCAAGACCCTCCCTAGTGGTCCAGGTCTTCTCCCGTGTGAGACCATCGCTGGCTTAGAAATGCCTCCCCCTGCACTGCTGCCACCCTCCCCTGCCATTGCCGGTGCTTCCCACTGCCCACACTGCCCTGTAGGCCACCTCCAGTGTGGCATTTTCCTTCTTCTCCAAGGCTTGCCCACCCCAGGCCTCACAACAGGAGCCTGGCCCCCCAACTTCGACAGAGCAGCATCAAATCCTGTGCCTTCTGTCTCCCTGCCAGCTCCGCATCTATGTGCTCAAATGTATCCACAGCCATCTTTCTTTGAAAGGAGAATTTTGCTTCCTGCCAGAGGGAAATGAATGTCAGAGCTTGGTTTAAAATTCATAAACCATAAATTTTGCTTGGGCTCAGGACTGGGTGGAACATTTTCACATTCCTGTGACTAATTAAAAACAGGTTCCAGCACCTGAGCTGTGAGCTGTGAGGCTGATTGGATTTTAATGACTTACCCATGCACAGGAAAGCAAAAGCAACGCATCCTTCATGGGTTTGATTTCTGGCAAACATTTCCTTTGGCAAATGTGGAAACTCTTGCAAAAGTCACAAATAAAACAAGGCTGCAAAGTTTCCATTTCAAATCACAAGCCAGTGTTTCCTTGGAATGGGGGAGCTCTGTAACATCAGATGCTCTTTTCAGAATCCAGTGTGCAATCTTTCCTGCCTCTGCGATCTGCAGAAAGAGCTGCTCTACTGAGCTGCAGCCACGACTGAAGGTTTCTTGGGAGGGTACCAGTCTACCCAGTTTTCTGGGCATCTTTTTCCCAGTGATGCCTGGGAACTCATAAGCAAATCTCACCCCTCAGCTGCACACGGAGACCTTGATAGGCGCTGTTCTAGGGCTGAGCTTGGAAATTCTCATCTCCACAAGCAAGCCGTTGATACAGCTATGGGTGATCCATGGCTGGGTGGTGGCAGAGCCGGAGCTTTCTCCTATGTCCCCATCCATGGTTCTTACCCTTTCAGAATTGCTCCAACTCACACAGTTCCATGAGGCCCCCCTGTGTTTGCAGTCTCTTTGTGACCCGAGCCTCCAGCCCCTTCCCTCCCTCAACCACATCACCAAGGCCATTCCCACCTCCAGCTCCACCCACCTCCCATTCACACACCCTATTTGTCGTCTGGTCTCAGAGCATCCTGGCCATTCCTGGGCCAGTAGTTCCGCGCCATGCAGTGCATCCACATTGCTGTGCCACCTGCTGCAGCATTCAGCTCCAGAAATCGTCTCATCTTTCAAAACCAAAATTCTGTGTTCATTAAACACTAAACACCTCTCCTGCTTCCCTAGCCCCTGGCAACCACCACTCTGCCTTTTGTCTTTGTGAGTTGACCACCCCAGGTACCTCATGTAAGTGAAATCATACAGCATCGCTCTTTTGTGACCAACCTATTTCTCTTTGCACAATGTCTTTGAGATTCATCCATGTGCCAGAATTTCCTTCCTTTTCAAGGCCAAATAATATTCCATTGCATAGATGCACATCTCACTGAACCACTCAGCTGTCCCTGGACACAGGGGCTACTTCCGCCTCTTGGCCATGGTGGATAATTCTGCCACAGAGGTGCCCATTTTTAAAGGGGAGGTGGAGGAGTGTGTCATGAGTTTTAGATATGACACATTTGAAACAAAAAAATCAGATAAATTATGGCATGAGGTGCATTAGTTAAATTATCTGGAATTCCTGGATTTTATATGCAGAGACCCAGCTCCCACAGGCTAAGTCCTCAGAGGTCCTCTCACAGGGCAGAACTTGGTGTTTCCAGGGGAGATGATACAAAGATGAACAACTTCCTGGTACTTGCTGCTGAGTATAGGTCTTAGGAATCCGTGGGTACATGTGTGCGAGGATGCAGAGGAAAGGGGAACAAGGGTGGGTCCAGGTTCCTGGTGAGTGAGAAGATTCCTTACCAAGATAGGGAACAGAAAAGGAGCTGGGTTTAGAGGAGGACATGGTGTGTTTAGGGTCTCTGTGATGTCCTAGCTTTAACTGAGTTAGAGAAACCATCAATAAATTGAATGAAGTTTAGTAATACATGATAGCATTTAGTCCTTTCAAATTCAAGAAAGCTTATTGAACAAATGGTTGTTTGTGATTATTACACATTGCCATGTGATAATAAAGGCAGGAGCTAGAATGATCTAGACTTACAAAGCCAAAGCCCACTGAAAATCACCAGCAGCCACCAGACACCCAGAGCAGGCAAGCACAGCTTCTATCCCAATGGATTTCAGGAGGACCAAGGCCCGGTCGACACCTGGAATTTGGACTTCTGACCCCAGAATGGTGGCACAATTAATATCTGTGGTTTCAAGCTACACAGTACTTTGTTATCACAGCCCTTGCAGTCCAATGCAGGAAGTACACATAGAGAATAGGAAGTTACCAACTGAAGAAAAATAAGCAGAAGACAGAAGAGAATTCACTGTTGAGTCCTTTATGGGGACCATCCTTCCACTGGAGATGACACAGGAGAGAGCATGTCACACACTGTCATGAAAGATCATGACTCAAGCTGAATGTCACAGTGGAGGTGGCGGTAGAGAGTATTTGGGGCTTTGGAGAGGCCATAATCATAAGGAAGAGGTAAAAATGCATGGTATCTTTGAGAGGACAGTGTATGACTGTGGCTGGAGAGTGAAGAGACATATAGAACAAGAGAGGGGAAGAAGAAAATAGGGTATAGGCAAGCCAGGACAGAGACAGAGAAGAAGCCCTGGGTTGCAGCCTTCCCAGACCTGAGCTTTGGAAAGATAAGGTATTTCTAGGTAAAAACATTGCATGGAGACTGTATTAGTAATTTCCTGTTGCTGAGACAAAATACTCAACACTAGAAACCCAGAGGAGAAGAGGTTTAATTTGGCTCATGGTTTCAGAGGTTTCAGTCCATGGTTAGCTGGCTCCAAGGTGGAAGCATGTGGCACAGCAAAACTGCCCAATTCATGGTGGCCAGGAAGCAGAGCAGAGGAACAGCACCAGTGAGAGATATGCCTTCCAAAGTCATACCCCCAGTGACCTATCCAGACCCCCAGAAATGTGCTTTACTAATCCCTTAGGAGGCTCTCAGGGTGACAGTCCAGCTTAACTGTCATGGAGATGCAGGAAAGGCCAGAGAGGAGAAGGCTGAAATGTCCTGGAGGACACACAGAGGGTTGGATGGGACAAGTTGGCTACAGGAATGGAGGGTTACCCTACAAATTCCCATGAGAAGGAAATGGCCACTCATGGGACTGAGGAGGAGAGATGAGTTCCATTTGGTGCCATCTGGAGAAGCAGAGAAGCTATAGCTGGATGCAGCTGGAGAAGGCTTGCTGACATTCTGTTTTTGAGGTGCTGTGGGACATTACAGAAGAAATGTATGGCCACACACAGTGGTAGAGTGGAGCTCAGATCACAGAGAGCAGTTAAATATGCCAATTTCTACCTACCTAGATGTGGCCACTGGAGGTATAGGAGATATGAGAGAAGTTGGGAAAGGCCATTTTTAAAGGGGGAAGTATGTGTATGGCGGGGGGCCGGTGCTGCTCCACCAAGAAGTTTTCTAAGGGGTGGCAGTGTGGCACTATCTTCTCTTGTTGCTTATTACATAGTCAAGGAGCAGGACTAGACCGGAACATGTCTCAAATGACAGATCTTTAACATTCCCAACAGCCCAACCGTGTTCAAAATCAGGAGCAAACTCAGAGCTCTCTCTTTTGGCCCTGTGGGCTTTCTGTTCATCTCAAGAACACAAGACCATAAATTGTTTGTCTCTGTGTCAGAACAATCTGTATTAGACTAGAAACTAAGATGGGGAGTCCATCCTTGACAGTGGAGTTGGTTTTGACTTCTCCAAAGGGAGCCCCACCCACGATTCCCTTTGTCCTGTGGTCCCATCCCTGGCCAAGCTCCCAAGCTCCCAAGCTCTGGCTGTGGCTCACCCCACGCAAGTTTGTGTACTCCACAGAGTGTTTACTTCTCTTGATTTCAGGATGTGGAGGAGCCCATAAAAAGCCAGCTCCTTTTTGATATTTGACCAGTTCCGAGGGGATGAGATTAACCCCAGGGTTTCCTGAGGCTGCAAACATTTTGTTAAGTGTTCTAGCTTCACTTTGATGCAGTCTTTTCTCTCAAACTAAGGAGAGGAGCCAGAGAGCAAAGGGGAGGGGGTGCTTCTACCCTGACTAAGATAGCAATGTCCTAAATCTCAGCAGGGAAAGCTGGCCAGGTGTGGGCCCAGCTCAGCTCACCCCAGTTCATAAGCCACAGGGCTGATCATGGGGTCAGATAAGGTGAAGGCTGAGAATCCAGAGGCCCCAGCTGACTAGATTCCCACTTCCAGCTTCTGCAGTGGCTGAAACATTGATTATAGGCCAAAGATCGACATTGGGACACTATTGACTTTTCTTCTAAAAAAAATACAAGAATTCCCTTATAGACTGGGATATGTTCCAAGACTCCAATGGATGCCTGAAACCACAGATGAAACTAATCTCTGTGGTATACACTGTTTTTTCTAGACATGCAAACCTTTGACAAGGTTTAATTTATCAATTAAGCTCAGTAGGATCAGCAACCATAGCTAATACTAAAGTAAAACAATTATAACAATATACATAATAAAATTAGAATCACATTATTACATAAAATAAGGGTTACTTGAGCACAAGCTTTATGACACTTAATAGAGCTGATAATCGAGATAGTTACCAACCCACTGAAAGGCAGGCAATATATACAGTGTGAATATGTGGGAACAAATGGGTGTCCCAGGCAGGACAGAGTAGATAGTGTCATATTTCATTATGTTGCTGTAGACAAGATTTAATTTCAAACGTATGAATTAACCTGTACATGATGGTGCACACCTAAAATTCCACCACTCTTGGAAGCTGAGGCAGGAGGATAAATTTGAACCCTGTCTAGGCAATTTAGACAGACCCTGTTTCAAAATAAAGAATAAAAAGATTTGGGGATATAGCTCAGTACAAAGCCCCTGGATTTAATCCCCAGTACCCTGCCCCCACGCACAGAATCTTTTGTTCCCACTGTGAAAAATACAATCCTAAACCAACAAGGGGATGCTAAGAGTCCTTGCCAACCACAGTCTGAGTCTCAGCCCTGACTCTTGGAGGAAGCTGGGGGCGGGCAGAGGTGGAGAGGTTCACTTCACACCAAGTCTTCCGAGGTGACACAGCCAACCCCAAATCCACTTCTCCCTAAGTCCACAGACACACTTGTCCCAGTGAGTGGGACTCTGTATGACAGCACAGAGGGAGTCCCCGGGCTGACCCAGCCCTGGCTCACCTCCAGTGTCTTCCGCACAGCCCACACCTAGGTAGTGTAAGGACCTGGGAGTAACTGTGGATACTGCATTGCTCTTCAGGGTATTTATAACCAAGGTGCCTCTAAATGACTACTAGTTACAAATGTTTAAAATCTCTTTAATATTTCAGTTGACAATGTCACCTGAGACTCAGTCAGCATCTGGCCCAGCGCTGATGACACCCCATCCCAGGCTCTTCCAGGGGGCAGAAGCTCCAGCCTGCTACGAGGTTCTGCAAAGGGCACTGAGCTGCCCTCTCCCACCTGCGGGCACTCTGGGGCCCTGGGGCCTCATCACCAAAAGAGCCTGCTAGTCCTCTTCACCCTCAGACGTAGTAGGGCCCTCTGGAGTCCAAGATTCTGATCCATGAGGAGAGAATGGAATCAAATCTGGCTATTTTATGTACAAAAGCAAGATATGAGGAGAAAAAAAGCAAAATGGAAAGATGAGAGAAATATTTGCTGGGAAGGCATCAACTTCATTCCACCAGTGAGGAGGCAGAGGCCATATGTAGGCACTTCTGAGAACCCAACTTTCGGAAGCTAGCTTGGCTTGACTGCTGCAGCCTTTGGCACTAATGCCCTCCTGAGCCTTGAACTTGACCTTGAGCCTCTGCAAAGTTGCTATTGCTACCGTGGCTGGCTATGGGGCATCTGATCCTCTGCCCTGGCCAGGACAATCTGTTCTATGGAGCTCACTTCCAAACCAAAGGCCTTGGCCAGACCACTGAGGGAGGAACATGATCATAGACCCAGACCTGGATGGAATAGAAGGGGGCTAAAAACCTGAGCTACAAGGTCTACACAACATCTGGGACATTGTGAACAATGCATAAGAAATATAGAGGGATGTTAGTATGGAAAAGGCAGTCATGCACACAACAGATGACCGCTATTGGCTCCAGGCTTCCACAGTTTTATTCTACACTGCTGACTTAATGACTTGTCCTTGGGCCTTTAGTTCCCAGTGTGAACTCAGTGTCTGCCTGCCAAAGGGGCTGGAGAGTGGCTCAGGGGTAGAGTGCTTGACCAGCATGCACCAGGCCCTGGCTTTCATTCACAATACTGCAAAAGAAACTATGAAGAAAAGGCTAGATGATGAGAGGAAACAGGCCGAAGTTTCTGGCTTCCACTGGTGCTTAATAAAAGCTACCAAATGTTGGGATTCAGAGTTCAGAGCTTCTTATATAAGCCTTTGACTATTTCAGGATTTAAAGTCACTCTAAAACAAATCAAAACTCTTTTCGATCTGGAATCCATGTCTTGACTATAAAAGGAGCTAAGCATACAGGGAGGAGGCCACCTTCTCCTCCGTCCTCAGGGTCACAACATGCTCTCCGACAGCCCCTTCTCTTACACCAAGTGCAGCAACGCAGTGCTTTGCATCATTCCCTGTTGCTGCTCTTGTGCAATCCTCTCCTCATTGAAAAAAAGATGTCAGGCAAAGGTGTATCGCCTGTGGTGAAGCTCTGTGTCTGATATTATTAGCTGTGTGACTAGCTAAATCTCCACCTTCAGTTATGCCAGCAACAGTGTTAGAAGATGGACTCAAGGTTTACATGACATAATGTGCATAGAGGTATCTGGTGTTTATTAGATGTTCAATAAAGATTGGTTTCATTTTTCAAGTTTTGTGAAAACTTCTAGTACAATATCCAGCCAATAGTAAATCCATACCACTAGCATATTTACTATTAGTGGTATTTTAACCCAAAAATGAGAAGAATATTGTAGGAAACTATATCCACATCTCTTGAAGTATGGCTGGGAATGAGAAGGAAATCCTTTGAAACAGATCTGTTGCAGTCAGGGTACAGAATGTGATGCCGCAAATATGGGTCCCTGTCTGTCTTACTCCATTCAGATTGCTAAAAGAAAACCACAGTATACTGGATGATTTTAGTGAAAAAATTATTTCTCATAATTCTAGAGGCTGGAAAGTCACCAAGCCACCCGCAAATTCTGAGTCTGAAAGGCCTTCGTGATTCATAGATGACACCTTCTCACTGGGCCCTCAGAAGAGGGAAAGGCAGTGAGACCCCATGCAACCTAGGGCACCAATCCCATGTCCTCTGAGAAGTCCCATCCCCTAACACCATCCACTAGGGGATTAGGGCTCAACATAGAATTTCTGGAGGGAAGTAAACATTCTCCACGTAGCAGTTCCCATTTATAGCAAGGAGCTCAGGCTCTGTGAAGGCAGAGATAGAAATACATTGGCCTTCAAAGGAACTCAAGGACCAAAAAGGCACAGCCTGCCTTGACATGAGTTCATGAGTCCTCATCAGTCTGACGATGAACTTCCTGGACAAAGACATAAACAAGTGGAGTCCCAACAAGAGATTACCAGGGAACCTATAAATCTGCATCCTACAGGACACAAATGGGTCTGGGGCCACAAGAGATGATTCCAAAGACATGGAGCTCCTTCTGGAGAAACATCGATCCAGAGGTAGGAATAAGACTGAAGTTCCTGGAGTCAAAACTGCCTTGAGAACTCTTCCTGTTCACCTTCCACCTCAGAGTACCCTGGAGGAGTACACACCCAGAGGGTGGAAATTCTAAGCACAAGGCCACAGCCAAGGAGGGAACTGTGATCCAGAAATAAGGAAAGAACATGAGCTTGGAATGTAGGATAGGGTGAGAAATTCTCATTAGAATTCAACACTGCTTTTGATCCTGGGTTTTCTGTGCTCATGGTGTAAGGACCTTGTCATATCTTTAAAACAAGAAGTCCTCCATAACTGGCTCCAGTTAAATTTCTCAAAGCAATCAGTGAAACTGTGAGGTCTGCAGCGCAAATAAAGCAGATGCTTCCACCTGTACAGGAACAGTAGCATTGAGCCAATGAACCAGTATAAGTCACTGAATGAGTTTTGTAAATAAAAAGTTAGGATTTTAGTTTTCAAATAATTCACAATGAGACTTGCCAAGATGTATATTTGAAATATGGTATACAATTCCTGAACCAATATATGTTTATTTGCACAGAATTTTCTTTCTTGGAAAGGAACAAAAGTAACTCCAATTTACTAATTTAAGAGCATTGGATATTGAATGGACTTTACTTATTTCTCTTTTTTGAACAGCAGCTTAAGTTTCATAGGAAAATTGAATGGAATGTATGGAGATTTCCTATACCGACTAATATGTCATATGCATAACTTTCCCACTATTAACACCTGCAGAAATGTGTATTTGTAAGAACCAATAAACCACCATTTATACATTATTATCACCCAAGGCCCATAGATTACATTAGGGTTAATACTCAATGTTCTACATTCCATGAGTTTGAACAAATGTATTATGACATTACCCAGGATTATAGTTGCCTACAAAATAGTTTCACTGCTTTAATAATTACCTATGTTCTGCCTGTTAGAGTTAGTATTTATTTACTTAGTTCATCATTATTCATCTTTCATAAGCTTCAAAGAAATAGCAATAGGAAAAGAAGTGAAGCAAAGATCCCTAAATTCCATCTTCTTCCTGTTACTCCATCAAAGATTATCACAATTTGGATTGATTATTAATTTCTCCAGATTCATAATTTTTCATTCAGCTTCATTGATGTACAGTTTAAAAATAGTTAACTATCCCAAGGCCATGAATATATTCTCCTATATTTTCTTTCATAAAAGCTTTTCTGACCCTCTCTCTTCTGTCTTCGGGGTAAAGTCAAAGTCTGGATCCATGTATCTCCACCTACCAATACAGTTAATCTAGCATCATTTAGTAAGACTGCCATTTCTCTGTTGGGTTACTTGGTACATTGATCAAAAATAAGCTAACTCTTGATTTCAGCTCAAACATTTAAAGAGACCAAAAAATGACATTTCCTTCTTTACAAAGAGAAAAAGTTGAATGAAACAAAGGTCAGCAATTTTTCTTGGACCTATCAGGGAATTGAAGACACAGGTCAAACAACTATCATAAAATCTAAAACCCATAAGTGCTTGTTTAATAATGATGCCAGAAAAAATAGGCTTAATATGTGGAGGAAAATAAATTTCTGGCTTTAATCAAATGTCCAAGTGGATTCTAGAATATTAGAGACCTAGATATGAAACATAACACAATAAAGTTAATAGAAAAAATATAAGAATATACTGTTCACTCACAAAGGAAAATCCTTGAAGTAAAATACTGATTTACCTGATTACACAAAAATTAATCATTGCTTTTCCAAATTGAGGATGCAGACTTTTGGTTTCATCTCTGCCATGTAATAGATTGGGAGTCACCATGCCTGTCCTCACAAAAACTATGAAGTCAAGCTCAGTGACTTTTCTTGGTCCCACTGAAGAACTGAGATCTTAGGGAAAATCAACATTCAAACGGTAGCAAGGCAGGCACATCCAGAGAGTTATGCACATAAGGTCTGCTTACCTGAAGCAAAAGCCAGGGGATGCCACACACCTGTCGGAACTGTGACCAGAGGCTGAGTGTGGGATGCAGGATGGAGAGAAGCTCCTCGGGGCTGCACTTCCCAGGCTTTGTCCAATTAACTCACCATTCGTGGAAATCTCATTGGAGCAATTCCCCAACTTCTCCATCCCCTCTCTTCTTCTCTACCCTGACATTTCTTCCCCAGGCCCTCGAGTGAGATAGGAGGAGTTGCCATCATGAAATCCTCTGCAATGCTTTTTCCCAGCAATGTCACCTAGCAAGAGTGAGCTAATCCTATCCCTGCCAAGGCAGGGAACTTTCATCCTGTTTCAACATGGCTCCAAACTCCCTCTCTTACTTTGGGCCAAAAATTAAGTGCAGTTGCCTATTCAGAAAGGTTCCAAGGACACAGACTTCAGAGGACACTTACTACATCTGGGGGATGGATTAAGGTACAGGGAAAAACTCTACCCCTGAAAAACAATCAGAAACACCTTTGAATGACTCATCTTCAAGGCAGCCTACAGTGTACCACAAATACTGTGAATCAATCAGGAGATTAGGAAATACACACACACACACTTCCTAGGACTACATGAAATTAACAGTGGGTTACAGCTATGAGTACTGCAGGGATCTGAGGAATGACCATGAATCCCCAAAGCCAAGAGGAGAGACAAAAAGAAAAAACAGAACAGCACATTCAATATTAAAAGGATTAACATACATGTAATCAAAGCATAGAAAGGAGATGGAAAAGAAAAGGCAAAAAAACACATTTGAAAAAATAATAGCCAACATTTTACTCCAAATTCATGGCAGAGATCAAACCATAGATCCAAAGGCTTACTAAGCAAGATCTTACCAACATGCATACACGAATATTTAGACACATATTAAAATTAGCCCATTTATCTTAATGCTAACACAAAATGTCCTGAATAAACATATGAAATTAATTTTCAAATCAGATAGCAACATCCCTCCAACTTTGTTTTTCTTTTTCAAGATAGTTCTGGATATTCTACATTCTTATAATTTTCTCTATACATTCTAGAATCAGCTTGCCAAATTCTGCAAAATAGGTGGCTAGAGTTTTGATTGTGCTTTTGTTCAAACAACAAATTTAAAAAGAATGAGTATCAACAATATGGCATTGTACAATCCATGAACATTGTATGCAAATCTCTGTGTGTTTGATTTCTCTATAAAATGTATTATATTTATCATCACAGAGGAAAGGTACATCCACTATTAGTTTTTTCCCTTGGTAGCTTGTGTTTTCAATGCAGAAGAGCTAAAGTAATGTTAATAATAAGTTTTACTATTGTTCTATATGTTACATGCATTAGAATCTTGTTTTCTTCTTTATAGTTACACTTTCATAATTTTGCATATCATCATTTATAGCTTGCTGTGTTTAGAAAAGTATAACTTTTTGCTCCATATGAACTTATTACAATTATTTCATAATATGAAAAGCTAGTGGTGAGTTTTGAAGAGAAGAATTGAAGGAGAAGTTGTAATGTCATTAATGTAAGCATGAGAGCATGTGGCCACTCTCTTCCTATAGTCTACACCAGCCTGATGGAAAGATAGTGATTTTGTGATCCTACAGATGGAGCAGTAATCCATGTGATCTCTATAAAGAGCAAGTAATTCAGTTTCTGGAATGTATGAGTCCACATTCCATTGCTAGCACTTGCTGATACGTTGGAAAAGCATCTTATTGAGCCTTGGTTTTATTTTTCATGAAACTTTTCATTACACTTTCTCTGGGAATGGGATGCAATCAGGAATTATCTAGGCTCACTAAGACATGAATGAGATGCAAAGATAAAAGATTTGTATTGTTTTGGTGCTGTGCCTCTGTTCTAAGGGTTAGCTAACTGAAGTCCAGTTTTCTCAGAATTTACAATTTATCATTTGATAAATTGTGACAATTTTGTGTCTCTTACATAAGACTTGTTAGTGCTTCCACATTTAATAGCAACAAAAATCCCAAATGTCCCTAAGCACTACACCCAGAGGAGACATTACAATTGCCAAAGGCACGGCTGGCTTCATAAATTGCTGAATCCCTGTGCAAAACAAAAGTATGGGGCCTCTTGTTCTAAGCAGGAAAAGAGTTTAAATAAGGTACTAAAATGTAAAGCATTTCTCATACTATACAATGTCTTGGCCTCTTGTGTGTTTTTTATTGTCAGGTTAGTAAGGGAAAGAAAAATTGAAATTTTAAATTCTTAGCATAAATTTTATCATTCATCTCTATATTGTGTAATGTCAGCTTTAAATGTAAATGTAAGGGCATTTCACTTCCATGTAGAATCACTGAATTAATACAAGTCCCATTTTGTAGCTCATAATGCGTATGTATTTCGTTTGTACCAGCGAGACACAAATGCTACATAAAGCTATGTCCACAGTTTTTATCTCATTTCTTGACACATGCACGTGTAATTGTTGGAGTTGGAACATGAGGATATGAAAGAAAATAAAGGCAAAAACCACATTTGAAAAAATAATGGCGAACATTTTCCCCAAATCAATGTCAAACATCAAACCACAGATCCAAAAGCTGACTAAGCAGGGTAAATACCAACATGCACATGCATACACAATTAGAATATATTAAAATTGTAGAAAAACCAACTGACTGCATATTTCATGCATTTCTGGATGTTTTGCTACGCTCCACTGATCTATTTATCTTTATGCCAATGCAAAATTGCCATGATCTTTACGATTAATCTTGAAATTTTGTAATGCTTCCAACTTTGTTTTGGAACATAAGGAAGAAATGGGAGAGAAAATAAGGCAAAAAATTTTTGAAAAAATAATGTGCTACCTTTGGCAGCTGACAAGGATGAAAAGACCGGGAGAAAAGGACAATTGGTGGCCCTGTCTCCCCTTTTCTTTCTGCATTTCCATTTTTAGTGCAAATGGCCAACTAACAGGGAACACAGTGAGAAATGCTGCAATTAGGTCCCAGTTTTTGTTTTTTTCTAATTTGATTGCTTTTCTTTCTGCATATGGTGCAATTGCCACTCCTTGAAAAACTGTGGCCTGCAGAAGCCACCAATGCTCCCTCCCAGTTGGGAAGACAACACACTTGCATCTCACTCTGACTTCCCCTGGGCTGAGTGACCATTTTTTCCTTTGTGCTATCATGTGCCAGGGGTGAGGGTGAGCCCATACAGCAGCCACCAATGAGCAGCCCACAGACCACCAGGAAGACAGACACCCAGCAGGTTGGATCTGGTTTAGACCTAAAATGGCCCTCAAAGCCTCCTGTGTGGGGAATGATGGGATTAAGTGGCTGATAGCTGACTTGCTGTTAGGAAGTGGGGTCAGAAGCAGTCACTGAGGGGGTGACCCGGAAGTGTTTGTCTCCCTTCCGGGCTCCTCCCTTGACTCTCTGCTTCCTCATCACCATGCCATAAGTAGCTTTTCCTCCATCACTCTGCCCTGCCTTGGAGCCAGTGGACTATGGACTGAAACTCCTACAAACTGTGAGCCAAAATAAAGTTTTGCTTCTTCAAGTTGTGAGTGTTGACAATCACATCCCAGCAATGAGAAAGTGACTGAGACAGCACAGGACAGTGGGAGTGACTGAGCTGTGACCACACTGTGTCACTCTGCTACTAGGATCACAGGCTTGCTTAGAGCCACACAAAGCAGGCGCTGCTAGTGTTCCTGCTGTGGAGATGAGGACAGTGGGCTCCAGATAGTGACCATGTTCCTGGCATCCACCCAGTTAGCACTTTAGCTGAGGATAAGGACAGGAGAGCTATCAAAAAAGATTTCTGGAGTAGACTTATGGATAGCGTAGTTGTTTGATTACCAGGACTTCAAAGTTTTCCAGCCAACAGTTTCTGTGACCAGTGTGTTTCAAATCTGAGGTTTCATCCTTCTACTTAACAAAATTAGAGCATCAGATTTGTTTAGGTAAATCTTATACGGAGACTAGAAGAAAGCAGACCTGCTGTGTTTGAGGAGGGGACCTGGAGGCCCCTACAAGCTACCAAACCCTCACCACACATAGCCCCTCTCCAAACTAACACAGCACATGCATACACACACACACATACACACACATATCACATGGGATATTTTCACCCCAGGTTCCTACAGAGAATTTCTTACATAAATTCTGTACATTCGTTGCATGTTTATCCTTCTATTGATGAACATCCACAAAGTGCCTTGAAGGAAAAGCATGACCAGTTTTATCAACAACTGTGACATTGAGCCCTCTGCCTCCAGACTGGTTCAACTGACATTAAAGTTACTAACAATATTTTTAAGGAACTCCCAAAAAATAGCTATGTCTGCTAGATGTGTTAGTCAGATTCAGACCATCAATAAATCGTGGTTAGAATGTATCTCTTCATGAGCCCTAGAACTGTATTTTCTCTGTTACATTTAGACCTAAAATAATTGCTACATATGAGACATGCTTTGAGAAATGGCCACACGAAACTCATTAGTTTTATTAATTTTGTTATGAGTTTTCTTGAATTTTGACATGGATTGAAATCCACAGCACACTCAGCTCTCTGCTAGATGCATGATAGGAAAATGGGGGCCACATTAGTTCCTCATAGATTTTACTGTTAATTGTGCAGGAAGATCTTCAAACAGTTATGGGGATAATTGCTTAGATTTTCTGTGTTCATGGCCTTACAATGGGAACAGAGCCTGGTAGGGACCCTCAACTTGTCTTGGTAAGCAGACAAAGGCTGCCATAAGAAAGTGACACAGAAGCCAACCACTGGACAATGGGCAAGAAATAGCTGAGCTCAGGGACTGAGGAAGTGTATGAAGTTGCTCTTCAGTGTGCATTTGACGACTGCCTTCAGGAGGAACTGCAAGAGAGAATCATTGCCCGGCATTTGGAATATCAGAACTTTCTTCCAGTGGTTAGTTTGTCCTGATAATATGGGAACACAGTAGTAAGTCTTCTGTAGAAGTTGACTTTTCATTTTGGTACCAATAAATTTGCACAAAGCCTTTCTGCAGATACAATAAAATGAATACAAAAATAGGTAGATAAATAAGTAAATTAGATTTCATACATTTAAAAAGCATGTACATCAAAGAACACTATGAAAAGGTAGAAAGACAATCTACAATTGGGAAGAAAATGCTTGCACTTCATGTAACTGATAATGCACAAGTACTCAGAATGTATACATATAAAAAGAGCACAACCCAATAACAAAAAGACAAATAGCCCAACTGAAAAACAGGCAAAGAAGTTGAACAGACCTTTCTCCAAATAAATGTCCCAGTAAGCACATGAATGATACTCAGTATCATTAATCATGAGAAAAATATAAATTCAAGCCAGGATGAGATACCATACTATACCTGCTGGGAGAGATATTGTCATGTAGGCACCTTGTGATAACTGATCCTGGCTCTGAAGCTCTGTGAGAGCTACCGTGAGAAAGATGAGTCTTAATGAGTGTTGGTGAGAATTTAGAGAATTTGGACCCGTCATATAGTGCTGCTGAGAAGATAAGGTGGTGTAGCCAGTTTGAAACACAGTTTGGCAGTTCCTTAGGAAGCTAAGAATGTGGTTACCAGATGACTCAGCCACTCCACTCCTGAAATTCCACCTAAGAGAACTGAAAACATTTTCACAACTTGGACATGAATATTCATAACAGCATTATTCATAGTAGCCAAAAAGTAGAAATAACCCAAATATCCAATAACTGGTGAGTGGACAAACAAAATGTAGTACATGTATGCAATAGAATATTATTAGACCATAAAAAGAAATGCATCATGATATAGGCTCCAACGTTTCTGCAGAGGTGCATTCCTGCTCTGTGATTCCCAGGGTCAGACTTTGTCTACAGATGTGCTTGAGTTAGTGAATCAGGTCCATACACAGGCAAAGCTGCTTCAGTTCTGCTCCCTAGTCTTGAAAGCATGGATTCTCTGAGAGGTTTGACACTCAGTGGAACGTTTCAGCTGTACTGGTGTGACCCTTCCATTCCAACTCATTTTACTTCCTTGATGCTTCTCGAGGCAGGTTTACCAGGCTAAAGCATTTCCTTCTCCGGGCAGAAAGGACTTTCTGGAGACAGTGTCTAGAGTCAACAGCTGAATGAGAAGGGATCACAAGTGATAACATAAAGTTTTGGGATTAAGGACTTCATTGCACAAGAGTTATCTTCCATTAGGAGAAATTGGACCAGGCCTACCAGGTGGCACTTCTTACATTTTAGGAGTCTAAGATTAACCATGAATTAACTGCAAGAGGGGTGTAGAAAATTAGTAAATCCCTTTACCAGGTAGAATTTTGGTTTAAATGGTTTCCATTGTTCAGAAGCCCTGTGACTTTAATTGAGCCCAGTAAATTCTCTCAATTGTGTTTGTAAAATAGGTGAATCTGTTATGCTAAGTGACAAATACAGTTATCTCTGTAAAGATTTTAGTGTAGTACCTGTGCATAATAAATTCTAAGTGATCAAATATTATTATCACTACTGTTATTACTTAGTTCTTCAATAAGTTACTGTAATATTTATGATCTTAGGTCTTCATTGCAAATTAATTTTCAGTGCAGGTACTGTGCTGAGGCATAAGATTGCATAAGTTGATAAGAAAAACATACCCCAAACACAAAATCTATGAGTGAATTGGAGAACGTGAACAAGCAAGAGGTCTTCAGGATTCATTAGAAAATATAATACCAAAAAAAAAAGAAAGAAAATATAATACCATATCTCAGCTGCTTTTACCCATAGTGTAGGAATCAGCCTACCAGGTTATCCCCAACCGAGAGCAAATGGAAATGAAAGACAAAGACACAGAGATAATTTGTAATGAGGGGGCCAAGGGGCTCTTTGTCTCCAGTGGACAAAGCCCTAGGCACTGGGCTCGCCTCGCTTTTATTCACTTAGACACAGGGATAAATGATTAGGTTAGTAGAAGACTCATCTGCCTCTGGTTATCTGCAGCATATACCCAGGTAAACATCCAGATCTCAGCTGTGTTGACTCCTCTGTGGAACTGGCAAGGTGCTGGCATGCCTGCGCAGTGCCAAAGGAGGCACAGCCTGCAGTTTCCCTTTTTTGTGCTCATAGAGAAGGTCAGTTAGGCCTCAGTGGAGTTGTCTGGTCTTCTACACATAGTGTGCATCAGAGACCCTGAGAACTGCATTTCTCAGTTTCCCAGGTGCCCACACATCTGACCTGGAGCTGCAGATGGAAAGCCAGGGTGATAGAGGTGGGGTGTTACTTTGACAGTGTTCTAGAAATTAGGAATACAGTGCACTGAACTCCACAGGGACGATGTGTTAGATTGGAAAGTCTGTAGAAAAATCATTGCAGTGTAGAAAGGAGTGGAGGCCAAAGATGGGACAGGTGCCAAGGGACTTATGAATTGTGGGTCTCTAGGACATAGCTGAACACTGGAAGGTTCGGGGGAGACACTGGGGACATGGAAGCAGCCAAGTAATGCAATGAATACATTTTTGTCTTTAGAAATGTGGCTCAGGCAGCCCCTCCATACTACACTAGGCAGCTTGATGTTTCACAGGACTCACACCACCTGCTCTCTCGAGCTCCTGTTCTTTCTTTGGCTGGGACGAGCTGCTCTCCCATCTCCATGAGCTCATACCCTGAAGTAATTCCCTAGGTCACAACTGTCTGATTGTGCTCTATTTTCTAGTACCATGACATCAGGTTTTCCTTCAATAATTAGTGTGTGCATCCCAGACCCCGGGGAATCCTCGCTGAAATACGTTGATGCTTTCAGAGTAGAGGCATCTGCTGTGTCCCTGCATCAGACAGGCTGCATCCAGGCTTTTCTGATCATGGTGGTTGGGGACCACAGTATTTGCTCTTTTTCGTCTATTGGTATATTTTTTCTCCTTAGATTTTTAAAGGAAAATACAAACATAAACATGTTCTGTGTACTAATCTACCACACAGCAAGTATATTTTATCATACAGATTGCAAAACTCTTATATTATTTATTTATGGTATATATGATATTTAATGTCTAAAATGGGGGTGTATACAATAAATATGCATATACTCATGTGCAAATGAACGCAAAGTCGACATCAAAAACTAAGGAAATAGATTATCTATAGCAGGGGGAGTATGGGAAGGATGGAGAAAAGGAAAACAATGTAGTAAAGAGGGGGAGAAAGAGGTACCTCACTGAGCATACTATTTTTTGTAACCGTGACTTCTAAAGCCACAGTAATGTTTCAAATAACCCTCCCATGAAACAATGAAAATAAGCCAGGTATATAAAGAGTGATGAGTGAATCCAGCTAACTACAAATGAATAATATAGCTAGCTACATTGGAAATGGCAAGGGAAAAAAAGAACCAACTTCTAAATATCTGGAAAATAGTATTTTGAATAAAAGAAAGTATGCTCTCACAGTGTCTTCTAGTTAGTGCATCCCTGCCTCACAGGGAAACATGTTAGAAGTCTGAAACCACTTTGCATGCATAGACATAGTTAATAATAGGCAAGTGTAGAGAAAGCCAGTATTTCATTGTAACAGAAGGAAGTCAATCAGGAAAGGGGAGGCTGGGATGAACCATGTGGCTGTGGGCTGGAATCACTTAGCTCCACAGTCATGGGTGTGCACATAAATGCACACAGTTGTGTAGTAGAGAGCTCTGCATGGTTGACACCAAATACTCCATGCACACAGCTTACAGGAGGAAGGCTCTGTGTTTGCTCATGGTTTTGGACATCCATCCTGGTGAGAAGACAGTGGAAAATCCAAGGGAGCAGATGTACACAAAGTGAGGGATTTGATGTTCTCTGTTTTCTCCACTGCACACAAAACAGAGTGGGACCATGAGCCAGTGACACAGCTGAGGCATCGGTTATGTCCCTGAGGGTGAGAAGCAGAGCAAGTGCTCACCGGGGAGGAGCTGAGCTGCCAAGGCTCGGTGAAAATGGCCATGTGGTGCTGTCAGGGCACTGGGGATCATGGGTCAGAAGAGAAGGTCAGTTAGGCCTCCAGGTGCATGCAGATCCTGGGCTCTGCAGTTGGCTCTTGGCTTGGTGACTCACGGGGTTTGGAAATTCAAAGGGCAAAAGTCAAAGGGCAAAAGCCATCAGTGAGCCTCTTCCCAGGGCCCTCACCCAGGCTCAGCTTCACTTTCCTCTGGACCTGGCCCAAGGAGCTGAGAGCACAGCTAACTTTTTATTTTGTAAATAAACCCATAATTATATCTGAATGGGAGAGAATAAACATCGCAGATTCTTCCTCTTCCTGTCTCTTTGGGCTGTTATCTTTGGATGCAGGGACAGTCATGGCAGCAGTGATGATTGCCACTCTTTCCAGCCTCCTCCTCTCACTTGTAAGAGGGAAATCAGGACATCTCTCAGTTCTATTTTCTCTCAAGTCTCCCAGGGATACATGTTCCGTGTCTGCTCAGCTAATAGGCACATGGTGATAGAGTTCAAGATTTCTCCAGCAGAAAACACGCACCCTGGGACACAGGTAGACAGACATGCATAGCTTTGGGAAAGTAGAGAATCAAAAGATAAGGCACATGTTTTATGACTCACAGAGAGAAACCAAGAAAACTATTGTCTTAGTCAGCTTCAGCTTTTATAATGGATTTTCATAGAGTAGGGGGCTGTGAGCAGTGGAAGTTTGTTACCCACAGTTCTATAGGCTGGAAGTCCAGGATCTAAGTGCTAGCATGGTAGAATTCAGGTGAAGCCATTCTTCATGGTTTCCAGACAGACTCCTTTGCTCTTCGTCTTCATATGATGGAGAGCTCTCTGGAGCCTCTTTCATTAGGGCACTAATCCCTTTTAGAGGGGCCCCACCTTCAAACATAAATACTTCTCAAATGTTAGGCCTCCTAACATCACATTGAGGGTTAGTTTCAACATATGAATTTGGGAGAATGCAAACATTCAGGTCACAACAATGGTCCAGAAGAGAAGGGTGGGTAGAGACAGAATTAGTGTAGGGGACACCCCAGCAGCGAATCCCCAAAGGTAACAACATTGCAACTTTACACAAACACCCATATTTTACTACTACTCCTGATAGAGTTGTGCACCTGGGTCACTGCAGAGAGAGCAATTTATAAACCAATATACTTCTTTTAAGAGAAGTTGCACTGGGGGGTAAGAAAACTAATCAGAGAAACTTCTGTTAACCTTGATCTTTCAAAGATGTGGACAAGGAACGAAGTGGGAGAGCAACAACTTGGGGAGGCTGATGGTTTCGACATTCTGATGAACACAAACTGAATCCTTCAGAATAAGTATTAGCATTATGTATGAGGAAAGATTCACTTATTCCTAATTCTCCAAACCCCACTGGGCTTACCTGTTTTATGTGAATTTTTAGAGCAGTCTTGGGTTAGTTTGCTAAAGCTGCTGTAATGGAGGGCAGCAATGCCTGCATGGCTTACAACAACAATAATACAGTGTCTCAGCACCCCAAAGGCTAAAAGTCCAAGGTCAAGGTTCCTTGGGGTAGAATTTGTTCTGGGCTCTTCTCTGAGCTCCCGGAAAGGGCTGCCAGTCTTTGGCATTCCTTGGCTCTCAGATGCATTGCTTTAATCTCTGCCTCCACCGTCCACTATGGTCTCCCTATTGCTGAGGGTCTTCACATGTTACATTTTCTCCATGCCTCTCTCTTCCTGAGAGGACACTGGTCATATTGGTTAAGCCCACTCTAATTCAGTGTGACTTCACCTCCACTCTGTCCATCTGCAAATACTCTGTTACTAAATAAAGGCACTTTCACAGGGAAGGGAGTAAGACTTCCATATGTCTTTTGTGGGACCCAATTCAACCCATACCAAGAATTGTGATGGAATTTCCTATGTCAGAATCCTCATGCATAATGTAAGGACCATCACGAATGCAAACACGTATGTGCAGACATTCTGGTCCCTCCAGGCTAATCAGGGCAAAAGATACATGGTCAAAGCCTGTACAGAAAACTATCCCCAGTGGCCTGAGAGGGCTGGAGAGCTCACTAGCAAGGGAGTTTGGGCCAAACACAAGTTGATCAGAGGCATATTATCTATTGTCAGCACTTTAGTGATTGTATTTCTGAAATATGGGCAGCTCTGACTGCCTTCAGCATTTGCTTCTATGTAGTTCTGATCAGATCTTCCTTTTGCCTGGACCCTACTCTCCCACCAGACTGTAGGATCCCTGGGTGAAGCCACCAAGAGCTCGTTTGCATCCCCTAAACATCCCCTGGGGATTTCTCAGTGTTCTTGGACCACTTGCTGCTGATTAAGCAGCAGTGGATTAAAAGGCAGGACCTTAGTCTTAACTCTGCCAATGCTTCTATCTATGGGCCAGTTGCCATTTTTGTCTCCAGTGAAATATTTGTCCCGGGAAAGTCAGGAATACAGTTTTTTCTACTGAACTAAGTCAATGTGGTACATTGTTTGTTTTCAAAAATCCCCTTGTAGTTTTGGAATTGTGATCGGGTAGATATTCATAATGTGTGAAAAAGCATAATACACACTGCACAACCTCGGTGACATAGAGGACCTAGGACACATCCATCATCTAAGCTGCTGATGACTCAAAATGACTTTGTTCTTTGCTTCTTTTGTTTTTGTAATGCACATATTCACTTTTAAAAGGTAAAGATTATTTTAAAAAATCATTTAAAAAGAAAGGCATCCTTTAAAAGAGGATCCCAGGCCCCAACCTAAACCAGATGAAGCCTCAGTCCTGGGCTAGAGTCTGGGGGAGTTGTGCATCCAGTGAGTTTCCCTGAGTTTCTTCTGCAAGGACTCTGCAGGCTCCTAGCAACTGCAGAATGATTAGCACTGATGCCTCCAAGTAGACATGATTGGGCCTTTTGCAACATTTTCATCACTACATCTAAGAGGTTGCTCATTAATTTGGAGATTGAGGTAAAACTCTAGAGATTAGTAGCAAGCTGCTCTGTAAAAGGTTTGTTCATCTTTTTACACTAATCAGGAGGACAGTGAGAGGGTCCTGCAGCATGAATGTCACAAATCTGGACATTTCCTCTCTCTTATTTTTCTTAATTTTTTGGTCAGTTTCTTAGGTGGGAAAGTGTCTTTCATTTTAAATCTTTATAAATTCACTTGCTAATTTGGAAGAATTTGCATCATGTTTTGGGCTATTTTTATTTCTTGTTTTATTAATTTGTTTTGCCCCTGTTTCTCTTTGCCCATTTTCATTAGGTTTTTAAATTTTTCCATTTGTAAAACCTTTTAAATATTAAGATTGTTTAAATCATAAGTTTGTTTTGAGTCCCATAGATTTTTCTTTTTACTTTGATAGATTTAAATTCAGAGTGCCTCCCTTGGGACTTCCTGAACATTTTAAAGGATGTATCTTCTTCCTTCATCCATAGAGCTCAGCATCCCTGCAGGGGCAGCAGACACTGAAGGTCCACAGGCTGTGATGTCAGAGACCACAGGAAGGGCAGAAAATGCCCACTGGTCTGTGGGCTCAGTCCCATGTCCTGGGCTCCAGTGAGGCACTTTTTGTCACACCAGTTTGCCTTGTTGTGGCCTGCAAGAAGAAGTCCCCTAGCCACTGAATTTTATCAGTGTGCATGCCTTAAATCTCTACACAGAGAACAAAACAACAATCAAGACTATACTGTTGCCACAAGATGTCCTGATCTCACTATGCTTGCCTGAGAAATGCAAAACATTTTGCAAATTGTCTGAATTCAGATTGGGATCAGAAGTGTACAGGAATTATGCTATGACTTCTATTTTTCTTTCTTGCATGTATTTATTCATTTGAGGGAAAAGCGTATCTTTGCCCTCTGGTTCATGCTATAAATACAGTAAAACAAACTACTCACACACCCTTGTCATGATACACTTTCATTCACATCTTTAATTTTTAAAAAGTGGAGATGGTTAGATCTCCCCATACCCACTCTTTGGCCCCTTGGGTGGGAATCACATCTAAGCTGTGAAAAGGACTGGATTTCCCAGCATTCCTTGCAGCCACGTGGGGCTGCACTGGCCAATGAGGGGTGATTGCTAAGGCTGGGGAGGGATCAGGAGGAGGTCCCTTTCGAAGTCTGTGAAGGACAGCAGTGTTGGAGAGGCATCAGGCACCTCAGAAGGTGTTGGCAGAATAGCTGAAGCCTCCTGGGACTTTTATGTGAAGGAAATAAATCCTGTACTTTATTCTGTGCTTTACATTGGATGTTCTTGTCTCCACAACAGCTGGGCTTACTTTTCAATCTACTAGGGAAACCCAGTTGCTGCCACCTGCCTGCTACCTAGTCATGACCGCACAGTTTTGTCTCCATCTTAGACTGCATCATTAACATTTGGGTCATGTGGTGGGGTTTGAGATACTGCACACAAAAACTTATTTGCCATATCTTTTGATTTTGGAATAGTGGAGATTGAACCCAGGGCCTTTACACTGAATTCCTTCCCCTGCTCATTTTTGTAATTTTTAATTTTGAGACAGGGTCTCACTAAATTGCTAAGTTGACCAGCCGGGGATCAAACTTGAGAGTCTCCTGTCTCAGCCCCCTAGAATGCTGAGATTGCAAGTGTGTGCCACCATATCCAGTTTATTTTCCATATCTCTAAAGGTAGGCATAATAGTTTGTCTAAGGATATAGTAGAATTCCCACTGGAGACTTATGAACCTTGTAATTATAAATTCACAGAGGATGAGAAGAGTCTTAGTGCTGATATCAGAATTCAGCTGCATTACAATGATAAGTAAATTGTATGCAATGATTTTTTCACATATTATTTCAGAAATGAAAGTTTCCCTACTAGAAATAATATATTTTTCTAAAGCATCTAAGGAAGTGTTTTTGCAGCTTGAATCCTCCTGGGAAGATTCCCAAGTTTTTCTGGAGTAAGCAGGAAGCCCTGGAATGTTCTGAGCCACTTCCCACACCTGGGGTCTCCACTCACATCCTGGGGGTCTCCATCCCATCATCCATTGGAGCAGACTTTAGGACAGACCTGGCATGTGAACTCTGAGCTCTGGGAAAACTTGGCAGGGATAGACATGGCTCCAGGCTGGGACCCTCTGACCATAGGAGGCAGCTGCCACAAAGCTGGACCCTGATGAGGAAGTAAGTGAATCTCCATGACCCGAATCTTACACACCTCTCTACATGTTGATGTTAGCATCCTCTAGGCATTCCACAAAAACACCTACTTGTCCTCCGCAAGTATTGCAGACATATGGATACTGGTAGGTCGAGACTGGGGAACAGGCAATTCTCACTAGATATTTATCCTATAATTATGGCCTCTTGCTCAGGCCTCTCCCACTTCACTTGTCAACACCTGAGACTCTGACTGTGGTCGCCTGAGAAGCTGTTCTCCAACTGAATGACTCTTCTCCATGGAAATCACCTAGGAGAACCAGTAAATATTTTCCCTTCGAGGACTCCATGCATTTGGTGAACACTTTCACAGGGAAAATTGCTTTCATGTGTTTATTTGGTGCTATTGAATTTCTTTCTCATGGAGCACTCTATCTTGCAAAACAAACTACTCAGTGAGGCCGAGAAGGGTTAGTCAGGGTGTGAAAGAGTGATGATAATGCAGACTTGGTGAGAGACTCACAAAAGGGGACTTGCTAAGGATGTGGGACTTCTTGGGAATGGAATGGTGATCTGTTGGCCCAACATAAGTATTTTTCATGGAACTAAAATAATCTTTAGGAATAAATAAATTTTGGTGTAAAAAAGAAGTGAATGATCCTCATACTAGAGGCAGAGCTTAAGGCTCATCTAATAGCCTCCTTGGACTCTAATGGAGGGCTGGACTGGGAGCTGGGCAGGACAGGCCTCCCTTGGGTACTGCAGGTCAGTGCCCACTGGACAGCTGCCTGTGCACCTCCAGACCACATCAGGTTCTCACAGCAAGTCTGCCTTCTAACCTCATTGTTGTCCACTATTTCAACCCAGGTGTGAACATTTGGAACACGGAAAACCAACAAAGAGCAAAATCTTCTTTCACTGTGGAGTTGAGATCAGGATAACTTCAAGGAGACCGAAGTCCCAAATCTCAGTGCAAATCTTTCAATGGGAGCAAAATAATATGTGTTCATTTACACAGCACATTGGAAATAGGTGAATTATATTTTGTTGTCATTGTCCTTTTTCACTGAGGACAAGAACAAGCTCAACCACAGCTTTCTGAGAAAAAGGCATGCAATGATCACAAGTTTCAGTGAGAATTAATCTTTACTGCTGTGAGGAAAGATGTTGTGCATCACTTCTTCACTCACATTTGTATCATTTATTCACTCACCTACTTACATAAAATCATGGGACCTCCACTGGTTTCCTCTATAAGATAGACAGATAGCAGCATTGTAGAGCCACATACTTGATTGCTGCCATTGTGGGAAAGTGACAGTCCACCATATGCTCTTCACAGGACAGAATCCAAGCAGTGGCATGTTGCAGGAGATAGTTGTGCAAATGTTCTATGAGTTAGCAAGTTACCCAGCACTAACCTGAATTGTCACTCAGAAAAGCTTGTTGAAACTACAATGTTTTCCATAGTTGACCAAATTCCTGATCTCCACAAGTCTAGTGCTACCTCTTCACTTTGTTCTAAGTTTCTTTCTTGCTCTGTTCACCCAATCCCACTATCACTCTAAATAGTTGATCTAGTCCCTTCCTCAAACAAAAGTAGAAGTTACAGAAGAAAGTTCAACAAACAAATTTGCCTAACCAGAAGGAAATATTGAGCCTCCTTCAGGAGCTGTGTTATTAAAGATGATATTAGTGAAATAATGAACAAGGAAGAATCTTAAGTAGATAATATCAGTTTGAAATAGTCTCTTGGTCACTTTCCTTGTCATTGGGACAAAATATCCAATATTTGCAACTTAAAGGAGAAGTTTATTTTGGCTCACAGTTCAGAAGTTTCAATCCTGACTGGTAGGATTAAACACAGAAATGGCATGGCCAAGAGGTCTGAGTGAAGGAAAGCTACTGTGTTATATTGACCAGAAAGTAGAGAGAGAAGAAAGAAGCCAGGGAAGGAAATGTGACTTTCCAGGTCATGTCCCCAGGGACTGAACACCACCAACCAGGCCCTACTTCTTAAGAATATGCCAGCTATAGCACCACATAATTCAATCACCCTCCAAAAGCACACCCTCTGAGTATGTGAAGGTGTTGGGGAACTTTCTTGATCTAAACCACAACATTTCATCCCTGGTTCCAAAAACAATCAAGTACATACCTTTATTCAAAGTACATTTAGTCCATTGCAAAGAGTTGCCAGATTTTTAAGTTTCAGTATTGCTGAAAAGTCCAACGTCTCCTCTGAGACTCAAGGCAAACTCTTATCTGTGAGCCTCTGTAAAAATCCAAAAGAAAGTTAAACACTGCTGACCTACAATAGGACAGGCTAAATTATGTGAGCACTAAGCATGCATACATGAAGTCAATTGAAGCTACAAAAGCAGAAATGATTGACCAATATTATTTG
The DNA here is from genome assembly GCF_053883595.1 of Heterocephalus glaber. Lineage (NCBI taxonomy): Eukaryota > Metazoa > Chordata > Mammalia > Rodentia > Bathyergidae > Heterocephalus > Heterocephalus glaber. Next base: position 14,210,933 of record NW_028258381.1, read on the forward strand.
CTCTGAGATAGAAGAGTACTAAGAAATGATAAAGGAACAAATGAGTTTTTCCTTTTGAATTTGCTTTCTTCCTCTACCTGGTCCTTGAGAAAATGCTTTTACTTTCATTCAGTATTACCTGGTCCCTATCAATGATTAAAATGCACTTGGAATTGAGAGGATATCATGATTAAAGGCATGATATAAAGACATGATATCATACTAAAGGCATGAAAGGCTGTGATGTATTTTCAGTATGTCAAGAGTGCAGGCTTTGTGAGACAGGGGCTTTGAGGAGAGCAGGAAAGGTAAGATGGTAGACATAGAACTGAATGTACAAAACGTTAATGCCACTGGGAGAAGCTCAGACTTAGCATCACAGCAGGGGTCAAATTATAAGGGTGAGAAAGAGAATTCTCAGGCACACAAATTAGCTTATCTTCCATGTTCCTACTTGTTTGCCTTTATTGCTCTTTATTGTCTTGAGTTTAATATTTTTACTAGTACATTTTGCAGTATGAAATATATAGAGGATTACAGCATATAGAACACTGTCTGTTTTTTGTGGTGTTGGAGAGTCAAATCCAGGGCCTTGCACATGCTAACCAAGTGCTCTACTACCAAGCTACATCCATTATTTCTCTTCAGTTGCTGTATACTCTGGATAAATGTAATGTGGACTAATTACTACATGAATCCTGGGTGGAAATGGAGGGAAGAAAGGTTTTGGGGGAACTCTGACAGGTGGCTCTTTGCCTTAACACTGAATATGTGCTCTGGAAGGACCTTCTTGCTTTTGCAGATTTACCAGTTGTTGTTTGTGTTTTGTTGCACCAGGGATGGAATCCAGGGGCCCTCTACCACTGAGTTAAATCCCAGCCCTTTTTATTTGAGACAAGGTCTCATGAAGTGGCCCAGACCAACCTAGAACTTGTCATCTTCCTGTCTCAGCCTCCAAGTAGCTGGGATTGATTATAGGTGTGTGTCATCATGCCTGGCTGGATTTGCCAGCTTATATTTTTTCTTTTATAGGAGTGTGTGTGTATGTGTGTGTATGTGCACGTGCATATTAAGAAATGTGAATGTTTCCACCAGGAATTTCATCTTGGCTGTAGCAACAGCTTTCTTGGCCACTTTATCAGGTTCTTGGCAGATCCAGTCCTGGCTCTCTCCCATTAGGATTCCTAATGCAAGATTTAAAAGCTTCTTACTGAACACCCTTGGACTATGAGAGTGTGAGGTCTGATACACCACTCTGCCATGACACTTCAAAAGAGAATACCCAAATAGTCAATAAAATAAAAACAAAAATGAGCTCAATCTCTTTAATCATCAAAGAGATTAAAACTACAAAGATACAACTATACCCAAAGAGGTAACATAAAAAAGGATAATATAAGTGTTGGTAAAGATATAGATGAACAACAGCTTGAACTTACTACTGGTGGGGTTATGAACTGCCACAAAAGTGTAGCATTGTCTATTTAGGCTAAATACACAAAAAGTCTACAATCCCACTGCTGACTTTTGTGATATCCAGCAGAAACACACCCTTCAGTGAACTAAAAGATACCCACAAGAATGTTAATGGCTGCATCAGATCAAAGCAATCCAAATGTCCATCAATAGCAGAAGAGGCAAATAAAACATTGTATATTAAAATACTATATGGGAATAAAAATGAATGAACTACAGCTATATACACCATGGATGAGTCTCACACTCATAGTGCTGGAGAAACAAACCCAGACACAAAAAAAGCACATCCTGAAAATTCCCTTCATCAAGAGTTTTAAGGAGAGCAAAATTGTACTTCGGCCTTTAGAAGTAAGAGAAATAGCTCATTCTGAGAAGAAAACGGGGCAGGGACCGAAAGCAGCTATCCGGGGTTCCAAGATGGTGCTCATGTGTGGAACTCAGTGATCTGGGCACTTTCTGCTTTCATCTACCCTGCTACCCCTGCATGAGCTGCCAGTGCCAACCTGGCTCCCAAGGGCAGTCTCAGCTCGGTCACCAGCGCCTGACTTAGGGATGAAATAGCAGAGTCCTCAAAGGTAGAGCCCTCAGTGGGCACGTATGGCACCCATGACCGTGCCTGGCCATCACTGGTCACTGGTGGGTTATGGGGGTCACACATTCAAGTAGTCAGCAGATGATTCCAGCTGAGAGGAGAGTCTGTGGTGAGGAGCTTGTCGGTGCTCCGAGGAGCAAGACCAGGACTCTGGGGATACATGAGCCAATGGAGACGAAGCAGCTGACCTGGCGGCTTGGTGGGCTGCTTCTTGCAAAATGGTCTACAGCTTCCACTAGGGGTGGACAGCCAAGAGGGACTGAGTCAGGATCAATAAAGACTGATTCATTTTAATGAGAAGGGAAAAGGTTCATGCAGGGAGAAGAAACAATAAAGAAGTAGACAGAGGCATCACTCAGAGAGCTTCCAGTCATCGTGCACGAGCAGAGTGAAAGAAGGCACTGTGGCAGCAGAGGCACCAGGGCAGGGTCCCGGGCGGTGGACCTTCTCCCAGAGGACACCAGTGGGGTTTAGGCCCAGTGGTTTGTGGTTTGCACTTTCTCAACACATCTCAGTCCCTTCTGTGAAGAAGGACACGGAATGGCAAAGAGACAACAGAGACTCAGAAAAGCCAGCAGCAAGCCAGTGTGGCATTCTTGGTGACAAACGAGGTGTCTCCAGGAAGGGCTGTGGACCATGAGTGTATTGCAGAAGCATTCTGGAGGCAGATGAAAGGTTCTAGATGATCAGTTAGATTTGCTGCAGACTGGAAGGAAGCTTCCTAAATCAAAGTCCACCAGTCAGGGTGTGTGTGTGTGTGTGTGTGTGCGCGCGTGCGCACAAGCCCAACTGGTCACCATCAGTGTGTGCCCATCCTGTGTGCTCATGCAGACTGCCTGGATACCTTCCCCGTACTTCTCATAGGTGGCTGGACCCTGCAACGCACAGAGCCTGTCTCACAGCCCATGATACCCTCAGCCAGCCACTTCCTGCATATCTGAGGTTCCTTTCCCTATAGTGTCCCCTGTACATTCCTGTGCTGGTGGCCAGCAGTGAGGACAGATATCTTGGTATGACAGAAAAACATCTGCATCAGAAGCCAGCGCAAGAGCCACAATTGACCCGCACCCTGTGGCTGAATTTGACTCCGGTCTTTCCGAGCCTGTGAACACCATGGTGGGAAACTTTCCAGGCTGAGTAAGGGCAGAGCCCATCAGTCCTGGCTCCCTCCATGGTGGATTCATGAACAGGACCGAGAGTCCACCTCTCTCCTTCCTTGAGATACTGTCATTGCTCCCTGCAGAGGCTGGAGATGTCTGTCCCTTTTCCCTATCCCTGGACTTTCTTCAGTGGGAATTCAAGAAGCCCAGCTTCACCCCTAACCTCCATGGCTTCTCACAGCCTGCCCAGCATGGCTTCATCTCACCACACACACCTCCACCATGAATGTCGTGCAGGTCATCTTTGAGTGCAGCTTGCTTGCCTTCTCTGGAAGTTTCTGTTTCCTCTTGGGTTTTTATTTATTTAAAGTAAATTATCACCCTTCTGTTCATAATGTGCCCACCCCATAGACAAACCCACAGTGCCCTGCATGTCTTCAAGCCAACTCCTCGCCTTCCTCACTGGCTGTCCTCGAGTTTGTGGCAAAGCCCAGTTTCCCCACTGCCTTCTTCCCACCATGTTTGGGTGACAGTTGTCAACCACAGCCCATTCTACTTCCCAGAACTATGTTCATCTCCCCAGGAAATAATTTTACCATGTCACCTGTCCCCTCACAAACAAAACTCTCTCTGAGGGGAAGATGTCTGTCCCTTTAGAATTCCTTACCTATGATCTGGTACCAGGATGAATGTTTAGAATTGCTGTTCCCCAGGAGAATTGAGAGCGGATGCCCAGGCTGCCCTTCACTTCCAGAAGGAAGCCACGGCTGCATGGGTTGGGGATAGAGGTGGCTGGAGAAAGCAGAAGGCCACAGAGAAGTAAAAGGCCTGTGAGTGTCCAGGTGCCCACACCTGAGGTGGCTGCCCCTCCTCCCCTCACCTGCAGCCTTCTCTAGTTCATCCACTCATGCACCATGCAATGCTTCCGTGTGTTTCCTTCATCACAATGACACTCAGAACTACTCCAGACTCTTCCTTTACACACCCTGAGGTCCCCTGGACCTGAGTGTGGTGGGGATTCCCCCATTCTTCTTCCTCCTCATGGCCACATTGGTCTGTTCCAGAAACCATTCATGACCCACCTGTGATAGCAAACCTTTGTGTCCTCAGCCCACAGGTGTCTCCTCTCTGACCTGCCAGGGATTGGTTTCTACATTTATAACACATGTTTGTCCTGTACATCTTGGAGATGGAAGATCAGCTTCTCGATTTACCTCTGCAAGAAGACTTGGAGCTCCCATCCTATCTTACTTCCTTCTCTACCCACAGTACCTCCCACAGGACCCATCAATATTTTTGAATAATGAATTAATAAACAAATGTCCCATCTCCCTGATTAGGTCCTATATTCCCTAGGACAAGAAAAACATGTGGGCTTCTGTTTGTTTGTTTTGTTTTCCTTCTAGTATCTACTAGAACAGAGGAGACATGAGGATGTTGACTCCTGATGAGGTCATCAACCTTTTTCTATCA